>NC_136063.1:494436572-494834072 GCF_964261635.1 Lissotriton helveticus
TGAGGATCATTATTGTAAAGTTGGCAGTAAGAGCAATGAGGAAGGGACGGACTGGCAAATCGATGGCTACAATGGGGTTCATTTACAAGGCTTTTATCTTGTTTAAGTTGCTTTTACGCCTGGATCAAGGCAGAGCAAGTGATTGTGATTCATTAAGGTGTCATGTACTTGCACAAGTTCGTTTTATGTATTGTTTTGTAACTGTATTTATATAGTGCTTACTACCATTGACAAGGTGTGGTTGGGTGGATGGAGTCAGTGGATGAATGGAGTTGAGTGGTGGCTAGGTGGATGGACTTAGTGGGTGGATGAAGTGTGTGTGTGTGGCTGTGTGTGTGTGTGTATGTTTGTCTGTAGCTGTGTGTGTGTCTGTGTATGTGGCTCTTTGCATGTGTGTGTGTGGCTCTGTGTGTGTGTGTGTGGCTCTGCGTGTGGCTCTGTAGGTATGTGTGTTTGTGGGACTCTGTGTGGGTCTGTGTGTTTGTGTGTGGCATTTGCGAGAGATTAAGCTATTGGCATTGTAAATGACAGTGCCATTTATTTATCTATTTTCAAAACCAACACATAAATAAAAATGTTCTCATTTACAATGCCAATAGCTCTAACTTTTTCAAAGGCGAGACCATTGCATTGTAAATGCTTGTTTTGTTTTTGATAAGCAATGCTTTCTGTATGCAGCAAGGTAACAGCAGACTCATGATACGTTCTCAATATTTATTTATATACAATGTATGTATAACTTTATAACTCCGTAGTGAATGGCATACTGAAATTCACGTACAATCTCAACTGCTCTGCTGTTTAAGTATGTTAAATTAAAAATTAGTAAACATTATTGAAAAAAAAGAACCTTCTGTTGGAAATTGTGTTGGCACATGTAGAATCTGGGGAAGATGGTCATAATGGAATGATGGATGAATATGCTTCTGGTATATATATATACGTTACAAAAGAGGTTCAACCCCAGGAAAAATTTGTTTTTGAAATGTCAAAAGTTTCTACAATGTGTGCAAGCGCCAGTTCAACTCATCGATGATTGTGTGGCAGCTTTGCGCAAGTTGGCAGTGACGTGCAATTATTGAGATCTTAAAGATAAAATCATAAAAGATCAGTTAATTGAAAAAACAAACAACTGCAAGATCCAGGAAAGACTGTTGTTCACAGAAGATCCAAGTTTTGAAGCGGCATTCTCTATTGCTAGAAGCATTGAGCATTCTGAGCACTGTATGAAAGAGATGAGCAAAGGTGTTTCAGATCAGGAAGTCAAAGCCATAAGTAAAGAATTCATCAAGAGCCTGGCAAACCTCCAATGGATAATTTTTTTTCCAGTGGGAATCAGGGTGGTGGCAATCAACAAAGTGGCCAGACCGAGGTGACATGTTTTAGGTGTGATAGTTAATTGCATGTAAGCTGGTATAAAATTGCCCAGCTGCCAGTAAGACATGTGTCAGGTGTTGAAAAAAGGGTAATTTTTCAAAAATTGTCAGAACGTTTAGGAAAAGTTTTAGTGCCCCAGTGGTAAAGTCCAGCCGCGGCCGGTAGTGGGAGTACCGGCCGGGCGGTGATGTGGGGAGGGGGAGGGGCAGGGTGGGGGATAGTAATGTATGGAATACGGACTTTAACAGGTAAGTAAACATAAAAATTAATAAAACGAATTTTGTTGCGCGCACTGCATCACCAAATGCGATGCAGTGCAAGCAACGGAATTCGTTTCAGAGATTGAGATTGAATATCTTTCCCCTAATGGGTGGCTACCCGTCCCAAGTCTATTCACTTAATCAATTATCTCCTTGTCTTTGCAATGAGAGGGCAATCCAATCCATTTCTCACATTTTATTCTTTTGCTCATTTTATAAGCTAGAAAGAATTTTTTTATTATTCCTATGCTGAGAAAATTGAGTTTAAATTTGCATTCCCACGCTCTTGCTGTAATAAATTCTCTAGAAACTCCATTTATATGCTTCATGACAACGTGCTTTTGGGTTGTTATATCTGATCTTGTATCCTCTGACATGGATCTTAATGTATTGTAGGTGCAATGTTGTAGTGTCAATGGTATTACACTTTAAGCAGGTGCTTTGTTTTTAGAGACTGCCTCAGCCACAAAGGACGGTTTTTTATCCATTTAGCATTTTTTTTATACTTTTAATAGATTTGCCGCATTTGTTTTATCTGCTATGTATTTAAAATTTGCGCTTTTATGCATTTATCATATGAGAACAAAGTGGATTTGATTGCGATGTGGTCCACTTTAAATGGAGCTGCAATCTTTACAACACTTGATTTGTCGGCGGCATATCATCAGATAGAATTATACGATGAGTTGAGAGTTTTAACTTTATTTGTGACCCCTGAAGGAGCATACCGCTATAAGCGCATGCCGTTTGGACTTGCCTCCGCATCCTCGGTTTCCCAAAGATTGATGAACTATTTGTTGTTTGTAGATGTGCCTGGTGTAACGTGTTTCCAGGATGATGTGTTGATTTGTTTGGAAAAGGTGTGTTGGACATTTTGAAGTGTTCAGGCTTAACCTTAGGGAACGACAAGTACAGGTATTCATGTGATCAAATGGAGTATTTAGGTCACCATGTGTCTAGCCAAGGTGTTGAACCCAAGATGAAGATTTTGAAACATATTGAGCCTGCTACTGCCCTCGGGAACCGGGTCTCGAGGGCAGTAGCAGGTACCAACCGGGTGCTTGATGCTGAGGGCGGTGTGCCAATTGCGTCACCACCCCCCTACCGAGGTCTATGGTGTGATAGAATCTCACCTGTCAAGTGCATTTTAATTTTTGTGTGGTCGACAAAATTGCGAGTACCTATCATTTTGTTGCACTTTTTTGACATAACTTTTTACTTTCACGTCCTTTGGTAGGGTGGGCCTTAGCGTGTCCATACCGCCGGGATTTAGTACACCATAGGTCCTGACGAATGCCAGGTAAATTAACACCAACATTGGCAGAAACATGTTGACCAGCACGTAAATTTATAGGAAACAAGCCATCCAATCTATTTGGCTCAGTTTTCCTACACATATTTTAATATGTCTTATTGATCAGGTAATAAAGGAATTTTTTGATACAATTAAGACATTTTTAACCTCACCACTTACACTTCTTTTATTCACCTATATAACCACCTAGCCACTCACAACTTCACATTACTCGCTCCGCAGTAAATCTGGCGTTGAAGCACACTGGGGTGGCACTCGGCCACTCCCAGTGGGGCCCAATGATGAAGCATGTCACCGACTAGGTCGGTGAGTGAGAGCTTTCTATAACACCAAATGGGTGTTGTTTGTCTCATAGTGCTCTGAATCTCGCCTTCCCGATGAGCTACGAACACTCTTTTGTTGTTGTTTTTGATGACCAGTGGGGAATGAGAGTGTTCCCTTCTCCCTACCTCTCTCCTTGTTGATACGTCAGTATAGTTATCTCAGGTGTGCTGAGTTAAAAAGAATGGCACGCTGCAACCTCAGGAGATGAGGAGTTGAGTTGCAAGAGGTGATCAAGTGTGTTATAAACGGTTGGCCCAGGGCACGGGACATGAAGGTGGTATTGATTCTGTTTTGGAGGAATGCAGACAAATTGTCCATTGTTAATGGTGTCTTATTGAGGTGTGAATGGTTACTGGTTATGAGGAAAATGAGGTCGAGAGTACTGGAATTAGCACATGAAGGTCATGTGGGGATGCGTGGCATGAAACGCCGTGTGAGAGAGGATTTCTGGTGGCCGGGAATGGACAGGGCTGTGGAACACTGTGTGAGGGAATGTGGTGCATGTGTTATGAGTGATAAAACACTTGTTACTGTACCATCTCCTGTCATTACTGTTGTTCGTAATGGGATGACTTGGCACAAGTTGGCTTTTGATGTGTCTGGTCCTTTTGGGGTTTTTACAGTTTGCCCCACTATGCTTTGGTGTTGATTGACTATATGTCTAAGTGGACTGAATTAAAATTAGTCAATAGTGTCAGTTCTAGAGCTGTCTTTCACTTCTTTCAGGATATGTCTGTCGCGACTGATGCAGTCTACACCAAGACACTAAGCGCCGTGCAAGAAGGCTTGTGGACAAACTACCTTTGTCAGGCCAACTCGTGGACCCCGTAAGATCGGGACACCCTAACAAGAATGTGGATGGTCCATCACGAACTTAGCGCTACCAGCGAGGGCATCCTGCTGACAGGACCCCGACTAGTGATCCAGCAGAGCCTCAAACACCGGGCAGTCCAACTAGCCCATGGAGGGCACCAGGGAATAACCAAGATGAAAGCACAGATGCAAGAAAAAGTCTGGTTCCCAGAACTGGAAGACATGGTAGAGGAATATGTCAGAAGATGCTCATTGTGCCAGCTGACATGCGGCCCGGAGAAACCTCTCCCAGTTATCACCAAAGAGGCTTGCACCATCCCATGGTCCATAGTAAGCGTGGATTTTGGAAGCTTCCCAGGAGGAAAACACACTCTTGTGATCATAGATGCATATTCAAAATATCCAGTGGTAGAACCTGTCGTATCTACGGCCTTCAACCATGTCGGACCAGTGCTAGAGAAGGTCTTCGCCATCTTTTCCTCAAGAAGTACGCAGTGACAATGGTCCCCGTTCCAAGGGGCCGAGTTTGCCACATTGCTCCAACAGCGAGGCATATCGCATCGCCGCATCCCCCCTCAGTGGCCTCAGGCGAACAGGGATGTCGAACGCTTCATGCGCACTCTGAAAAAGATGTTTCGCATAGCGGTCGTGGAACAAGTAGACCCGGAACAGAGGCTCCACGAGTTCTTAAGAGAATACCGAAGCACCCCTCACTGTACGACCCATGGCCCCCGCCGGGACCTGCTCCCTACCTACCTGGGGTGGTCATCACTTCCACTGGAGGTCGAAGAGGTGCAAGAGAGAACCGAGGCACAAGCGTCAGACGTCATGCCACCCCAAGAAGGCTCAACCAGGGAGGTCATCCTGCGAAGCCGATGCCAGGGAGGGAAGTTCCAAACAATCTACGAGCCTGGCACCTGGACCGTCACCGCTAACCATGGCACCATGACAACTGCACGCAAAGGAGCGGAGGAAGTATCCAGAAACATCTCATGGTTCAAAGAAGTCCCGCTAGAATATCGCAGGGATACCTCAAGTGACCACAGAAGTCCCATGACTACTGTTGCGCCCGAGGGAAGGGCGGAAGAATCGGCGAATGGCCAAGTTGGTGAGACCCCACAAGAAAATCTCTCATCTCAACACAGAGCTTGCTCTGAGAGCCCCGGCCGGAACAGCACAGGGGGCGTACCGGCACCCAAAGATACAGCTTGAGGCCAAACCCAAACCCGAGTCAGCGGCTGAGAGACTATGCCTGCTGACGATGCCCAGAGCTCGCCGACTGAGGCTCACACAAGTACTGTATGTTCCATGTTGGACTAAATAACATTTGTGGACCATTGTAATTATGTTTAAAAGAACTGTCATAACAAAAGAACTTAGTTGGATAGGGATGTAATAGTTGGCGGTCTAGTGGCCAACACCCATGCACACACGACATCCGCAGATCAGGCATTTAATAAAAGGAGGACGGCCGCTCGGGAAACGTCACTTCCGAGCTGATGAGTGGTGTGGCCTCCCATTATTCTGTTCCACGATCCGGCCCCCGCGCTAGGCCCTCCACCCACCTTGGGGTCCTAGCCCAGACTCGGTACACGACTCAACAATCATCAACATGTGCCATCCATCTGGGAGGAATATGAAGTCTATGTTGACATCTTGCCACGGAGTTTGTCTAGGGTTTTTGGTGGTCATGAGGGCATGTCTCTCTGGGACACTGTTAACTTGGGATCACTATCATTGAGCTACCACCTCATTTACTGAGTCGCCCATCGCAGGGAATCAAACTTTTCTCCTGAGTCTGACTTTGGCTCTCCTTGTTCTTTGACCTTCTACACCTGATAGTTGAATCGTGTGTTGCTCAAGGCTGCAGAGATTACTATCCTCTGTTCTCACAAAAGGACACCATCTTCAGTGACACTGAATTCTCCCTGCACTCGCCACAGGGCAATCAGTTTTACTGCCTGATGTCATTGCACTTCCTTATGCCACCCAGAAAGTCAGGGAGTCTTTCTACTGGTTAGACCACCATAGCGACACATACAAAGATTTGTCATATTGGGCCCAATGTCGGTGAGGACTTTAGCTTGGAAAATTGTTCTGTGCACATTACATACACGGATGCCCTGGTGTCGATGAGGGACACAAAAGGTGTGCCCTCCACACGTATGTAACAAGTTGGGCACTGTTTCCTTAGGCTTATTTGCTCGCCAGCCAAGCAGGAAATCAGGAAAATGTTGTTAATGTCACTCGTGTCTTGACTATCAAGCCCGAAGTTATTGCTTCAGTCCAGAGTAGATGATCCTTATTTTAACAGAATGGCACACGGTTCTTGGCATCTCTTCAGTGCCCTTTGTTCTCTTAGGGGGTCAAGCATTGCCCTCATCTGCTGACATGGACAAAGTGGCTGGGTTGCTAGCAATTTGACTATAGCTTGTCCCTGCTTGGGCAGCCTTAGAGTGGGTGTTGAATAAGTCCACATTAGCCATATGGTTTCTGCATGGACGAGTTTCTGGGTACAGCTTGGGTATGTGGCATGTCATCTGCAATTGATTTGATTGGCCTGGGGTCACTAGGTTCCACTTTGGAACTTATTTTAGTGAACACCAGCTCCATATGCTATGCTGAATCATTTGAGAGCTCTTGTGAGTGGGCTAGTGTGAGAATTTCCTGTACCTTTATCCCTGGATGTCTGAGGATGAGACGCGTCAGGCTATCCAACCTACAGCCATTAATAAGCTGTGCCCTTGCCTCCTTCTATGGGTCATCCGTTGTGTAGGTGCTCACCAGTTTACTGAGACATGCAAAGAAGATATCCATGTACTCCTCTTCATGATGTTGGGCTTGGCAAAGCCTAAAACATCAAAATCAGGGTTTATTTGGGTGTTAAAGTGTCTGTGGAGAGGAGCCACAGCACTGTCATAATCAGTTGTATCACCTGTGTAAGGGAGGTTCCAGACAAGTCGACTATGTCTCCCCCTGCATGGTTAGCAGGGGCAACCTTTTTGTTTCCCCATCACTCTCCTTCATGGCCTTGAAGTAGTAATTGAGCCTGGCCACCCAGACTTGCCAGCAAGGTGCTGCTGCGGCTCGAGCCGTCATTTCGCTGATGGGTGCTAGAGGGTCTCAAGCTAACAAATTGTGTGGAATGATCTGTGCCATGGGTAGGTATCAGGAGCGTTTGTACCCAGGGCTGCCACAGGCTTGACCAGTCCTGCAGCTGTGTCATGCCCTTGGTGTGCCTGACTCACAGTGGGATTCTCAGGTAGGTAACACAGTTCTTTGCTTGTCTAAGTTAGGTTGTTTCTTTATTTCAAGCTCTGTACAACCTTACTGTCTGTGGCACTCAGACATGGCTATGTCCAAGCATTAGCATGAAGGCGAGGCAGGCAATACATTGGCGCTATGGGCCCTTGCAAGCGCTTTTTGTTTGACCTTCGAATGCAAGCTCAAGCCCAGGGCTGGTCAGGCTTCTCAGAAGTGTGCTATGTTGCCCCAATAACGGTGGATAAATGGCATTGAACACCATGAGTGCTCACTGGTAGCACCTCACAACGTCAGGAGCTGTAGAACTTGTCTTGATGTTCTGAGCGGTGTGGCTTGCAGTTAGGTAAAGTGACTGATGGTTGCTGTTTGTATGGTGCTGACACCATGTGCTCACCTGTATGTCAGATGGTAGATGTCTCAATCACCATAGGCAGCTGCTGGTGCATTGCGGGTATGGCGGTGGGTGGAGATACATGCCACTCATCATCGCGAATGTAGGAGTACCAGCAGCGGTGATTGTCAGCGATGCAATAATGAGTGCAGGTGCACCATGACCACATGTGCAACATCACCCACTACAGGATCCTCTGCAGCCTCTTCAGACGGCTTTGAAAGAAGGTGGCTGCTGTGGTGTAGGAGGAGCTGACTAGTCACTGTGAAGCCTTGAGTGTCTTAGTTCTTGGACAGGAATGATAGTGCAGTGAGGAATTATTTGGTAGATGGTTACAGCGAGAATGGGTCAGAATGCAGATGTGCACCTTCACTGGCTTGCACTTTCGAATTCCTTGCTCGGACAGCAACACTGGGGTTGTATGTGCAGAGTGGAACAATACCTGCATGTACATTTTTCTGCTCTTCATGTGCAAGGAAGCAGGTGGTGAGTGCCATAGGCAAGTGATCATGTGATGCCGTAACTGGTCTCTTTTTTCTTCAACAAGGATCGGTACTTGCAGTGCGTATGGTTTCACACTGCCAAGGCAGGTGATTACCCTTGTAGGGGACTCGTTTTCCAGAAAACTCAATCTTCCCTTTCTTCTGCTAGGGAAGATAGATCCCATGGCGGCAAGGTACTGTAGCAGCAGTGTTGTTGCGAGAAGAGCCTGTAGCTTATTGGGCCTCATAGACCTGATGGCTCCTAGAGACCTGATGGCTCCCTGAGTCAAGCATTGCGACACCATGCACTCCTCATCCCCAGTACCAATCGGAATAGCCTCAGCTACACAACAAGGGAACATCATAAGGTCAGAAAGGCTAAGAAAAAACAAGATTCAGGTCTCATCCTTGCATGGGTGGACGTGAAATGTGGGGTCTAGTCTGCCTCATTGCCATTGTAGAGTATGGCAAAGCACCATCCTCACTGTGACAAAGAAATACTCAGAGATCTACTTAAACGCATAACTAGAGTGAGGGCACATACACCTACTTCCTATGTATTACTCCAGTCACATGTCCTGGGACATGTATTACTCGAGTCACATGTCCTGGGACCCAGGTGCTTGATGTGGGTGGTGATGTGTGAGGGATAGCCCTCCTAGAGAGGGGACTGAACAAAGATGTGCCTGATGGTCACTGCTTTGGGTTCATGAACATTGGTCATGCTAGCATGAAAAGCACAAAAACAATATAGATGAAAGAAGGAGGGGCCCATGCAGGTAAGAGGGGTGGTGGGTTTGGGGGGATTTGATGGATGACCAACATGGAAAATTGAATAAATAATTAATTTTTCCTCGTGGTTGTCTGCCGAGTCCCCCGTCAACCCAGCCCCATTGCCCCACTGCACTTACCTGCATGGGCCGCTGCTGGATAAAACACTTACTCCGGAAGAAGGTGGAGTAATTCCGGGGGCCGATACATAGATAGATATAAGAAGCAAAATAGCAAGGTATTATGGATTTTTTTTGTATTGCACACGTCGTATGGATGACATTTACAGTATAAGCATTTTAGGTCACCAAACCTCAAATATGGGAGATATGACAAGGCAACAAGAACAATTGATGGACAGAATGCAGAACAAGATAGGAGAAGGTACTTAAAGATAGAATTTGAAATACAAAATTTCCACTTTTTAACATGGTGTTATAAGGGATTAAAATACAATCTGGATGTGCAGCTAAAAGGGTGGTCTATATCCATTCTTGTAGCCTGCTCAAAATCAAGGCAGCTGATTTTGAGGAAATACTTGCCATTGAAATGACTGTCAATGTTAATGAGGAATGACGTAGAATTCATGAAACAATTCTTGGAACAAGTGCCAGATTCCTTCCTCAAAGAGGTACTTTGGCATTCAAGAATAATTGGGTTCATCCCTGTCAGAATGAGTTTTAAGGAATTCCAGTCTACCTCCAAGCACTCTATTGGACCTGGCAGGGTCACCCCCAAAGTTTTTGCCTTCACCCCTCCTGTTTTACTGAATTCATTTTTGTAGGGCAAATGAATTTTTGCACTTTACCACTGCGGACCAGTGCCAAAGGGCCTTTTCTCTCTCCTTTAAAAATGGTAAAATTGTGATACGCCCAATTGACACAATTTATTTAATTTTAAGCCTGTAGTAAAGTGATACTACTTGTACCCATCGCTGGTACGTTAAATGCTACTGTGGGCCTGCAGCACTTATTGTGCCACCCACTTAAGTAGCTTTTTTAAACATACCTCAGTTCTTCTATAGCAACCTGTATGTTTGCAGGCTCTGAGGTGCATGTGGGAGGGTGTTCCAGGTCTTAGCGGCCAGGTGGGAGAAGGAGTGGTCTCTGCTATTCACTCAGCGGATGCATTGGGTGACTACTAGGGCGTGGGATATAGAACTAAGCTCCCTGGTGGGTTGGTGAAAATTCACTTGTTTGTTGAGATGCACTGGTCCTTCATTGTGTACTGCTTTGTAAGCGTGCTTGAGCAGCTTGAACTGACATGTCTTTGTGACTGGGAGCCAATGGACTGTCCTGAGGTGAGTGGTGATGTGCATCTGTCTAGGGAGATTGAGGATGAGTCTGACTGCTGTGTTCTTGATGGTCTTGAGTTTCCTTAGTTGGGCGGTGATTCCTACATAGAGGGAGTTGATATAGTCGAGCCTGCTGGTGATGAGAGCTTGTGTGATAGTATGCCTGGTGTTGGGTGGGAACCATCTGAGGACCTTGCAGAGCATTCAGAAGGCGAGGAAGTAGGTGGAGGAAATGGCAGTGACCTGCTTCTTCAGTGATAGCTGGCTGTCAAGTGTGATGCCAAGGTTGCGGGAGTGTTCGTGGATTTAGGAGTAGGATCCAGCTAGGGTGGCCACCATGCGTTATTCCATAGGGTGTCCTTTCCTTTCCCGAAGATGTGTACTTCTATTTTGTCTGTGTTGAGTTTGAGACAGTTGTTCATCCAGATGGCCATGTCCTTCATGCATCTTTGAAACTTGTCTTTGATGGTTGTAAGATTGTTTGTCAGGGAGAGAATGAGTTGGGTGTCTTCAGCGTAGGAGATAATGTTGAGTCCGTGGCTCCTGACAATGTTAGCTTGGGGTGTCTTGTATACATTGCAGAGGGTTGGGCTGAGGAAAGAGCCTTGAGGTACACCGCAGGTGATGTTCTAAGGAAGCGAGGAGTATAGAGGGAGGATGATCTTCTGCATTCTGCCAGCGAGATAGGAGGCAATCCACTTGAGGGCTGCCTTCAATTCCGATCTGGTGGAGTCTGTTGATCAGATTAGATTATTGGGATTCTGCTTTTGGTCTGCCGTAGGCAAGACATCATGAACCCTTGCTTCCTAGCATATTTCCAAGTCCTTTTGCCAATCTCAGATCACTAAATTTTCTACCACTTTCAAATAAACAAAATAGAATACCTAATCTTGAGGAAATGTAGAGAGAAATAAAGAATCATCTGAGGTCATGGTCACTGCATGATAGCCAAATTTAAAAAACTGTCATTATAAGTGTTTGTGTCTTCTATATTAGGTGAGAATGAAACTTGATGATCGAGGCCTGATTCACAAAGCACTTCTAGTAATAAGTTGTGTCTTACTCCAAGCATAGGTGTGATTTACTCATTAATCTTGAATAGTAAGACATATTTACTAGTAGAGCAACTACAAGACATATATACCTGCAGCAGCTGTTGCCATATGTGCTGATGGGGGTCTGCATTTCTTTTGATGGTTGGCCCCAGGAACTGCAGTACCTATTAAGTTGACCCAACATAGTAAACACAATCTGGTTAGACCAAAACATAGTTATGAGAGGAGCTCTGCCCAAAACCTGACGGCTATGCCACAAACAGCCAGAGGCAGCTCCTTCATTATGGGGGTGAGGAGCGTCACTCCACCACCACCACCTCCCCCCACCCCCCGTCAGCAGATGAAAACTTGTAAAATAAAATGACAATCACACAGGTTTATAATCATTTTATTTTGCTTCATAGAGCCAAGTCTAGGGGGTGGTGCCATCATGATGACGGGCATAGAAGGAGTGGTGGAGACTGCTGCTAAGTGCGCATGTGGGTTTGGCTGGCCGACCTAGAATGGCCAAACTAACATTCGCACTGAAATGTCTCTCCAACCTGAGCTGCATTGCCGGGTTGGAAACAGCAGGCAAAGGCTCCCAGTCTCTGTGGAAGGGCAAATCCGGGGCACTCAGGCCAGTCCCTGCACTTCTCTCCTGCTGCCAGCAGCATGAGAGCAACATCTGAATTGGCCATAGAGGTGTCTGGGAGCCTCAGCTTGTGCAGAAGAGGAGCAGAAATGTGGCGATGCTGCGGGCGGCAGGTAAGTTCGGACTGTAAATGAACACAGGTCAGATACATCAAGAGCATTGTCCTGGTCAAGGTTTTTACCTTTGGCTTACAGAGAAGTCTAAATCCTTCAGCAGGGCAAGATCCTAGACTGATGGCAATGAGGATCCCTCAAAGTTAGATGCACCGTCGACAAGCTCCAGATGAAACTGTTGAGTGGGCCAAATCTGGAATTCATAGCCATCATATTCACTTCACAGGTCCCACCTCACCCCGGTCCCAGGTTTTACCTTTGGACGTAGTCGCTTATTTTGTTCTCAAAATCATCCAGGGTGCAATGCTAAAAGTGTCCCTTCAACCACTGAAAGTCAGTGCTCATGAAAATCCCTGCCACAGTTTCAAGTTCCAAGTCCTGATAATGTACATTTTTCTTCATGTTAAGGAGATATTTTAGGCGGGCCACAAGGAATTACACAGGCAGGGTGGCTAGTCTAAAGTGTTTGATGATAACCTATCAGAAATCTGCACATCATGAGTTCATATCCTGGCAATGCTGTCCAAGCTGTTTGCTTTTCATGTATTGCTAAAGTTTTCTACTATTTTCTACCATTACATGTATGCTCACAGCAGTGCAATACTGCCTCTTCTTAGGCAACTCCAGGTCAGCTACTGAAGAAAGAGACCAGGATAGCCCACCCATCCCAGCGAACTCTAACAGGCCCACTTCTCTAGTTACGGACGGGCAGATAGTCAGGGCTGCGGAAAGCCACAGACATGGTCAATAAATACCACATCCTCCTGAGCTTCTTTGCGCAATCTCCGCCCCTGCTGTGGGCACTCACTGATGTCCTCCTTCCTGAGACTTAACATTCTCCATTGTATACACAACAAAACTTTCTGTCCTGTCTTACTCAGCTCTTGGTGCCTGCTTCCTGGATCATGCTATTATCCTCTTGGGTTGGATCATGTGAGGTCTCTTCACTTATTCAACTATGTACTCAATCAGCTACATACTCATCCACCCACCATACCATTCATTCACTGTCCACAAATGTTTGTTCTACTACCCACAGAGCAACCAATTCATCCACCACCTTATCCATCCACTAAATCACCTATGCATCCACCCACTTACCTATCCTAACAACCACATATGCACAACCAAACAACCATACATGCAAACCATTACTGTTAAATAAAAAAATAAGCAATGTAATTATTTAAAATAACAGGCCATTGGCTCGGTCAATTTTTTTTACCTCACTCAGATTACACTGGCGCATTTAAGGCTGCCTAACGCCAATGAATGAAGGCAGCCTTGCACCAAGGTGCAAGAGTGTCTGCGTTATGGACAGAATTGTTTTTGAGCAGGAAGGAATACCTTCCTGCACTAAAATAGACGTAAAAGAAGAGGTAGTAATGAGTAGAAATAAACATGTTCCCCCTCATTATGCCATGTTAGGGGTAGCATACCAGTTGGGTGCAATCCAAGGCTTATTGGTTTCAGTAAGTCTGGGATTGCAATAAATGGCATAGGTAGGAACATGGGACACCATGCTCCACCCACACCCACACCTAAAACTAAAAAATGAAATGGAACAAGGCACAAGCCACTGCTTTGCATTTCATTTCCATACAAAGGCACACAAATTGCCCCTTGAGTGGCTTTGTAAATGCTTCTTAAGACTTTCCGCTGCCTTGCGTCAACTTGCGCAACACAAGGACAACACAAAGGCTTAGTAAATCAGGGCCTAACTATTTGGGGCGTAAGAAGTGGTGCAAGGTTAGTGGACACTCTGAGAATGCCTTGTTTAGTTGGGTCTTAAGAGTCCCTTGCACTCTTAGAGTCCCTACACCAGAGGGGCGTACAACTCCCTAGGATAGTCTGGCTTAAACATCTCACTGTCCCAAATGCAGTTTCAAGTCACAGCAGCACTTGGTACAGCACATTTTTATAAATATGGAGCACAGCCCTGGTCTGTGTCTTATGCAGACCAGGGCTATGAACCATATCAATGTATTAGGGTCCTTTCTGCTTCCTAGCAATAGCCAGTGAACAAACTACATCAGGGCATCGGTTCCAAGATAGCCTGATCCACACACAATTCCCAGGCCATGGTGGCTTTGTAGATGAGTGCCATTAAGTTAGTTGCATGTAAATGTATCTTGTGAGAATATTCTGAAAATGTGGCATGGATCCAACCCTCTTGGAGCCACGCTGGACATCCCTTGACTACAATTTTTCAGGACGCTGCTTAATTCTTCAGAGGACGAAACATTTCTCAGAGTTATTTGGAGGATTGTGATTATATAACCAATGCACTTCGGTCCAGAAATAGGCTGACACACTCCAAATTATCTCAAATATGATACTCAATCTTAATGAAATATCAGAGACATCAAGAATGACAACCTTTGTAAAGTGCAATGTTAAATATGGTTTCTCCATTTTAGACACCACAAATCTCCCGTTCCAGTTCTTATTAATGGATTTGTCTTCTGAGTCAAGTCACCTAAATTTTAGATTCAATGCTTATAATAATAAGCTAAGAACTGTGCTAATTTGTAAAAGAATCATCAATTCAAACATGTAGTTGTCAACGAGAGTCAGAAAACTCTAGAAAACTATATTATTCATTCATAAACAATTTTCACCCTTTATGCAGAAACAATGGGGGGTGAGATACCTATACATATACATAGATAAGCCCCTCAGAATACGAACAAAGAAGTGTCACTTCAAACTGCATTTTGTAGTACATTTTGTAATATTACAATAGCACTACAAAAATGCCACAATATGGTATTCGCAAAATTTCATGTGGAGTGTCCTCCTCTATCTCTCTTATCTTTTGCTGTGGGGAGGTCTCCTCCACATATGCGGAATCTCTGCACATGTAAGTTCACGTTTTAATAATAATTGTGGGAGGGACAAGAGGAGTGGCTAAAAAATGGAGAATACTTATGACTAAATGGGAGAGGATAAGAGAAGAGTAACGAGGGGCATGAGGAGGGGAAAAGAGGGATTTAGGAAGGGATCTGCACACACTTATGATAGAGTAAGTCCAGTGCTAATCATAAACTGCACTTACAAAGATACTACAACCAAAAAGAATCAAAAAAAGGATCCAAAACAACATCATGTGGCCAACCACTGTATTACACCACCCTCCCATAGAAAATATTGAAGGTAGGGAAATTAAAAAAACATTGGAAACAATGTTAGTAAAATCAAGTAAATGTGTTAAAATAGAAAAAAATATAAATAAAAAATGATTTAGGACCTCATTATGATGTTGGGCGGAAAACCTTTCGACAGCTCGTCTGAGGCTTTACACCCGACATCAGAGGTTTCCATCCGACCACCATATTGCGATACTGGTGGCAGGAGGGACACCCATGAGGGTGGTCGAAAAAGTAATCCATAAATGGCAGTGGAGCCAGCCTCGGCTCCGCGGTCAGAATTACAATTTCGCTTTTCGCCTCTCCTTTCATGATGGTCCACCCCCTTTAAAAAGGCAGGCGGAAAGTGACTTTGGGGGGGCCCCTAGCAAGGCCGCCTTCTCATGGGGCCTGGATGTCACCTGTGGTGCCCCCACAAATATCCCTGCACCGTGTGGCAGGGACCGCATGGTGCCTGCCACACGGTGCAGGGATGTTTACACTCTGGATTTTTTCCATTGAGGCCTGAACTGCGAGTGGCAGCACAAGCCACAATGGAAAAAATACAGGATCTGACCGCCAACTCAGTGGTCAGTTCGTAATCTGGGAAACAGGACCTCCGACATCTTGTTAGGCGGTCCCTCTTCCGCTACGAGGTCGGTCTGACGCGCATCTGACTGGCATCGTAATTGGCCCCCTTATGTTTAAAGAATATATAAAATAAGCATATTTATTATTTAATTATAAAATATAATATGTTAACGCTTTAAAAAAAATATTATGGTAAGATTATATGCTATTAAAATAAAATAAAATTACTTTTCATTATTCTATACATCACTTTTAATAATTATCAATGCATGACAAAAAAGGTGGGAATTTATATTCTAATTTAAACACCAGAAAAATATTTTTAATTAATTTTAATATATTTAAATTGATTAAAGATGTCATTTCAAATTAAGTTGACAGTGCTGTAGCATTTTGAAAAATATTTTTGATATACTTTTTCGAGGTATATAAACTTTTTTTTACTTTTTCCAATCATTTACTGTAAGGATACTCCTCAGACAGGGAGGGATCTCCTTATGGTCAAGAATAAATTGAATGCAATTTAATTATATTTATTAAAATGTAATTTTGCATAATTACTAAATTATAAAAGGATGTAAATATTTTATAAAAGTGTAATAAATATGTTTATTTCTTAACATTAAAAAAATGTATTTATATTTTTAACCATTTTAAATAATTTAATTTACTCTGATATTAATTCCTACTGGGTTTTATTTTATGTCCATCTTCACTATTTTCTATGAGAGGGTGTTATATAAGTGGTCAGCCATGTGTGGTGCTGGACTTACTACTGTTTCTTTTTGGTAGTAGTAGCTTACATTCATAAATTTGGCTCCAACCTCTAAAGGTAGTGAAGACATGTAACTATACACTCTTAGTAAATTTGCACTCAGATTTTGTGACTAGCCAAAGGTAGTAAAGTTACTCAGAAGTGTAAGAGTAAACTTACAAATGTAAATTACTCTCAAGTGTAAGTTACCTTTGTAAATAGATCCACAAGTCTTTACAATGCTATGAATGTAACTGTCAAGCCCATAGTAACTAAAATTAGCACTGCTGCTCATGCAACTACTGGGCACATCAAGATGCAAATCAGAACAAACCTCAGCTTTCAGGTAGAAAGGGGCAGATTTACAAGCCCCTTGCGCCACTTTTACGTCACTTTTAACATGGGAAAAGTGATACAAAAGTGGCGCAAGGGGCTTGAAATCTGCCCCAAAATATGTTTCACCATGAATAGTTGAAGTGAAAAAAGTGCAAGGTGGCTTTGCGTTGTCGAGCGCCAACAACCTTCATTATCTATTCAAATGGGGTGCAATAGGGCCTAAACAGCACACTCTACAATAGATTTTCATGAAAAGCCAACTTTTCCTAAAATAGCATGATCTTGCTGTGACTAAAATCGTAGCCCCAAATGAAACCAGGCACAATCAAGAGATAAGGAGAAAGTCATGAGATATTCCTGAGTGTTTGATGGATCATTTTTAAAAATGATCTATTTTACACAGTTTACCCTTGGATTGTTGTCCTGATACCTGTACAGGATGATGTAGCTTGAGTACAAATCTCATTCAAGGCTGTGCTGCGTAAACTTTGCAGCATATTGCAACACTGACCATCACATTAAAACAGGTTTTTGGCACAGGCATGGATGATGACATAATTGTAACTCTTAATAAATATAAAATTGCCCAATTTTTTTTACCAATCGTGCAACAATGCAGCAGTGCTTACTTTCATATTGGGATGTACCAAGATTAGTACGTTTGGGCCTACCAGTCTTTCCCAACTGTATTCTCTGAAGCAACCCACAGAAATGCAGGTATTAAGACAATCGCATCAAAGCAAAGTTATGACGCCGTGCAGTCCACAAGTCACCAAAAACTGGACCCTCGCCATCCATCAAGTGAGGGAAGAAAACAGACAACCCTGTCTGTCACTACCACTCTCGAAGAAGCAGCCCAACCATCATGGCTCTACACAATCATGTACTTGCTTCTCCAGCCCACAAATATGGTGAAGTGATATTCAGCAAAACAGCAAAGCCCATCAGGAAAACCAGGGAAAACTTGTGTTGGGACCAACTGCAATTACCAACCTCACTGGCTCGGGGTAAAGGAATGGGACCACACAGGCTGCTGCAGTCCGCTCGGTAATATAAGCAATATCATGGCTAAGACCTGTATGAGGGAATTGTATCTCAGAATCAAGGCCAGTAGCACTGGAACAACCACAGAGATTCAAAGTGCGTGTGAGGCAGAAATCCTCACTGAACTCGGCAGAACTTTCCACAGAGTGACTCTTCCTGCAGACCTGGGTCCACTCACCATTGTGCCTGGAGTAGCCCCACTCGTGCCTCTGCGCCATCTCCTCTGCCTGTTTTCCTGCGCTGCGCCTGCCTGGTGGATACGTGTACTTTATTTCCCTATATCTCGTTGGGTGTGCTTTATCTGTGGGGCTTTATAGGGGAGCCCTCCACCCTGTCCTCTAATGGGGAGGCGCAGGAGGGCTTGGCACCGGCAGCTGCCTGTCTGCAGCTGGGTGAGACTAGTAGTAATCCCCTTCATTGATCTTTTTATCTGCGACTTTATTCCGCTCTCCCCTGGCACGGATCCGCGCAGTTAGGTCATCGTGCCATACACAGCTCCGAGAGCCGAAACAATGCACATCACAGACCTACCTTTGTAGGGCGCAGCTGTGCGCCCAGCTGATGCCTGCCCTAAAGGGCCACAGACATACCTCTGCACACAGGCGCGTCAGAAAGGAATCTTATCTGAGCCTGCTATCAAAGGTCACACGCGGCGCGCTCACAGTACTCTCCTTTTACACTGACCAGTCTCCCGCCATCAATGCACCCAAAGTACCAACAGAACGCGTGACGCAGTTTACAGCCAAAGTAAAGCACTTTGCACTCGCATGTGAGCTGCTAAGCGCCATTTTACGTTTTCGAGCTGTACGTGCGGTTTAGACTGCAACAATATTTTCTTTTAATACTGTGAATAATAAGCACAACCGAGTGAAGGAATATTGAGGCATGCTCATGAAGGCACAGCTGTTTGATACAAATGTGTTCCTATAAAATAGTATTCAAGTGGTAAGTAGGTAAGATTTTTCCTCTCACAAAGGCCCCACAACCCTGGTTATTATTACACTAACTACTTGTAATTAAAAATATCTTCGATTTTCGCATCCATTTAAGTTGTTTCGAGAGAAAAATAATCGCAAACATCCATCTAGCTACAAAGTCTCAAAAAGACCCGCTGGCTACCACTCCAAGGAAATATTGCCACTTGAGAGCAAATATTGCTAGGTTGTGGGGATACATTATGCCAGTGTGTAGAAAGAGGAATATTGGAAAACTGTAAAATGCCAATATTCAGGCTCTGTGCAAACCTTCACTCTGTAATATAAACTTCGCACATTCCCACTTAAAATGGTGTCTTGGATTTTAGAAACGTGTTTTGTCATTTGCAGATCTAATGAGACCCATGGTGCAACGGATAAATAAATCTCCGAAACAAACAACGAAGATGTAGCCAAGATGTAGAACATAACATAAAAAAAGTTGTACCTTCACCTATAGAAAGCAAGCAGAAAGTGAAAACAGATCAGGAATTGCTGTTTACAAATGACCTCTGCGTACTCCCACTTGGGCCCTGATTTTGAGTGGTGTTAAATACTGTCCTGTGTGCAAATGAGTATGTCAAATGAAAAAGAGAGTAGTGTGGCACTCTGTGTTAATTCGGATTCAATTCTGTCTCTCAAGGGCGCTTGGGTGCTGACCGGTTTGCTCCCTCTGACCGTTGGGGAGTTATCAAAAATGTGTCAGTTCAAAAGTTGTCAGGTTTGACAGTGTAACCAATCGCACTCCTTTGGGGAGATGAAATCCCTCCAATATTATACCGATTTTAAATTCAAGGTGTTCTTGAGGTATATCCAAAAGTAGACTGTTCAGTATTCATATTTATTCGTTTATTTAATGTGATTCTCAAGGTATGCTGTTACACCACAGCAGTATGAGAGTTCAACAATGTTCATGTTCCAATGAAAACATGTCATCCATTAATTCATTCCAATACCCAATGCATTTCGTGCTGTCTGCACTTCATCAGGGGAAATACATTTCTAAAGGGTAAAAATCAGATGAAGTACGATCAATGATAAGGAAGCGGGTCACAGTTTGTGCATAATACATGAACAGTACGTAAACAAGAGTGTGGTCTTGATCAATCTCTCCACGTGCTTTTACATGAAAACAACTTGGGGGAGTGTGAAAAGAAAGTGAAAATGTACAGCCCAAGTGAGATTAAAAGGTTGATTTTTGTGAAAATGAATATAGGATTATTTAAACTCGTTCCGTGAAACTTGACCTGAATATTACCACGTGACTCGTGTTAAAGACCTCTACCACCAAAATCGTGTGAATTAGTCGCGAGTACCATTAGCGTAATCACCTCGTTGCAAAATGTTATACTTGCGAGGGTGTCCCCGCAGGATTAATCTGCGTCTCTAAAGTTAGTGCGCTGTGGTGTACTCACCGGGTAAACGGCTTAGTGGGACACGGCGTTGATCTCCGTGAATCATGTCCGACATCGGGTCAGAAAATGCATGCGCATGCGCATTAGTGTGTTTTAAGAAAGTCCCATCGTAACCCGGAAGTGTGCTGGGAGAACTACCTAACATCAGAAGTAAATTAATTCACACGAGTTAAACGGCCCCTAAGGTTATCCAATTAAATATCACATTAAAGAGCGTGATGCTATCAGAAAGTAACCACGTTAGAATTTACTGCAAAAACGACGAGAGTGTGTTAAAGTTTGCGGCCATATTGGTGCTGTCTATGTCTAGTGAAAAGTAACACATTTAAATGAAAACAGAAGTCTGGGTGCTTCATTTGAGGATAATATACGAAACATTTCATGGTTCACAAAGTGAAATCGTGTGTTGAATGTAAACAACCAAAATAATTAAGTGATGGTCAATAGTTCAACAAATTCATGGCAAAATAATGTCAAGAATGATAGGTTTAAGAGACCTGTTTTGAAAAATAGTACATTATAGAAAGCAGCTGTATTCAAGTCGTTCATTTAACCCCGTTGGGTTGCAGGAATGTAATTTTTTGATCCAAAACATCTCCCGTTGGAGTAGTCTTTTTTTGTTGTCACAGCCTTGCTTCACAGGGACACATTCCAAAACGGATCTGGCTAATGTTATGGCTGTTGGAAATGTAATGTGCTGCCACAGGGGCTTTGATCGTTCTGTTTCTTATTGTGCTCTTGTGCTCAGTCATTCGAATTTTTATTTTCCTCTCTGTCTTTCCCACATAGGGGAGGCCACAGGGGCATTTTAACAGGTAAACCACGTTTTTGGGGTCACATGTAGCATTGGTGAAAAGGTTGATGAGTTTCCCTGTGGTTGGGTGGTTGATGCTGTTACCACGGATGATATTATTACAGTGCCCACAGTTTGCACATGGGATTGTTCCTGTGTATTTTTCTTTTCCCTTATGTGCATTCTTTTCAATCATATCCTTTATGTTGGCTGATCTTTGATAAGCGAACAAAGGTTTGCTGAAAAGTCCTTTAAAATCTGGTTCTTTTTCCACCATTTCCCAATTCTTTACCACAATTTTCTTTATCTGGTGACTTAGGCTTGAAAACTTGGATACAAACACTGGTCTATTTTGATTCTTATCCTTGGTGTGTGTTTTGAGTAATTCTTCCCTTGGAATTGCTTGTGCTCTGGCTCTGGCTTCTTCCAGGATGTTGTCCGGATATTTCCGTTCATGGAATTTCATCATCATTTGATTTGCATTTATTTCATAGGTCTCATCACTTGACGATATTCTTTTCATTCTGTCATGCAGAGAGCATGTGCTAGTCTCTCTGCATGACAATTGTTTCCAAACAGATGTATACACGAAAAACACCGACAGAAACAACATGTTAATGTTTGATAGCTGCCATTCAATGCCCTTGAAACGACATTTACCGTATTCACAATTGCTAAGATTGAAAAGAATATCGTCAAGTGATGAGACCTATGAAATAAATGCAAATCAAATGAGTCCGCATATCCAACAGTTTGATGTGTTCATTATGGACTGGTGTTGGTGTAGGAGTTGAATAAATGAGTTATTTACAAATTCGAGTCTTCTGGCAGACTCGTGTTCAGGTAGATGGTGAAAGGAGTGTGGAGAGAGAGTGGGAGGAGGCGTTGGCCGGGTGTCATTTTGGAATAAGGAAACTTGAAATACGAATAGAGCATAACCAGTCAAGAACATTACTATGCTAAACAGCATTAAAACACATATTATTAAAAATCTTCTTCTGGACAGTATTGTACACAATTGTCTTTCAAAGTCCGTGAATCTGGCAGGTCTCTCTACCCTTGGAAACTCCATCCTCTACTTGCTGCCCGCGGTGGTAGGTTGGTTCTCCCAGGGAGTGCGCTCTGTTCAGTCCGGGGTAGCTCCCTTGGATTAATCAGAACCGTTGACCTAAACGTCCCCAGTTGCACTCCCCAGACTTCAACCGCGACCCTAGCAGCAGAACCGGATGGCGGTTCGAAAATCAAAAATGAGCAAGTTCCCTGGGACGAGAGAGCTGAAAAATCAAAAAAATAGTTCTTAGGGGAAAAGAAATCACATTAGTTTGCTCTTTTATTAGTCTCTGGGGTTATATCTCAAGTTGTATCGTCATTTCCCAGGTACGGAAGTGTCTTCAAACAATGTCTCAGGTTCGGTAGTGTCCAACTGCATAGACGGTGGCACAAGTCCTTGCAAAATACGATCACTCTCCTTTTCGGCGCCAGTCTCTTTTAAACGTGCATCGCTGAAAGGGATGAAACGAGGTATGGATTCTGTTTCAGAGTCGGCAAGTCCTTTATTGACCCACCGGTCGTATGGAGGGGGCAGAGGGACCCGTTTACAATGGGTCCCGTGCACCCAGTTCTTTTTGCCTTCCACCCGAACAGCGGACCTCGTGGAAAGAAGTACCAGGTATGGTCCGGTCCACCTCGGCTGTCCGTTGTTTGTGCGCTGGAAGCTCCGCACCAGGACCCACGTGCCGGGTTTGATGGTATGACCTGGATCGTCAGAGGCTGGCGGAGAGGAACTGTGAACCTGTTGGTGTAAAACACGCAATTTAGCTGTCAATTCGCACAAATAGTCAAGCAGTACGGGGATGTTCTATTTCGCTGAGTTTCTTTGGTCTTGGCACGCCCCAGACGTTGGCTGGGCGGCCAAACACTATCTCGTGAGGGCTAAGTCCTAATCTGGAATGGACAGTCATTCTCGTTGACAAGAGTGCTAGGGGCAAGGCGTCAGGCCATTTAAGACCTGTACTGGCTTGGATCTTGGCTAGCTTGAGTTTCAACGTGCCATTGTAGCACTCTACTAATCCAGCTGATTGGGGGTGATTTGCAGCGTGGAACTTCTGGTGTATGCCTAGACACTCACACACTCTCTTCATCACGCGTCCTACGAATTCACTTCCATTATCACTCCAGACAATTCTAGGCATACCAAATCTAGGGAGGAACTCTTTGACAAGGGCTTTGGCAGTTGTCAAGGCGGTATTGTCCTTAAGGGGGTACGCTTCCACCCACCTGGAAAAGGCGCAAACAACAACGAGCACATACTTTAGATTGTTGCACCTCTCCATGTGGATGAAATCGAGCTGCAAAACCTCGAACGGATACGTTGGAGGCGCAAAATTACCAGCTGGAGTTGGAGTTCCCCTACCGGGATTGTGCTTTAGACATATCATACAGTTTCTGACCACATTCTCTGCATATTTTGGGATATTGCTATTCTGCCATACTGGGGCCAATAGTTTACATATTCCTTTCGAACTGATGTGCGCAATGCCGTGAGCCATCGTTACTACTGCAAGTACGTATGCATTAGGTAATAGCCATCGCTGGTGTTCCGACAATTCGACCCAACAACCATTCGCATCTAGTCTACCCTTACTTTCCCTCCACTCATTCAACTCTTTCTCAGTTGCCTCGGCTTGTATGGATTTCACGCTTTCAATGGTGTCTTCACACATTCCCACATCAGCAATCCATCTAGCGGTACCCGCAACATACATCCGACTCATTGTGTTCCTTGCAGTCTCTTTCGCAACCTCGTCTGCAAATGCATTCCCGCGGCCAACATCGTCCTGAATCTTTTTGTGTGCACTGCATTTCATAACGGCAACTTGTAGGGGCAAGGTCAGTGACTCAAGGAGTTCATTAACTAGCTGACCATGTTGTATCTTTGCACCATGTGATGTAAGGAAACCACCTTCTCGCCACAATCTCCCAAAACTGTGAGCCACACCAAAGGCGTACTGGCTGTCAGTGTAGACATTCACTCGCTTTCCTTTTGCTAACACACATGCTCTGGTAAGTGCAATAAGTTCTGCCGCTTGTGCAGAATGGTGGGAAATACGTGCGGTCTCTATAATGGTGTGTAATGTCGTTATGGCATATGCGGCAGTCGTATCACCATTCGGCAGCTTGAAACATGAACCATCAACCCATAAAGTATCGTTGCATTCAAGAAGGGGAGTGTCCTGTAAGTCTACTCTCCCTTTTGTCTCTTCTTCTGTCCTAAAGCAGCAGTCATGGTTATCAATCTTGTCTGTTTCTGTCGGAATGGGTAATAGCGTGGCGGGGTTGAGTGTATCACACCTCTTTATGTGGATGTGACTTGCTAACAGTGTAAGTTCGTAACTCGATAGTCGAGCGCTAGTAAGATGTTGTGTCTTTGTCCTGTTTAGCAAAATGTCTACTGCATGTGGAACCATAACGATCAGAGTATTATTCATGACTAATCCAGCAGACTGTCGAATGCAGACAGCTGCTGCTGCGGTAGCCCTCAGACAAATTGGTAGGGCTTTAGCCACAGGATCTAGAGTTGCCGAAAAATACGCGCATGGGCGCTGTTTGTCCACAAAGTGTTGTGTTAAGACTGATAATGCACAACCTTCCTTCTCATGGACGTATAATGTAAAAGGCTTACTGTAGTTGGGGTTTCCCAACACAGGAGCCGAACATAATGCATCACGCAACTCGTGGAAACTCGTCTGACAATCTTCAGACCAGGGCATAGGATTGGGCGTGTCTTTACAGAGTAGCGCCAGCAAGGGTTTAGCTAGTAGTGAGAAATTCGGTATCCATTGTCTACAGTACGATGTAATGCCCAAGAAGGCTCGAACCTCTCTCTGTGTCTTTGGGGCACTCAGTTCTGCAATTGCCTGTATTCTTTCTGGTGTCAGTCTCCTTCCCTCCTTCGACAAGATGTGACCTAGGTAGGTTACTTCTTGTCGGCAAAATTGTAGTTTGGAGAGAGAGACTTTGTGCTTCATGTCACATAAGTGATGCAATAATGATAACGTAGCTTTCTTGCAAATCTCTTCAGTGTCTGCAGCGATCAGCAGATCGTCGACATACTGAATCAGAGTTGACCCATCTGGTAGAACAATGGTGTCTAGTTGTGTTTTCAGGGCCTGACTGAATATCGATGGGCTTTCGCAGTAGCCTTGAGGAGCGCACTTGAAGCGGAAGCTTCGTCCTCCTAAATTGAAACCCAAAAGATCTCTACTCTCCTCGGCAATCGGGATGCTGAAGAAAGCGTTCTTCAAGTCGATCACCGAGAACCAATTTGCTGAAGCTGGAACGATTGTCAATAAAGCAGTAATGTCAGGGACAACTGGAAACTGTGGGATAACTACCTTATTCACTTCTCTGAGGTCGATCACAAACCTGTATACAGGCGGTTGTGAAGGATCAGTACGTTTTAAGACGGGCAAAACTGGACTGTTACAAACATTTCCTGTTGTTTGTTCGATGACGTCTTTATCAATCAGGTCATAAACAATCGTCAATAACGCTCTTTCACATTCACCAGATATCTTATATTGGGGAATACGTGGCAACCTAACGTTGGCTTTCAAAGTTATGACATACGGCGCTATCTCCAAACGACCTACATCATTAGAACCATTAGCCCAAAGTATATCAGGAAGTGATAACAATTCAGTTGGAGTATTTTCCTTTGACAAATACATTTGAGAAACAACCTTCTTGCCTAAAGTGAGTTGTACTCCCAAGGGGGAACAGTACAAAGTCGCATACAACCTTTTTAGTAAATCCAAACCTAACAAGTTTTCACCGCAACCTGTCGTCAAAATGAGGGGTGCTTCTAATTCGCATGGGCCAACAGAAAGGGATATAGGACTAGAGATCGGGTTTCTAACAGGGGCGCCAGAGAAACCTACTGAGACATTCATTTCGCCAGACAAAGGTGCGCCAGGAAGTTTCGAGTGCATAATAAAACTTTTTGTAGCACCAGTATCCAGCAGAAATGGCTCTGACACTCCTGAGGTAATCACCTCGACATAAGGTCCATTCTGATCTACTGGAACTGAAACAACTCCCTCTCTTTGTCCATGGCTGTCCTAGCAATCATTACCCTCATTTTCGTGTTCGGTGTAATAGTCGTCAGCATAGTACTGAGCTGACCTGGACGACGCATTATTCTGTTGGTCAAAGCTGTTCATCGAATTCTGAGGCGGAAAAGAAGTCGTATTCTGAGTGAGATTTCCACGGCCCCTACCTTTAGGGGCATTCTGAACACCTCTTCCCCTTACACCTGGAGAACCGTTTAAACGTCGCGCAAGGGCCGGACAATTACCTTTAAAATGACCCTCTTCCTTGCAATACGCACATTGATTCGGGCCATACGTAGGACGTTCATTGGAAAACTCGTTTCCTTGCGCGTTTCTCGAATACTGCTGTTGTTGTTGATAATTGGGCTGACTAGCCGTGCGAGGCGGATAAGCTTGCTGGAGAAGAACTTTAGTTTTCAAATCTTTCGTCTTCTTATCTGCTTTATCTAGCTCGTCTTTATGCCTATTTTCATAGTACTGGGCTGTAGCTAACATCTGCGCCGACATAGAGACAGCCCAAGCACTCTCCGAATCTTTCAGTTTGTTACATAGTTCAGGAAGCAAATTATGTACGAACTTGTCTACAAACAATCTTTGGCCACCCTCGGTAGCCATATCTTGACCACTATGATCGGTGAAAGTTTCCTCAAATCTCGTGAAGAAGTCAGACACATTCTCATCTTTCTTTTGCTTACATGCGGATAGCTTGTCCCAGTTTACGCGCACTTCAGGCATTATTGTTTTCATGTACGCTATAATCCTACCGGGAAGTTCAGCTATTAACGGCTCAGGTTTAAAACCACCGACTTGTCTAGCATCTGTAGTCGCAATGTTCGCCCACGAGTCACCTAGTTCCTGATCGTGATCCGTATGACGGATTTTGCTCCATAAAGGATGTGGAACAACGTTCCCAAACAACATGTCTACATCCGCTAAATTCATTATACATGAGCTTGCAGTTTGCGATAACTCCTTATAATACCCAGTCGGGTTTTTACGAGGGTCAGGTAGTGACTGCTTGAGTGCCAACACTTCCGATCTTTTCCAGGGGACATGTACCCATACACGCTGGAAATGGGGCAGAATTGGCGGTACTGCATTCGCATCACCTTCCCTCCAAACCGGAGGAACCTCTCTCATGGGGTACTGTCTCGCTCTCTTCCTACTAGACGTACCACATTCAGATGATGACCCAGAATTACCACCCGTACTTCGATATGATAATAATATCCCAACTGCTTTTTCGACATCGGGACCTATGATCATGCCTTCCCCAAATTTAAATCGTACATTGCACAACTCTCGAGCGTTGCTCTCTTGACCATTATCTTCCAAATCTTCACACAGAAAAACACACATCTGTTTAAAAACATATCTTTGCGTCGGTTCATCCCATTGACGGAAGACGTTCACGACAGACTCTACATCATATCTCGCTGTATCCATAGCCCAATTCCGTGCTAACTTATTCAGTGATTCCCTCTCTTGATAATCAGGCATTTGGCTTCGTAATTGTCTTGGTCCCGTATTAGGGGTCGTTTTAGGCGACCGAAAAAGTGGTGAAGGAATGTTAGTAGCAATGCTGGCCATTTTATGCCAGACGAAAGGTGAAAGCGGAGGAATAACTGGTGGCAGAACAGAGTCACGCAAAGTAGGAACAGAAGCATTCGTAGAGCGAGTATCAGAAGAAATAGAAGGTGTGCTAGGCGAAGTTGTAGGAGGAACAGTAGGAGAAATAGATGTAATCGGTGAGCCTTGAGGAGCCTGCACCAGAGAAATAGAAGCCAGTTGAAGAGCAGCTTGTGAGTGCTGTAAAGGAGCCGGCATAACAGCTACCAGAGGTGCAACTAAAGGTTGCGGAGGTGCTGTGGCATTTTGTGCATAGGGCGGCGGCGAACTTAGCAGATGTGCCTTTAATGGATCTTTTTCACGCTCTTTTATTGTTTCTCGCAGAGGAGGTTGTAAAACAGGATAGCATTTATCTATTGTCATTTTACGTTGCCTGTGCAACTGCTCACTTATTTGTTCTTCTTCATTGTCTTTAAATTTTATCGCGGCTTGCATTACTGAAATACCTCTTTCTCTCTTGTTTTTCTTTTCTAATTTAATTTCCTTTTGTTTGGCCTCTTTACTCCATAAGCGGAAAGAGTCAAACATCGCCGGCCGGGCTTTCTTCTTGAACAATTTGACCTCTAGATTATCTAAAATTTCTGAGTCGAAACTACCATATTGGGGCCATTTTAAAACACCATCCTTGCAGGTGTATTTTATCCACACTTCATTATATGCGATAGGACCTACGCCGTGCTTTACATAGAGCTCATACGTTGGAGTTCCAATCGGAGGAACTGGACAGGAATCCTCTAATCGGGAGTCCTTACTATAACCAAGACAAAACAAGTTTCCAAGTCTGCTAAAACCAGGCATCTTCGCTCACTAGTCTAGCTTCAAACTTCAAAAGATTATCTATTACGATATTTCTCGTGAAAACACGAGTCCTTCGGCTTTGGGGCTTGCAAGTACCAAATCAAGTCGTATCTCAAGGATACCAAAAAACTAAGGACTGGGAGACGCTCCACTTATACTTAACTGAAGTATTTGAAGATCTGTGACGTCGCTAGAAGACTCGTCTATCGTTTCGCTCTACCAAGGATCACTGGGTCCAAAACAAGGCGATAGTCAGGGCAGCAGTCCTTCGTAGCCGTCGGGACGCGGGGAACCTCGCAGCAAAGACCTTTGGAACCACGTCGACATACAGGGGTCGCTGAAGTGGCTGGCCGTCCTCCGGAATTTTCACACAAAGCTCCTCACGAACATCTGGCTTGGACCGTCGCCGTTTGATACCGCCCCGAGTTGGGCGCCAACTGAGGTGCCGGGTTTTTAGGAACCCGGTGGTGCCAGGGAATAACACCCGAAGACCTCTGAGTTCCCCTTGTTTCGGACCACAGAAACACCGAGTCTTCTAGTCGCAGTCAGAGATCAAGTTTTATTGATAGCTACCAAGTAACACGTGTCCTAGAAGCACGACAAACACGGGTCATGTGTTCTCAGGAGACTGTTCGTTTTTACAGAACCAGCCTTCTCCTTATATACAAAAATAATAGCTGCAAGCAAGAATTCTTGAGTTTTATGATATGGCTATAGACATATTTCTACAATAATACGAAAGAGCGAAGTCATGTAGGCAAGCCCGTATTTTAGATGTCCAATTCGTGATAGATTACCTAGACAGGCCCGGAACTCCCATCAGATATCGATGAAACATCAATAAAGGAAGGTACCACCCAGTCATAAAACTGGCCATAAACAAGGAGTATGGACAGGTGCATGTTTGTAGAAAGCATGGTCTGTATGTAGTGAATGGTTTGAGGAATGTTATGTATTGATGCTATCGTACTTGGCCACTGGGCGAGGGGCTGCCCAAACAGGTTTGGCTAAAGGCAATGGAGTCAGTTGGGACAGGTCAGGGGGAAGTCAGGGAAGGTGGAGGTGTCCTTTTAGATCAAGCTCGACCTTTAATTGACTTACCAAGAGGGCAAGACACAAGATGGATGTCATTCACAAAATGGAGTCTAAGGGATCGGGACGGAAACTACGATTCGGGGGTGTTAGCATGTCTCGATCATGATGTAAATGCATAGGAATGATGTCCTAATCATTATCGGTTCGTCGATACCAAATTCGTCATGGTACGTTGATATTTTGTGACACGGGTATTGGACCTCGATATCGAGATAACAACAGGGTCCAGATTTTCAGAACCACACTGCGGGGACACCCTCGCAAGTATAACATTTTGCAACGAGGTGATTACGCTAACGATACTCGCGACTAATTCACACGATTTTGGTGGTAGAGGTCTTTAACACGAGTCACGTGGTAATATTCAGGTCAAGTTTCACGGAACGAGTTTAAATAATCTTATATTCATTTTCACAAAAATCAACCTTTTAATCTCACTTGGGCTGTACATTTTCACTTTCTTTTCACACTCCCCCAAGTTGTTTTCATGTAAAAGCACGTGGAGAGATTGATCAAGACCACACTCTTGTTTACGTACTGTTCATGTATTATGCACAAACTGTGACCCGCTTCCTTATCATTGATCATACTTCATCTGATTTTTACCCTTTAGAAATGTATTTCCCCTGATGAAGTGCAGGCAGCACGAAATGCATTGGGTATTGGAATGAATTAATGGATTACATGTTTTCATTGGAACATGAACATTGTTGAACTCTCATACTGCTGTGGTGTAACAGCATACCTTGAGAACCACATTAAATAAACGAATAAATATGAATACTGAACAGTCTACTTTTGGATATACCTCAAGAACACCTTGAATTTAAAATCGGTATAATATTGGAGGGATTTCATCTCCCCAAAGGAGTGCGATTGGTTACACTGTCAAACCTGACAACTTTTGAACTGACAAATGAGTATGTCAGCATATCACAGTTAAAATCTGTGCAGCAGTTATCTCACTTCAGCAATTTTCCCCCGGGGAGATTTCGAAAGTAAACACTTTGCAAAACAACATGTTTATGGATCCTCGGACACTTTGTGACAAGACCCTGCAACTGTGAGGCCGATTTTCATGTCTTCTGCTTAGCTAAGGGCTATGCACATTCACAGAACTTTCCTCCTCCCTCTGGGTAGCAGCAAGCTGTAGCTCACTTCACATGATGGGGTAGATTTAACAACATTTTGCGCTGGGTTAGCGTCACAAAAGTGATGCTAACCAGCACATAATGTTTTTTTTTCTTATTTACTTTCCAGTGCAAAACTGGGTTTGTGCTGGAAAGTACCCCATGCAACCACCCATGCCTTTTGATGGGAAACCCAATCTACGAACGGTTATAGACAGTGTTTTGTGCCAAAACATATTCAAAGGAGGCGTTAAGAGGGGAAAAGTTTTTATTTCTCGGTTCTTTTCTGACTTTGCATGTGTGTTGCACGTACAGCACACATACAAAGTGGGAAACATTTTTAAACTTGTCTAGGCATAATATTTTGTACAGGAAGGGTAACCTTGGTGCCTGGCACACTGTGCATAGACGTTTGAAAACATACCCTTTACTACTGCGGCTTGTGCTGCGGCTCTTTTCCAGCTGGCAGCCCAAACCTCAGTAATAAAGGCTATGTTTCCCACTGCTGTGCTGGTGTTCACATTGTAATTCGGCGGGTGGCTCTTCCGACTCCTCGTCGAGCAGTCCCACAATAAAAAGGGCTAGGTGGACACCAAGAGAGACATTATTACAGAAAACCATCAAAAAGCCTGTAGAACGCCAAGTTTTTGTCACAACTTTCTGCCCTAATTCAAACCTCCTCAAGAAAACTGTCAAACAAAACTGGCATTTGATTCAAAATCTTGACCCGTCTTTTTCTAACGTGCCACTCTTTGCATTTAAGAAAGAAAAGAGTTTGGCAACCATATTGTTAGAGCGACCTTCAAAACCTTGCAACCACCATCATTGAGGCAAATAGTAGGCTTACCTCCTGTTACTGGACATCACAGATGTGGGTCCTGTACGTGTTGTGCCCAGACAATCGAAGGCTCACTATTTAGTCACAACGGTATCCATTGGAAACACGATTGTTTCACAAATTGCAAAACAAAAAACGTAGTATACGGTGTCCTGTGTCCTTGTGCTATGCTGTATATAGGAAAAACCAATCAGGAGGTACGTCAACGCATTATCCAACATAAGTCACGGATCAGGCATAAGGTGGCAAATGCCCCTCTGGTCAACCATTGGATCAAGAAAGCCCATTCGGAACAAGATCTCCGTTGGACAATAATTTCAAAGATTGAGAAGGACCAAAGAGGGGGTAACCCCGAGCTACGGCTCTCTCAACGTGAGGCGATGCTAATTCTAAAATTCAACACATTATTAACAGGACTTAATGAACTCTCGGAAATTTTCAATTTGTAAACCTTGCTCCATTAGAACAAGTCTGTCCTAACTGCACATGTCAGCGCCGCTGACTTTCATTGTTTCAGCACTGCACCACAGCAACCAGAATGCACTAGGAATCCGTTTCGAGGTTTCCCATAATTCCCAGGAACTTCCTTGCCTTGTATTACTTCCGGGTGAGGCCTCGCATGATGCGAACCATTGCGAAGTGATGAGCTGACTATGGTCCTGCCATGAAGTGCTGGTCCCTAGAGAAGTAGTTTCCCTCCAGCCTGTGAGAGTCTGTCGTCCCCGTGTGTGATCCAGGCGTAACGGCATCTCGTTCTTAATTTTAGAATTCACGTGCACGAAAGTAAGGTTGCGCGCAGGTAACGGCTGTGATTTGACGTCGGATAGGAATTGCCTGACCCACACTGAATATCGTTAGACATCACACGTACGTAGAAGCAACAAGTACCTGTTAGTCAAACTTGAATACCTGGCACTGTTCGCCATGCTTTCTAATCAGAATTTTGTTGGCCCTTAGAAATTTGGATCTCTAACTGAATGTTCGTTTACGCCACCCTTGACACATGACGTATTCAAGACCCCAGTGGCCTCTTCTTTAAGGTATTAACCTGACGACATGGCTTTCGAGCTCCGCCATTGCAAAATTCGCTTTTACGCGTGGATTCGTATGACATATGCTGTGGTTTAACTTACAGGACTCTATTTACTTCCGGTTTGGACCTGTTTGAAATTGATGGTCGGATTTGGACCTGTTTGAAGCCGATCGTCGGACTATACGGATCAATATTCACCCTATTAAGCCAGGTAGGCGTGGTATCTAAGCAAGCACGATGGCAGATAGTTCTCGGGTTGAATTCAAGGACTAATGGTGCTAAATTGTGATATTTGTTCCGTAGATTTCACAAGTCTGTGTCACAAGATCTTACATCGCCCCGTTTTCCATTGTCACGGTTGCAGAATCAGTAAGACTTTTTTCTGGTATAGAGACAACTTGAGCCCCAATGTATTTGACAGTGTTTTTACATTTATGTGTTTTTTGTTGATGTCTTTTCTTCATTGTTTAGATCTGTAACTTTATTGATCACTCACGGATCTTCAATACAGGTAAGAATTAGACCCTGGTTTAAGCTCTTAGGTGGGGTGCTTTTGAAGTTTCATTGGTCAGAATTAGTTAATCATTGTTTGTTTTTCTTTCTTTTTAGTTGTTGGTGGTCCTGAGGAGAACCCTATGAGTTATAGGGTTCGAAACGCGTAGACCTTTGTTTTTGTTGTATCAACGAACAAATGCATTGTCGGCAGACAATTAAGGCTGGTTGTGTAATTGGAAACAATTGATTGTGCATTTTTGCCTTGCCCATTTTTGAGTTTGACACATCCAAGCCTTTTCCTTCATCTAGTGCATTGTTTGTGATATTGGGTCCCTTTTCTTCATACTATGTACATTAATTATTGATTTATGGTAGCAATGGGACTTTGTTCAGTATGTGTGTGATTGTGTAGGAGGAGTGTAGTGTGGTGAAGTGCATGGAAAGTGGTTGAATACTTTGGACAAATTGCTTGTGAGGGGTGTATATATATCCATTTTTTGATTATTTTGCTGTGGTATTGTTTGTATTAACTTTTGGCAATGTTTCAAAAAATGGATAAAAAGATGAAAATTATTTGATTTAGAAAAAATCAACAAGTTTATTGATTAAACTTGGCACCTGGTTGATCAGTGACTCGTGTGTCTTCAAAAAGTTGTTCTAAATGTGTATCAGCATTGGCATCTTTGGTTGTTTTGACTGTCCACACTTTGAAGCACTCTATGAAATTCCTGCGGTAAGCAGCACAGTTCTCTTTGTCCTTTATAAACTAAAGCGAATGCTGAAACTCGTGGCCGCCTTTTTGTTTTTTACCGCGAGCGGGAATTTCTCCTCACAGAATGAGGCAACATGATTCCAGCAATATGAAACACATGTTTCATTGCCTTCTCTTCCTAATTGTTATTGAGGGTCTTCTCTAGGGCATTTATCTCACTCTTCCTTAATGCCTTTTGAACTGTGTTTTATCTTTTTTGACACTTTTGATTCTCCTCGAGCATTTTTATATGGACATTTAATATATTACATTTCTCCCCCACAAATTTTTCGTTTTTTTACTACCGTGTAAACTTCATGTATGGGGAGAACAAAGTCTGCACAACGCTCCAAAGCAACGTCTTTAATGCCAGTGGTAGATTTGAACCCTTTCAGTGTTCTTCAGGACAATATGGCGGATTCCGACCAGGTTTCTTTAAACCCACCTGTTTCTACTGTTCTACTGCCTGCTCCTAAACTATTCTCAAAACTACGTGGCACCTCGACGCAATCACCTGTGAAGAGAGTCATACAGGATCCTCCTTCAGCAACAGCATCTCCTCCTTCTGTTTCAGTGGAGTTAATTCTGGAAGAAATTTGAGCTCTTAAGCCTTATATAGAGGAGACTAATATACGTCTTCAGCAATTAGACAATAAATGGTCTCATATGGAGAGTAGAGTGGTTCAATTGGAGAGTAAAATGGATTCATTTCAATCTAATGTGGTTCAAGTTCCCTCAATGCAGTTGCAGATTTTAAATCTTCAGAAACAGGTCGAAAAGTTTAAAAATCGCAGCAGACGTAATAATCTTCGTATTTATGGCTTTATGGAGGGACTTGAAGGTACGAATCCGCTCTCCTTCTTCAATCATTTCTTCCAAAACTGTTGGACATTCCCAACTCTCCACCGTTGAATATCCAACGTGTTCATCGCTTGGGTCATGTCTCTCACGCGACCAGCTCATCAACTAAACCGCAAGATGTAATACTGTAATTTTTGGAATACACAGATTTGCTGAGAGTTTTACAAGCTGCTAAAGCCAAAGGTAGAATTTCTTGGCAAGGTTCTAATCTTTTCTTCTCACAAGATTATGCCACAGCGGATAGAATAAATACATTTTTGGACATGAGACCAGCAATCAATGCCAGATTTGGCCTTATTCATCCCTGTCTTTTTAAGGTCACATATAAAAAAAAGACTACTGCTAATGAAGACCCCCGCCTTCTTCAATGATTTTTGGAAAACTGCAGACAGGAAGACATGGACGTTTCGAGATCTATTGTTTAATGTTGCTATGTCTTTACACTTTTGCTAAACTGCTTTGGTTGTTAGTTTGCATAATTATTGTAATCTTGTATATCATCTATTTTATCTTCCTTTTTCATTAGGTTCAACTCCCTCATATTCATTCATGTGATTACTTGTTCATCTCATGATATTCTGTGCTCCTCCTGTTCCTGTCAATGGAGTTCCGGTTAATGTGCCATCCCTACTTGTGGCCCCACTACCCTCGACATTTGTGTCTGTTTTTGGTATGTTATTTTTTGTATCCCATCCATGGTTTTGGTATCTTTTTGTTTATGTGTTCCTCCCTCTTGTATGTTTTCTTTCTTGTTTTTCTCTGTCTTCTTCACTTTTTCTCTTTTCTACAATGGTCCTTATCAATTATCTTTATACTTCTCTTCTATCTTTTTCTCAATCTGATGTTTTTTTAAACTAGATTTTCATATTATTTATTTTCTTTTCTCTCTTCCAACTCATACTCGTTATTTCTTTTCTGTTTTCTATTAGCAAGCTTTTTCCTCTTACTTACATTGTTTCAAATGTATCTTTTATTCTACTTTTCTTATAGTTCTGATAATACACCAGATATTGTTATTTTCATATATGGTAATGTTATTAAGTTAATGTTATGTTATAAATGACTTTAGGATTCATCTCATGGAATGTTAAAGGTTTAGGTTCCCCTATAAAACGTCAAACGGTTTTATCTCATCTTTCCTCTTTAAAAGGAGACATTGTTTTGTTGCAAGAAATACACAATGTTGAGAAAGAAATTGCTAAGTTACAACGTCAATGGTTTGGACAGGTTTTTGCTTCTCCAGGGTGAGAAAAACGTAACGGGGTGGCTATCTTATGTCACAAATGTATTCATATACAAATGCTTACTCAAGATGTAGACTGTGATGGTTGATGGGTTTCTGTTTCCTAACTTGTTGATAAGATTCTACTAACTATTGTTAATCTGTACGCACCTACTGCACCTGATAAGTCTTTTTGGCCAGGAGTATTATCTAAGTTGATGACCTATTCCGATGACTATTTGATTGTGGGTAGTGATTGCAATATGGTTCTCGACCCTATCCTAGACAGACACTCTAAATCCAAATTCATACCTTCTCACATATAATCTCAATTTACATCAACCCTTTCGCAACTATCTCTTGTCTATGCTTGGAGATTATGTAATCCCACTCTCCAAGAATATACTTTTTTCTCTCCTGTCCACTTTTCTCATTCTAGGTTAGATTATATTTTTATTTCCAATAAACTTTCTCAGAGAGTTATTAATTCTGATATAGGATCCATATTGATCTCTGATCATGCCCCAGTCACTTTAGATTTAGATTTCCTTCATCCTCTTCAGGGAACCCGACAGTGGAGGTTTAACAATGCTCTACTGTCAGACCCTCATTTCACACTCACCTTTGAACTTTTTGCACATACATTTTTTAAGGAGAATGAATCCCCTGGGATTACACCTCAAATTGTTTGGGACACTTTTAAAGCCACCTCTAGAGTCTTTGTTATTAATTTTGTTTCTCAAAAACAGAAATCAGCTGCTTATAAATTAAAGACTCTCACTTCACAGATTAAGACAATAGAACACTCGTGTTATAAATCCCAATCTACAAACACTTTGAATGATCTGTTAAAGGCTAAATTTGAATTAAATCAAATCTCTACCGACAATGATAATTATTTCCTACTTAAGGCTAGTGCGAAATACTATGGGGGCCAAAATAAATCAGGAAAACTTCTAGCAAATTATCTTAAAATCAAGAAAGAACGTACTGTTATTGATTCTATTCTATCTCCTTCTAATCAACCCCTTTATGAAAGTGAAGATATTCTTTCAGAATTTACAAAATGTTATCAATCCCTTTACACCCCAGAAGTTCAATCGGACTCACATAATGCCTCTTATTATCTTTCCTCCATCTCAGCACCCTCCCACCCTGACTTAGACTTTTCTTTATTGGAATAGGACATTAAGATTCAAGACATTTCTCTTGCTATTTGTTCCATTAAGCATGGCAAAGCTCCCGGACCTGATGGTTTCACTATCAAATTTTACTCATATTTTTCTTCTTTTCTTATTCCTAAATTACATCAACTCTTTATTTTATCTCAACTAAATCATTCTGCGGTTCTTTTCAAGAAGCACTGATTTGCCTCCTTCCAAAAGAAGCAAAAGATTATACACTATGTAAAAAGTATTGTCCAATTTCGCAGATTAATTTAGATTATAAGATTTTGGCAAAAATTGTAGCTCTACACCTGGAGAATTTTTTACCTTATCTAATTGGCAGAGAACAATGTGGGTTTATTAAAGGCAGACTTCTTTCTGATAACATTCGTTTATTTTTTTAATGTTATTAGTACATCCAAATCTTATAAATCCTCCCTAGCAGTAAACTTTTGGGACGCAGAAAAAGCATTCAATAGGGTTAATTGGTCTTTTATTTTTGCTACCCTTTCCTGGTTTGGGTTTGGTCCCAAATTCATTCAATATGTATCATTACTGTATTCTTCTCCCTAATCTTCTATTCTTGCTAATGGTCTCATGTCTCCTTATTTTCCTAGAGGGATACAACGTGGCTGTCCTCTCTTCCCTTTAATATTTATTCTTGCCTTAGAACCCTTTTTAATAAAGATTGGATCTAATCCCCAAATTACTGGTTTGTAGTACGGAAATTCCCAATTTAAAATTTCAGCTTATGCTGACGATATTCTGTTATTTATGTCTCATCCTCAATCATCTTTGCCTGCCTTTTTATTGGAGGTAGATAGTTTTGCAAAAGTTTCGGGCTATAAGTTATAAGCAGAGAAATGTGAAATTCTTTCCTTAATAAATTATGCTTCCATTCTGATTTCAGTGCATCCTCCGTTCACTGCAATCCAAATCAAATGACATACCGTTGCTTATTGTTCTCAGATTCTTTTAAGAATTCTATCACCTTGAACTTGAATTCTTTATCTACATCCCTACTCGATCTTACATCGCGCTGGAATCCTTTATTCTTATCCTGGTGCGGTCATCTTGATTCCATCAAGATGATGCTTGTCCCCATTATATTATTTTATATGGCTAACATGCCTGTTAATATTCCCAGACATTATTTTTTTTAAATACACTCAATTTTGGAATGGGAAAAAATCTAGGATGTCTTTATATAAACTTAAAAAACCAAAACTACTGGGGGGTGTTAATTTTCCAGACTGCATCAAATACCACCAGGCATTTTGTCTTAAACAATCAGCCTTTTTATTAAAGGACAAATCCTGTTTCAGTCCCTTTTCTTTGCTAGAGTGTTTATCTTTTTCCTCTAAACCTTCTTTCTTATCTCCTCCAATTTTCAAGAATACATGCAGGATTCTCTCTCCCATTTTTATGTCGTTTAGGTCATCTAGAGAGAAATGTTTAGCTTCCTCTATCTGGTATAATATTTTGATTAGGGTCAAAAACAGAGTTATATTTTGGAAAGACTGGTATTCCAAGGGATTGAAATAGGTATCTCAAATATATTAGTATGGTTCTAGTCTTCGTTTTTCCGAAGCTCAAACTCTTTTCTCTTTTCCAGCTTCTTATGAAAATAAATATAACTTACTTACCTTAACAATACAAAAGGCTTATCATATTCTCTCCTCTGAACAAGTATCTTCAATTTCTCCTTCTCCTCTTTGCAAGTTATTAGACACACTCCCTTCTGCATCTCAAATTTATAAGCATATAAATCTAATTCCAGGGGATAGAGATAATACTGAAGTTGAAATGTGTTGGGAAATAGATCTCCAATCTACCTTCCCCACTTCTCTTTGGAATAGGATTTGGTCCAAAATACGAAAGTCTTTTAGAGCGGCTAACACAACTCAAACATTATTTTTTATATATAATAGATTATTTATCACACCTGTCAGACTTCATAAATTAAATCCTACACTTTCCCCCAAATGTGGTCCTGTGCCCATCCCTTTGCATATCTTAGACATATGTTATTTGAGTGTCCTTACTTATGATTTTTGGACATCCTTTAACATCCACATTGTGTAACACATTTAAAAAGCTGCTACCCACGGGGATAATACATTAGGCCTAGTAGTGAGACAATAAAAATAACATTTCTACTAGGGAAACTTAATTAAATGCTGTTCTAGTAGCTGCAACTTTTGTGTAGTAAGACTGGTGATATATTGTTGAGATAATTATTTGTGTGTATCATTCTTCATGTATTGTTTGTTTCATCACATTTCCTCATCATAAAGTCTGTATGTCTTTGTCTTATTTGTTGCTTTAATATGCATAATTTGTTCTAATTAAAACATATCCGTTCTTACCTGACCCATGATAAAATGTGGATTAAGGTTAACAGAATGAAGTAGCAAATAAATGCTTGAAGCACATATCAATTGAATTGATGGTCTTTAGTCTGTCAAATTTGTTTAACAGCGTTTGAATGTGACAGATAGGACACCTCTTCTCTTTGTTAAGTGTACAGCCCTATCCAGCTGCCTAGGGCCAAACCCCTTGTTGCTATTACGATTAAACAATACTAAGCATTATAAATACTGTACAATAGTAAACTATTTAAGATAAAATTAATCTTTGATTGAAGATAGGTAAAAAGCATTGCAAAGTGTAGTGTACTGGGAATTATTTTAATTTGCTTGATGTATGTCGTGTGAAATAAGCAAGAAAATGTGCAACATACATTATGAATAAAAACGTAATTAGTAGCAAAAGGCATTGATACCTTGGTTGAAAGTGAAGCCTAACTTTTTAGCCAAGGCCCTCCTTTGTTGTAGATGCTCCTTGAAGGATAGTCTAGTATCCATTACTACTCCTAAGTATTTGTAGGGTTTGGCCTGATCTACTTTTTTTCCAGCTGCTTCCCACTTAAATGTGGCATGGTGAGGAGTGGGCTAGGCTGAGAAACAGATGACCCTTGTTTTGCTGTGATTTAATTCCAGGCCCAACTTTTCAATGTATCCCATGAGGTTTGAAATTAGGTGTCAGGTGTTTGTTAAGGTGTTTGTTAAGCGTGACTACTCACCCGTAAAGGTCTCAAGGCACTCGGGGGTGTGGGGGTCACAGGTTCCAGTCCAACAAGGAAGGGGTCTGTCGAAGTGTGACTACTCACCCGTAAAGGTCTCAAGGCACTCAGGGGTGTGGGGTTCACAGGTTCTAGTCCAACAAGGAGGGGGTCTGTCGAAGAGCCAGGTTTTGAGGTTTCTTGCGAAGATGGGGAGCGATGTTGTCTGTCTGAGGTGGAACGGAAGGTCGTTCCAGGCTCTGGCCGTACGGAAGGAGAAGGAGCGGCCTCCCGATCAGGTCTTTCTGATGCGGGGGACCACGGTGTAGAAGAGCTGGGCTGATCGTAGGGTCCTTTGGGGTGCATGGAATTTGAGTCGGCTGTTCAGGTATGCTGGTTCAGTGTCGTGGAGGGCCTTGTGTGCGTGGGTTAGCATCTTGAAGGTGAATCTTGCTTCGATGGGGAGACAGTAGAGTGTGCGCAGGTGGTGGGAGATGTGGATGTGTGTTGGCAGGTTGAGGACCAGTCTTGCGGCGGCGTTTTGGATGTTCTGTAGCTTGCAGGTGAGGTTTTCGTTTATTCAGGCATAGAGTACGTTGCCGTAGTCGAGCCTGCTGGTGACCAGGGCGTGAGTGACAGTCCTTCTGTGTTCGAGGGGGATCCATTTGAAGGTCTTACATAGGAGGCGGAGGGGGGGGGAGCAGGAGGACGAGACGGAGTTTATCTGGCAGTCCATTTTTGGCTCTGAGTCCAGGATGATACCCAGGTTGCGTACGTGGTCTGTGGGGATGGGCGGGCTTCCGAGGGCGGGGGGGCCACCAGGTGTCGTTCCAGGCGTCAGGGTTTGGGCCCATTATGAGCACTTCCGTTTTGTTGCTGTTTAGTTGTAAGCAGCTGTTTTTCATCTATTTGGCGACGGCTTCCATGCCTTCTTGAAAGTTGTGTCTGCGGGGTTGGGTTCATTGGATAGGGAGAGGATGAGTTGGGTGTCATCTGCGTATGACATAATGTTGAGTCCATAGGTTCTTCCGATGAAAGAGAGCGGATCCATGTAGACGTTAAAGAGTGTAGGGCTGAGGGAGGACCCCTGGAGGACTCCGCAGGTGATAGGTGTAGGGTCCTAGAGGAAAGGGGGGAGTCTGACCCGCTGTGTTCTGCCAGAGAGGAAGGATCGGATCCAGTCGAGGGCCTTGTCTTGGATCCCTGCATTGTGGAGTCTGCGTATTAGGGTGTGGTGAGGCAAATCAGTGCTTGATTGCATAAAACAATGTCATACGCATGGTGTAGACACCGCACTGGATTGTTTGCTAATTTGGGAGGGTCGCCTGTGACTTCTGATAATAACACCTCCAGGTCCGCCATTAAAAGGTTAAATAAGCAGAGGGCAAGTACGCACCCTTGCTTTGAGCCAGTATGTTTGGGGATTTTGCTTGTTGTTCTTTTGCCTCTGCCTATTTCTACGTGGACCTAGGTGGGTGAATATGGATTGCTTATGCCCTCCAATAATTTCAGTGATACACCCCATCTGGCCATCTTTGCCCAAAGGCAGTCTCTCTGAACTTTGTCAAACGCTGCTTGTAGACCGATGAAGCAGTTGTATAGTTTTGCACATTTGTGTTAGGCTTTTTCAACTAGGAAACTAAGGGCCCTATTATAATGTTTGGGGAGTGTCCTCCACTCAACACCGTCTCTTTCATGGGACCGACTGACACCCTTTCAGCGGTCCCGACTGACTTAGTATGATGTGACCAAACACGGTTCTGTTGCATTACTATACTTTACAATGGGAGCATGTATTCCGGCTGGACTGCATGCTCCTGTTGTAAAATAGGAGGTGCTATTCATCCCTGCACCCCGTGGCAGGCACCACAAGGTGCCTGCCACGGGGTGCAGGGATCAACAGGGGGGCAATGGTGTCCCCTCGGCCTCCAACTGGACGCCATGCACCCAAGGGGGCCCTGCTAGGGACACCCAATGTTGAGTTCCGACAGCCTTTCCATGTGGCCGGCACAGAAAGGTTGCCAAAACCCGATAACGTAATCCCTCGGGCAGAAGGAGCCGCCCTTGAGATTACTGGCTGCATTCTGACTAGCAGATTGGCTCTCTGAGCCCGCCGGATGCCAGTCGGAATTACTGTTTGGATTCCTTTCCGACCACTTCCATCGCAATAAGGCAGTCGGAAAGGAATCCGACTGACATATAACTATGCTGTCGGAAAGGCTCCGACCAACAGTCAGAGTCTTTTCCAACTGCATCGTGATCTGCCCCTAAGTGCAAGAAGGTTGGTCATTGTGCACATGCCAGCTCTAAATTCAGTCTGAGTTATCGTGATGATGTTTTCTGATGAAGCCCAATCTTCCAGATCTATTAGTAAATTAGAGGGGCTTTGATGTCGATAAGAGCAATTAATCTGTAATTCGCTAGGTTAGACAGAAAGCCAGATTTGAAGATAGGATGTAAAATGCTGCCTCTCATGATTCCGGAATGGAATTGGAAAAGAAGGACTGATTAAACAGTGGAGTGAAGTAAGCGGCCCAAACTATTGATGGTACTTGCACAAGGCATTTGGGAGCCCGTTCGGTCCTGGAGCCACGTCTGATCTCAGAATCTTGATGGTTTTCTGAACTTGCGCATTTTTTGGCCATTGGCCTTCCAGAGTTGTTGTTGATGAAATGTTCGGAAAGATGGTTATCAAGGTTTTTGTTACCATCTGTCTTGCTCAGTCAGCATCTTGTGCCTGGAATGTCACTTTATGTAGGTTATCCAGTCAGCTTCTGAGATGTCAGCACTGTGGTGGCAGAAGCTGTCATTTGTAAAAGTGTTTATTTCTGCCCAGAATTGCTTACTATTTTTTATTTTACTGGTATGCAGGAGTTTTAGCCATATGTTCTTCAGGTGCATTTTTTTGGCTGTCCGGATAGCATTTTTGTAGGTTTGCCTCAGAGTTGTGATTTGATTCCTGGTGGCGTGGATGAGCTTTGGGTCACTGTTCTGGAGTTTCCTGATCGCCTTATTTAATTCTCGTTTTTAAACCAGGATGCCCTTTTGCTGGGAGTATTAGAGTATTGCCGGAGTTTATGATGAAACGCTGGCAGTGAGTGCCGCTGTCAAGATCTCGTAGTGTTACCACGGTGACAGCTTGTGGTTGCAGTTAGTTTGGGATGTGTGCGTGATAATGTAGTCCATTATTGTTGCTGTTACCATTCAATTTCAAGTGAGGGATTTCAGATTGTAGGCATTGGGTGCCACCAGCAGATCTTTGGCTCAAGGTGCTCTTGCTGGACAAATCATAAGCTCTCCATGCTGGGGGAAGTGGTCACTCTCCACTCTAGCTGGAATGTGGAAACAGATGATCATGTGGAACAGCTCTATGTCTATGAATGTGTAATCTAGAATGGAGTTTGTTTTGTTTGATGTCCTGGTAAAAGCTGTCGGTTGGGTCTGGGGGAAGTGACCGTTAACAGAAAACAGACCGTTGTTCTCGAGGTCCGTTGTGCATTCTTTCCCATGATGGTCGAATCTATGTATGTAGAGAGGCCGCCTGCAGCTCTGCCCCCCTTGGATACTTTTGACGCTTCTTGGTGGAACTCATTGAAGTCTGTAATTGGCCATTCACATTAAAAGAGCACAGTGTTAAAGGATAGTGGGTATCGATGCTGTCCCTATGTTTTTGTATTCATGCATTCCTCCTACCACCTTGGGATGGGGCCATGCCAAGTTTGCAGGAAAACAAGCCTCGTGTAATTAGGAGCTCCGGGGGTGTCGGTTTGTTGCATGCCTAAGTTCTATGGTAATCAACTTCTAAAAACGATGGAATGTAAATAAGCTCTATATCAAAGGTAGAAGGTTAGAGTGGACAGCACACCTGAGCTATGTACACTGTCAAAGTGGGGCCCAGTGATCCCAGTTTACTCCAAAATGCCCTCCTACCCAAATGTCTAGGTCGGCCCAGTGATACCAGTTTATACTAAAATGCTCTCCTACCCAAATGTCTCGATCGGATGGTGAGCAATTGTGGCACTGAGTGCAGAAATTGGTATCATGCACGTCTAAGCAAAGGTTAAAAGGTGTGAGGCGTCTGTATTGACAAAGAGTCTCCAGGATTAGGGCTGCACAGTGGGGGCTAGTGACAGCGAAGCAGTCTGACTCACAACCCAACAAGAGAGGGCACCTAGGGGTTCTGGCATCCTGGCATGTCTGTCTGTGGTGCATTTCTGCATTCTGTTGAGTCTTTTGAGTCTGAAGCCAGCATCTACTATCTCATGTTTTACAGTGAATTGTACTTTAGTATTTGTACAGTAAAATCAGATTTTATTTAAAATTTAATTGTCCGTTATCCCTTGGTTGACATTGACTATGGTTGGGGTGCAGACTGAGAACATTATTTTACAAGTTTTTAAACATTCAATATGGTGACTGCTTCAAGAAATTGGTGGCCAGGAAAGACAGAGAAAAAGCAATAAGATGTAAGCTGGAAATATCAAATCCAAATATCAATGAGGAAAGTATTGTTACCTCAATATTGAGGGACAAAATACTGAAAGGGAAGTTTCTATACATTTTCTATACCCTACTCCGTACATACGTACCTTGTATGTATATATATAATTATTCACTGAAAAAACTATAGGTTTCAGGGACGTTATGGTTAGAAATTAGCATTTAAAAAACCTTAGAAATTCACTGAAAAAACCATAGGTTTCAGGGACGTTATAGTTAGAAATTACCATTTAAAAAACCTTTGAAATTCACTGAAAAAAACATAGGTTTCAGGGACGTTAATGTTAGTTGGACATTTCACTCGTACAAAACCAGAGAAATTTCGCTATTATAGTTAGTTGAGCTAACTATAACTCGCGCCCTCGCAATGCACTGCTGATGACGTCGCATATTACATCAGTCATGACATGTTCAGTGACATCACTGATGACATCTCAAATAACATCACTGATGATATCACTGATGACATCATCCAGTGACTGTGTATATTTCTAAAATTTTAAATATGTTATATATGTATGCTAAGGTGTATTGAAGAATGAGTGGTTGTAGAAGTATTTGGATGGAGGATTTAGTAGGTGCGTGACTGACTGTATAAGTGAGTGATTAAATGTGTCTTACTAAATGCATAGGTTAGTGACTAAACTGTGTGAATGTCTGTATCAGTCTGTCTGTTGTGTAAACTGCTGCATGGTTTGGTGAGTAGCTAGATGAGTGTCTATATGGGTTATTGATTGGTTGCCTGAGTATTTGTATGGGTGCCTGAGTATGTGTGTGGGAGGTATGTGACTCTGTGCATAGATGTGTGAGTGGTTGATTCACTGGGTGTATGGGTTCAAGAGTGCATGTGGAAACCACTGTATGGGTGGGTGAGTGTGTTTATGGGTGTGTTGGTATGTGAATGGATGTCTTAGTGGCAAATGTGCGAGTAACTACATATGTAAAAGGCAGTATATGTGATTGATAGTGTATATAAATAACTATATGTGAGAGTGAGTGATTGAGAGAGTGGCTGTATGGATGAGTGTGTACTTGTATCCGTGATTGTATAAGAGAGTAAGTATGTGTTGGTATCTGTATGAATAAGTGAGGTGGTGTGTGTAGAACTGTATAGGCGACTAAATAGAAATGTGATTGATTTTTTGCATGACTGACTAGATGTGTGAGTAACTCTGGATGAGTGATGGTGTGTGAGTGTTTGTATAGGTGTATGAGTGCATATGATAGTGTTGACTGCATGTATGAGTATCTGTATGGGTCAATAAGTGGAGTGAGTGCGTATGTAGTAACTGGTATTGGTGTGTCTATTGTTTCGAAAATGGTAGTGGGTATTTTAGAGTTGGTGTATTAAAGGTTATATTAGGGTGTGAGGAGGTGTATCATATTTTCATGTGGATGATGTCATCAGTGATGTAATTAGAGATGTCATCAGTGATGTCATCAGTGATGTCACTGACAATGTCATGAATGATGTAGTATGTGACGTCATCAGCTCAACTAACTATAACTATTTCTTTGGTTTGTACGAGTGAAATGCCAACTAACTATAACGTCCCTGAAACCTTTGTTTTTTTCAGTGAATTTCAAGGTTTTTTAAATGGTAATTTCTAACTATAACATCCCTGAAACCTATGTGTTTTTCTGTGAATTTCTAAGGCTTTTTATATGCTAATTTCTAACTATTCCTACACAGGTAGGTTATGTGCAAAAAGAGGAAGAAAAGCACAGAAAGAAGCAAGAGAAGTGCAGAGGGACAGCTACAGTATATTTCCAGTGTTGGCTTGCAGATGTAGAGCTGCGGGCCCGAGGACTTGCAGAGGGAGAGCTCTGAGCCGACAGGCTGGCTCACAGACGGAGAGCTGCGAGCCGACGGGCTGCCTCACAGAGGGAGAGCTGCGGGCGGGCTCGCATAGTGACAGCTGTGGGCCGACTCACACACACAGAGCTGCGGTATGTTTCCAGTGTTGGCTTGCAGAGGTAGAACTGCGGGCCCCCGGGCATGTACAGGGAGAACTGCGAGCCGTTGCCTTGCAGAGGAACAGATGCGTGCCAATTCGCAAAGGAAGGGCTGCTGGCCATCTCGCAGAGGAACAGCTGTGGGACAGTGTGGGACGGTGATGTGGGGCGAAGGAGGGTGAAGGCTTGCAGAGGAAGAGCTGCAGACCAGAGGAGTTGCAGAGGGAGAGGGAGAGCCGACGTGCTGGCTTGCAGAGGGAGAACTGCGAGCTGACAGGCACGAACTGCAGTCAACATCTGTGTTTTATCTTTCTGAAGTAAATAACTAATGTCCCTGTAAAACACAACTCTCCAGTATTTTATACAAGATTCCAGACCACCGATAACACCTGGCCCACTTAAACATCTCCGTATATTCAGCACAGAAACAACCCTCATAATGACCATTACTTATAATCACATTTAGTTTACTAGTCTGAACAAAATCGTACACAAAATATACAGAAATATTTTCATTTCTTTTTTCTCTCACACATTTGTAAAACATCGCCCCCACCCACCTTTATTTCGTAAGAATGGGCAATAAAAAAATCCCTTTAGCAGCATGTCTTTTACTATATATGTATTTTATTGTTCACTAATCACTAAGTGCTAACACTGAGCATTCTGCGACTCCGCCCACAGCTATACCTCTGGAACCGACCCGCAACTCTCCCTCTGTGAGTTCTTACGCAGATGTCCCTGTACAAGATATTCCCTTCACACTCCCTCTCCCCACATCACCTGCTCGCAGCTATCCATTTGCAAGCCAGTCCGTCGGGTCGCAGCTTTGCGGGACCTCGGGCCCGCAGCTATGCCATTGCGAGCAGCCCATTAGCTCGCAGCTCTCCCTCTTCGAGCCTGTTGCCTCGCAGCTCTGGCTCGCAGCTGTCTCTCTGCGAGCTGATGGCTCGTAGCTCTTCCTCTGCGAGCCAGCTCGTCGGCCAGTAGCTCTCTCTCTGTGAGCCACCAGGCCCGCAATTGTACCTCTGCAAGCCAACACTGGAAATATACTGCAGCTCTCTCTCTGCGAGATACCCCCTTCATTCTCCCTCTCCCCTCATCACCGGCCCACAGCAATCCCTTTGCAAGCTGCCGGCCCGCATCTCTCCATATACCAGTCGGCCCGCAGCTGTTCCTCTGCGAGCCAGCCCGCAGCTCTCCCTCAGCGAGCCGACGAGCCACAGCTCTCCTTCTGCGAACCACCGGTCGGCTGGCAGCTCTTCGTCTGCGAGTCATTGGGCCCACAGGTTTACCTGTACAAGCAGTCAGGTCCGTACCTCTACCTCTACTAGCCAACACTGGGAATATACAGCAGTTCTCCCTCTAGGAGATACCCCCGAGATACGGGCCTGGTAGCAGAGGCACAGCTACGAGCTAATGGGCTGGCTCGCAGATGAAGAGCTGCAGGCCTGACGGCTCGCAGAGGGACAGCTGCATGCCAGAGCTGCTAGCTCACGGGCTGACTCGCAGAGGGAGAGCAACGGGCCGAAGAGCCTTCTAGCAGAGACACAGCTACGAGCTAACGGGCTGGCTCGTAGAGGTAGAGCTGCGGGCCCGATGGCTGCAAGATGCAGAGCTGCGAGCCAACAGACTGGCTTCTAAAGGCATAGCTGTTAGCTGATGATGTGGGGAGAGGGAACGTGAAAGGGGCATCTCGCATTGACAGAGCGGCAGTATATTTTCAGTGTTGCCTCGCAGAGGTAGAACTACGGACCCAATGGCTTGTAGAGGGACAGATGCGAGCTGATGGACTGAGTCACAAAATGGCTGCCAACACTTCCCGGTTTCAACAGTTCACCAATGAGCCGCAAGCTTGTGCTCGTAATGCCTCAACCAATCAGATGTGATCTCACATATCGATATCTGTGATATTTGATATTTCTCAAAAACTACTGAACGAATTTACACCATTTAAACAAAAATGTGTGCTTTCTGGACCAAGATCTTTCTCCCTGCCAAATTTGGCATAATTCCATTCAGCAGTTTGACCTGTAGCCTTGTCCAAAGTTTCCTACGGAAATTGTATGGAGAAAACACGTTTTGGGACTCCCCTTTTTTCTCAGCCCCCCCTTGATGAATCACCTCAAACTTTCAAGATAGGAGTTGATGTGAAAACAGAATTTGTTTGGAAAATGTCGTAACGATTTGTCAAACGACGCCAAAGTTATAAGCAAATGAAAAAACGCTTTTCCTATGGAAACTTGTTCCTAACTATAACTACCTACTGGCAGTCGCCAGTAGGTAGTCTATATATATATATATATATATATATATATATATATATATATATATATATATATATATATATATATATATATATATATATGTATGTATATATATATATATATATATATATATATATATATATATATATATATATATATATATATATATATATATTCGCTGAAAATAATCTAAGGTTAAAGCGACATCATAGGTGAAAATTTCCGTGTCAAGGTAACGTTTTAAACATCTAAAACCACAGAAAATTCACCAGTTATTGTTAGCTCTTGTAGCTTTAACTTGTGCTCAAAGATAACTACAATTTGTCTCCTTGCCATGCACCCCCACATATTACATCACTCATGACATATTTAGTGACTGGATTGATAACATCCTAATGACATCTGAAATTACATCTTTGAGAATATAACTGTGCATAACGAGATTTATAGTTACCTCTAAGTGGGACACCTCTTTCTATTCTTATTCAACAATGTTTAGTGCCTCAAAATCTTCAACGTAATTCTTGAAATAAACATCTTCACAGTTTTCTCATCAATAATTGAATTGCTAATGTTGCAGTGATATTATCAACGGTGTCATAGAAGATGTCGTGAGTGATGTAATATGTGGGGTACTTTGCAGTGCATAGCAAGGGCGCAGGCTATAGCTACCTTAGGGAACGAGTCATAGTTACTCCAACCAAGTCCTATGTTCAACCCCTGCAGGCAGTCAACCGCATGTAGGTAGCCCACCCCATTCTGCACATGGCTTTCGGCTGTGTGCAGCAAGGGGTTGGCTGCAGAGCCTGGCCTATCACCAGAAACTGCTTTCAACCACCAACAGACAGCCTACCCCAAGCTGCACACAGCTTATGACTGTGAGAGGTGTGGGCTGGGCCACAAGGCCTGCGGCCAGGCCCTGCACCCGCACCCCCTCAGGTTGCCTACCCCACACGGTATGGTCTTTGGCATGCACAGCATTAGGGTTGACCTTCAGGTTACTGAAACCTCATCCCATGGTGCATTTTGCTTAAAGGGAAAGGGGTGCATGCCCCTCTACTCAAGCCACCTCGGGGACCTGCATTCCCAGAGGCCAAACAATATTTGTATAAAGGAGGGGAGCACATGGCTCCCCTCCCTGAGCCAAAAATGGCCCTTATACCCAGGGGATTTTAAGGGGAGGGGTGTACATGGCCCCACTCTCCCAAACAGTGGTCCCAGGGATCCCATCCCCAGTTCCAAATTCCAATAAAAAGGGGATGGAGCTGATGGCCCCCACCAAACACCTTAATAGGCTCCAGGGATCCTATGCCTGGGGGCTGAATTTCAACCCACTCCCTGTGCCTTATTAGGCCTAGGGACCCCCTTCCTCAGAGCCGCATGTCATTATAAAGGGGAGGGGGCTGCACAGACCCCCCTTCCCAAGCCCATTTTTGGCCCCACGGATCCCACCTCTCTAAAGTATAGGGATGCCTACCCGGGGCACCCACCACAGAGTACGTTGGGGGCTGCTGAGGGGGAGGTCCATAGCCCCAGCAGTCAAAGTTGGCCCTCCACATTCCTCTGGAGTCAGCATTGCTCTCACATGGAGGAAACAGCTGTTTTTGCTTGTTCTCTGGGCGGAAGCAATATCTGTTTCCCTGCCAGCATGAACGTGGGCAGGGAATCAAAAGCCTGCTCCTACCTGGCGGTAGCATGTTCAAAACTACCACTGGTTGGGAGCAGGTATGCCTTCCTCGCTTGCACTCATGCTGGCAAGGAATGCATGATTTCTCCCACCTGATGCGATATTTAAAAATGCTCACGCCAGGCAGGAGAAAGCATATGTTTCCCTGCCTGCGCTGTTGCGGGCAGGAAAACGACTGTGTCTCGGGGGTGGGCACCCCTGGACAGAGTAACTGATCGACCCGTTAGGGATGGAGTCCCCTGGCTTTTAGAGGCTTAGGGAGGGGGGCTGAAAGTCCCTCCTCTCTTTTTGATTATGTTAATAGCCTGGGGGGTGGGGTCCCTCAAGGCATTCTTATGTACGAGGAGGTGAGCCATGGCACAAAATTACCCCTAAAACTTTCAAGACCTACCTGCAGAATTCGAAACTCAGCATCCCAGTGTATTTGGATGAGGACTTTAACACCTACCGTAATTGGATTATCAGTAACCTAAATATCCTAGCTCCTTTAAAAACCGTAACCAATAAAAGACATCTCCTTCCGGGCCATGGTTTGGCAATAGTCTGAGACAACAGAAACAAATCTGCTGGAGGCTTGAAAGGAAATGGCGCACTCATTACAATCATGAGGACAAGATCTGTTACAAAAAATCCATCATGGAGTACAAAAGGAAAATTTTAACTGCTAAAAAAATCATATTCCTCGACTAAAATCAGGACCTCTCTCAACTCTCCTAAAGAGCTTTTTTCTGCAGTACAGAAGCTGATTAAACTCCCTGCACATAAAAATAAGTCAAAGCAGTCTTGGGCTAGTTTTCCTCCACTCATCAAGCGGTGAATGTGTGCATTGAGGGTCCTACCCCCTCTACTTCCGAGCACTTAAATTGCACAGATATCCCAGCAGTCTTTTGACATTTTCAATCCCATTTCGGGATCACTGGCCATGACCATTCTTAGTCAGACAAGATCTGGATCACACTGGGACCAGTGTCCTCCAAAGGTCCTCCATTCGGTTCCTAATGCTACAGCCAGTTACCTTAAAGGTATCTTAAACATAATGTTTCAGATGGGTATTATCCAATTCAATGGAAGAGGGCATCCTTCCTCCAGCTCCTAAAGAAATCAAATCTGGATAATAAAATCCCTAACAACTATAGGCCGATCTCTCGATTACCTTTTCCAGCCAAGATCGTTGAGGAGGCGATGAACTTAGATCTAACTCAGTTCAGTGAATATAAAAAAAACTCCTTGACAGTTCTCAATACGGTTTCAGAAATCAACATAGTACTGACTTGGCCCTGATTAATGTGTGAGAGGAAATAAGAGAGGTCCTGGATAAAGTCGGAAAGACGGCCTTCATCCTGTTGGACCTCTCAGTGGCCTTCGATACAGTTGATCAAGATCTTCCCATCGGTCGACTCCTTTCTTTGGGCATTAGGGGTAGGGCACTGGACCTACTGAAGTCTTTTCTCAGAGCAAATGGTGGAGCTTGGCGGGTACAGGTCCTCCTTGTTCTCATTTCTTTGCAGGGTGCCGTAGGGCTCCTCTCTGAGTCAGACGCTTTTCAACCTTTATGTCTCCCCCCTCAGCTCATTTATACAGTCTTTTGGCTTTGAGGTGGTATCATATGCAGAGGTGCTTTTATTTGGATGCAATACCTCCTTTTGGACAAAAAAGCTGGTGGCCACAGGAGCTGTGAGAAATTCCCAATCCAGTCACCAAGGTAAAATACATAGGAGTCTACTTCAGTTTCAAACTGTCCTTCGAAGGGCAAATAAATGCTATCACCTCCTACTGCTTTTTCATGATTAAAACTCTCAGGAAAGTACTACCTTTTATTCCGTTAGGGCTTCAGAAAGCTGTGGACACGGCACGCATTCTGTCAAAAATTGATTATTGCAGTGGCCTATTTCTTAACATTCAATCAAGATTACTAAACAAAAATCTGGTCCTGCAAAATGCAGCAGCACGACTGCTGCTCGCCATCGTGAAACATCAGTCAGTGGCTTATGCCCTGCCATTTCTGCACTGGCTACCTGTGAAGAGGCAAATTGAATTTAAGGCCCTTTGTATTGCTTTAAAGCCCTACATGGACTTGGCTCTGACTATTTTTCACACAGATTCAGGTGGTACGTCCCATAGAGGCAGCTCCGATCAGCGGCATCTTCTAATCTTGCAATCCCAGGGACAAAAACTGCCACCTGGGGGGAAAAAGATTCATTGCAGGCACTGTTAGCTTCTGGAGCTCTCTACCACTAGCACTTAAGAAGGAAAGCAATCTCCTGGCTTTTAGCAAACTTTTAAAAACCTGGCTGTTTAACAACTAGCCTGAGCTCAATAATCTAGCTATTCCATTTTTGGGTAGCCTCCTTGTGTGTATTGTGTATTACAAATTAAAATGTCATTTCATTTTCATTTCGTGTACCCGCTCCCTCTATTTTGGACCTTGGCTCTGGGGGATTGGGTCCCTGGTGCCTCACTGAGGCTCAGATAGAGGGGCCATGCACCCCCTCCCCCAAAAAACAGTGTCTGATGCCCTCCAGAACTAATGCAAGTGAGCTTCCGAAGGGATCGAGCACAGAAGAGGTAACTTTTAAAAAGTACCATTTCCTCAATATTAATGAAAAATCTGGCTGCACCACTAAATTGAGGTTTTATAAATAGTTCAAAAATCATGAAATTATATTTCTAGTGTTTCCTAGCCAAAGATAGCATTATTAAATGTAATATTGCATCCTAGTGTTTCTCTATGAAGCAGCCAGCTTTGGTACAGTGAAAATAGCTTTGAGGTGCTAGTCACTGTAAGGACATGTTTACATTAACTTTCTACATGTCATATTTTTTAATCCATGCATTCCACCTTAAGGGCTATAAAGCCTACTTAGGCGTGACTCACTGACATTCAAAAGGAACTTTTAGACCTGTCAAAAAGGGTTTATTTTGATAGATTGATTTGCAGATTTAAACTGCATCAGTCAGGGTACAATAGGCGGTCTGAAGCCATGTTTTTGGAGTCACTGTAGTTGATGGCACGATAGGTCCTGCATTCCACTAGAGCAGAGTTCTTCAATCTATGGGGCACGCCCCCTGGAGGGGCACGCCACCATCCCAGGGGGGGCGCACACACTCCAATCTCACATCTATTGTCATCTTTGTCCTCTACTATCTCACGTCGCAAGTCTTCACCCATTTCAAATGGGGCTTTTTGATTTGCTGCTGCTCCGGCTTTCTCAAATCAGCAGGTAATGTCACCAGTGACGTTCCACCAATGAGGGGGACAGCAGCTGAGATTGCAGGAAGTGCCGCAAAATTTGCGGACATTATTTCTTCCTAGCTTCCTGTGGAGGCTTTCCTACATTTTATTTTTGCCTCACTCTTAAGGACTGTTGAAATCTTAAAATCTGCAACAATTAAAAGGGCTTTTTTGAAGTCCGGGGGAATGGGAGGTGGGATGTTGAGCAAAGGTTCTGTGGTAACGGAGGGTTGGAGGGGGTGGAAGAAGGGGAAATCGTGCCCATGCTCCTGCACTTTCACGGGGTTAATGCCTACAGCTGAAATGCTTCAGCTGCAGTGGGAGGCAAGGAGTCTCCTCTGCTGAAACCAAAAGCGAACAAACAGACCGTCCACAGGGGATTGTCTGTTCATTTGCTTTCGGTTTTAGCAGAGGAGACTCCTTTCCTCCCACTGCTGCTGAAGCATTTCAGCTGTAGGATTTTTAACCCGTCCTGGGAGGATTAGCTTTTCCCAGATCGGAGACAAAGTTTCTTTTAGAATTATACAGGCAGTAAATAATGCATTAGCTTCCTAAACTGTATTGCACTGGCAATTATATAGTGCTTTTTTGCTTACTGTGAGGGCTGAAGTACTTTATGAGATACTCCTAGTCTTTTGTCTTCAGAGGTACCTTTAGGGCAGCAGCACCAGGGTCTGCACAGAGAAGCTAAATTACACCATTTCAAACCTGTTTGTAAATATTTGGGGAATGTTTAACCCCTTCGAAGCGCGCGTCGGCCAACCGCCGTCGCAAGCACTACCTCGGTAGTGCTGCGCACATCCGTTGGCCGACGCGGCCCGCCCACTTATTCAAACCTCTACATTGCGGCGGAATTCGCGCCGCGGTTAAGTGGTTAACTTTCTATAAAATATTCCTTGACTGGAGTTCAACTATTACATAAGCCTCCCAGGCAATCGTGTGGAATATTGCACTTGGGCTGCATTAGAAGAGCACAGCAGCCAAGCTGGAAAGTTACTACTTTCTTTTAGAATTATACAGGCAGGCGGCAACATTCACAGGGCTAAAAGGTCTTCAAGTTGCCAAAAGAAAAATACCAGCCATGTGTTGCAGAAACAGCCTGCAAATTGCTTGTCTTGGCACTAAATGTGGTTTATAAATAAAGAAGTATGTATTCATTTGTAATGTGACTTTTCTGTCTTTGTTCCTTTTAATTATCAGTCATGGATCTTTCAGGCAGCCCTAAAACACAATTTAAAGTGCTTTCTATATATATTTGCTGTTCGAAGTATGCACAGATAAGTGCTGAAAATACAGCTTCAGAGAACAGCTTCTTTTTGTACTGCCTGGGACATCAAAATAATGAGCTGGCAAGCCTAATCATAAAACTGGTAGTTTGTTGCAGGATCAGCACGTTATTTATTTCCTCCACCCTCGATTCCTGGTTAATGCCATACTAGCAATAGTTTAACTTGTATGTAAAACCCTACGCCGCCGTCAATAACATGCTGACATACTTCAAGGAAAGGACCAAAATGAGCACAATACTGCGACTAGAAAAGCAACGTTTTCAGTTTTTTCTTAAAGAGCAATGGGTCCTGGGCCAGTTTTACTAAGGCAGTGTCTAGATTACTGTGATGGTCTAGAGACCCCTTAGAAACTCTGCAGCGCTCCTTAAAGGCCTCTGCCCGGTCACTAGCCAATGCCTTTTTAGCATGCTCGATGCCCATAGCAGCTATTGTGGCAGCGTGTTCCTCCTACCTACAGTGTACCCCTCTGCTAGTGAAAGATTTTAGACTGGGACTGAACGTGTTGAATGACAGTCACATCCTTCCCACAATGCACATGTTGATCAGCAGGAATGATTGGCTGCTGTGATGGGCCCTGGCATGTGTGGGTGGGCACCATTCTCCTGCACTTGCAGTGGCTCAGGGTCTCTGTTTAAGAGTACCTTAAGCTCCAGAGGGCAGATTTACAAGCCCCTTGCGTCACTTTTGCGTCACATTTCCCATGTTAAAAGTGACGCAAAAGTGGCGCAAGGGGCTTGTAAATCTGACCCAAATGCTTTCAAAGGCAAGCCTCGGAAATAAAAGGGCTTGTTTTGTCCCTGGATGTAGGCAGGCCTAAGGCCTGATTCAGAGCTGAACTTCAATGGAAGAAAGACTATCACCCAAAACCAGGGGGCAATAGGCCTTTGATACCAATCCCCACCATACAGTGAAAGAATCTCAATGGGTAACCCCGCATTCCCCCTGATTGAGCACTTCTACGGGAAACCAGAGGACTTGCGTCTAGCACACAGCTTCAAACCAGGCGCCAGACTGCTTGAGTGCAAGAGCACTTATCCGGCGCTCTGCATTGACCAAGGCTGTAACTCAGGACTAGATAAATCTCTGTCAAATATATTGACAGAATTGCATGAGTGAGACCTTAACCTTGCCTCCTGTTGTTACAGACAGGAAACTTTTGATACCCTTCCCTTTCTTCTCTTTGTGCTTTAGACACTCTCCCAAAATTTGCTTCCCACCTTTCTCCCTTTTTTCTCTCCCTAACCTGTCCCATTCTCCCGTTCACGCCAGGTTTCCACTCACCATAATCTTTCCACTCTGCTTTTCCTCACATTTGGCTGCTGGCTTCTTAAGCAGGAAATGTGAGAAATCCATTAGGTTCTGACCTCTCAATAACGAACGCTCTGCTGCCATCTGGTGGACAGAGGTTTTATGCTTTCGCTAAATAACTGCACATTGCAAAGATGTTACCTTCAATTTATGACAAATTGGAAAATGTGAAACCTTTGAAGCGCGGCGCCCCAGGCTACTCTGGAGGGTGCACAGGGCGCCACGGCTCACAGATTGGGAACCACTGGCCTAGGCTGATACAGAGCCGAGATAGTGGAGACCGAGCTAGAGATCCAAGCAGCTAACTGTGTCAAATTTTCCTCCAGGTCCCCCAAATAGGAGGGACGGGAGGCCACCGAAGAACTACTGGGCTGCACAGGATCCAGTTTCCTCGTATAAGGGTGGAGGTGGCAGTTAACTGGACGTGCACAATGCTTAATATCCATGAGAAGAATAATGGAAAGTGATCTGACGAGGTGATCGGTCTCGGCCTCTCCACCATTAGGGGGAAGTTAGAGCAAATAGTATCCAAGGTGTGTCCTCCTTGGTGGGTAGGATACTTGACCCTTTGGGAAAGGTTGGCCAAGTGTAGAGAGTCCAGAAAGGCGACAGAGTCAGTAGACTCAGTCAGATCAAGATGGAGATTAACATCCCCGAGGAGCACATAATTTGAAGAACGTAAGGCATGCTCAGCCAACACAGCCCCACAAGTGTCCAAAAAACTTCTGGCTGAGCCAGGTAGTCGATATATCAGGGATCCCCCAAAAGTGAAATGGTCAGAAAGTTGAAGGCTAAAATCCAAAGCCTCACAGTCACCCCAGCAGGTGGGTGATTCGCTATGAAGGGTCCAACAATCCTTATACAGAATAGCCAGACCACCGCCTCTGCCCACTGGGCGGTCAACCCTATGAACCTTAAAACCCTCAGGTGTGGCCAAGGCCACAATAGGATTAGAAAAGGCATCAAGCCAGGTCTTGGTGATAAAAAGTAAGTCTAGACAGTTGTCAGCAATAAGATCTGCCACATCAACATAGTGATTCTTCAATGATCTAGCATTGATGAGGCATGCCTTAATATTCCCAGGACTAAGACTATTATCCTCCATGGCCATTGGAGATAACTCTGATACAAATCAGAACCTACAGTCAGCACAGACATAGTCTCTTTTGGGCTCTGCCGACTTACCACAATGTGATGGGCACAGGGGAGGTCTGAAAGATTTTAGAAGCTCACTCGTAAAATGAATGGGCCCGCTTCTCCCTGGAGTAAAACGACCATAGTATCTTGCGTGAGCACTGACTTAGCGCTGACGGGCGCAGACGGGCTTGCCTTAGGCGCGCCTTTGGCACGCCATCGACACGCCATCGACACGTCTGAGCAGACGCCATATAAGTAGAAAGTGGTTAAAGCTGACGTACAGCGTGCATCAGCTGGCACGCTGACCGCAGGGAGCACGAGTTGCGTCCAAGATGGCCGCTGACAAACAATGCCACCTCACTCAGATGCAGCCAAGGGACAGAAAGTAAGGAGCTCTTTGATTTTTAAAAGATAGCAATTTCAAGTTTTGTTGCCCTTTCAGACGTGTGTTAAAATAAGAAAACAATCATTAATAAAAGCAAAATACAAAAGCGAATTCCCCGCCGATAAATTCCCTCTTTTAAGAAATAACACAAGGAGGTTAACAAAATTGCAAAAATGCACAATTTAGCATTTCCTCAAGCGCCCCACCGCCAGACTCGTCCTGTTTAAGTAGAGTTTGCCTGAGGCAGACGAGCAGCGTCCTTTGAGAGCAGGGAGCCGCTGTGGAGCTGAGATCCGGCGGCGGCGGTTGAGAGGCCTGGTCGGGTGCGGAGGGCCTGCGAGGGTGCGGCGGTGCCACTGAGGAAGATCCGGGGCCAGGTGAGGGGCTGGGCCTGGCCGTTGGATGGGCCGGGAGGCGGAGGGTGGCCTGGAGTAGCAGCGGGGGACCCGCTAACAGATCGGAAGCCTCAAGTCCTCTGGGGCCCGGAGCATCGGTCGGGCTTGCAGCGGTGAGACGAGGGTGCCCGGCGGTCAGGTCGGACCGTGGTGGTAAGGAAGAGTGCTCGGCGAGGTGGGGATCGGCTGCTCCGGGGACCTGCGGGTGGCTGCAGGGTGCGTGGTGGGGACCGTGGCACTATCGGGTCATATGGGGAGCCTGTGGAGTTAGTGGGCTGCCTCGCCCCCCCTTTCTTCCCCCCTCAGCAACGCATAGCGGTCTTCTGGGGGCCCGGTGGCAGTGGCGGCGGTGTGGGGGCCCCCCCTTCTTTGTCCATCTTCTGTGTCTCAGCGAGGATCAGAGGCCCAGTTGGGCAGTGTGAGGGTAGCTGTGGTGGTGGCGAGTTGCTCTGCCCCCTCACTTGGACACATTGACTCTGCTGGGGCCTCCGTGTAGGGACTTGGCGTGCCCCTTTGCCCCCCATTCGCACAGATTGAGTTTGCCTGAAAGCGGCAGAGCTGGGGGAATGGATGGAGGCTCTGTGGGGTGGCACCCACTCCGGGACTCGCTCTTGCCCTTTGTTGTTGCTGGTGACTCGTGTGACAGGCCCAGGGTGCGTGGACTGGGCAGCTGGTCACGATCGCCAGGGCCTGTGGGTGGAGCTCGGCTGCGTGGCCTGTGAATGTAGGTCAGTGGATGCATTGTATGGGGCCAACCGTATACTACAGGCCAGTACACATGCTCAGGTGGATCTGAGACCCGGGGGGAGCTTTCGGGGTGACTGTGCACAGTAGGTGTTGGGGTACATTCGGCGGTCAGGTCGGGCTGTGGGGGTAGCTGCGGCAACCAGTATTGGAGCATCACTGGGTCTGGGTTGGACCGGTCCTGACGGACTAAAGCGCAGCCATGACCAGGGACAAGGGAGGCAGAGGCACGACTAAGCAGGGGCCAGTTGATACGTTTACCGGCCCAGGGGCGGGGTCTGGAGCCTCTGGGGGCCAGCCGGGAGTGATGTCGGACAACCCAATCCAGGGACATGTTAGATGCAAAGATAGGGGAAGTTGGGGTGGAGGTTATGCTGCTGCGGCAGGACTTACGCAATGCAGTGTCCCGTATCTCTGAGGCTGAGACCCACATCTCAGGGGTGGAGGACGACGTCGCAGAATTGAAGCGGAAGGTGGCTGCAATGGAGACCGTCCAAAAGGGCCTTACACTCAGAGCAGAGGATGCGGAAGGACGGGCCCAACACAATAACCTCCGATTCATTGGGTTTCCGGAGGGCTGTGAAGAGGGAAACATGGAACGCTTCCTCACGACTTGGGCTGGAGGGCTGGCTTCCTCCTGAGTCTCTGTCCAAGTGCTTTGTAGTGGAGCGGGCCCATCGGGCACTGCTGCAGAAACCTCCAGTGGGGGCCCGACCACGGCCTGTCCGCCAAATTATTAAACTATCTGGACAGGGACACCATCTTGAAGCAGGCTTATGCCAAAGAACGCTTGCTTTTCAATAACGCTCGTATCCGGATATTCCCCGACTACACGCGGCAAGTTCAGCAGCAGCGTCAGTCGTTCATGGCCACCAAGGCGTGGCTGAGAGAGCTTAAACTTCCATATGCCCTGCTTTTTCTGGCCCGCCTCAGGGTGGTATTTCGTTCATGCACCCATTTTTTTGACAGCCCTGAAGAGGTCTTCCGATGGACGGATGAGACGGTGCGGATGAGGCCCCATACCCCGCCGGGAAGAAAGTCAGACTCATCCGTGAGTGACGCGGCACGGAGAGGTCCCTGTGGTCAGCGCAGAGGAGTAGCAGACGGTCGAGGTCCAGGCGGCACTCACAGTCCAGCAGCACGGCCTTCTGTAGAGGGCCGGCCCAGGGAGATCAGACTTTGGAGCCATAGCAGAGGGCGCTGGTGTGGCGCGACAGAACTTCACTTGTTGGATACCAAATTGTCCTGAACTGGGCTTATGTTACCGTCAGGAGTGAGCTGGCGGGAGCTCTACCAGATGTGTATGGGCTGGGAGTTGGGGGTCCATTGGTTCGGGTGGTGCCCATCCACCTGTTGGGGATCGGGGATCAGCTCTGCCGGGGCAGATACTTCAGTGTTTGGGTTGAGGTGGGGGGTTTGTTGGGTAGGGGATGTTTTAGTTTTCAGGTCACACTTCCAGCACAGGTCCGATACCAGACACACACACGACACCGAGGCTTAGTATTTGTGTCAAATGACGAGGTAATCCCCAATGGCTAGTACGTCTGAGGGTGGGCATGGGATGCAGGGTGGCCTTCGTATCCTAAGCTGGAACGTTCGGGGGGCCTTAGATAAGGTCAAGCGGGGTGCAATACTTCAACACACAAAGCGGTCACGGCTTGCATCCTTTTGTTGGAAGAGACGCACCTTATGGGCACAAAGGCTCTATGCCTGCAATGGTATGGATTCCAACAGGTCTTTCATGCAGGTTTCCTGAGGGGATCCCAGGGGGTTGGCCATTATGGTGTATTGGAGGGTCCCATACACACACACATGAACAGCCATGGTCAGATTTACAGGGGCGCTATTTGTTTATCCCGGGTAGGATTGGGGAGGAACCCCTAATACTGGGTAGCGTGTTCGCTCCACCCCCATTGCAATGGAATCTAATCAAGCGACTGTGGTCATTGTGGGCGGATATGCCTGATGTACTGTCGGTAGTGGGAGGGGACTGGAACGATATTATGCCGGTGGCACAGGACAGGTCGGGGATCGGCGACGGTCCCAGATGTGATATACCAACAAAACTACATACTCTTGTGACGGAGATGGATTGGGTTGACACATGGCGGCGGGCGCATGGCGCTGCTTGGGGCTACATCTACCTTTCAGCAGTCCATAAATCCTTCTCTAGGTTAGATTATATATTTGTTCCCCGGACAAGGGTGGGTAGGGTGGCGGCGGGGATACTGCCTCGGGGCCTCTCGGACCACTCCCCTGTGTTTATAGAGTTAGATGCTGGCAGGGGAAGGCAGCCGTTCCGGTGGCGCTTAGCAGTGAGGAATCTCCAGAATGCGGACTATACTGCCCATATGGGAGAATCTGTTGCCCAGTATTTGGCCAAGAATGTGGGATCCATGTCCAGTGTTGCCACTTTGTGGGAGGCGCTGACGCCCACTCTGCAGGGGGTGGACATATCTTGGTGCATGGCAGCTCCTAGGCAGCGTAGGGAGGAACTGACTTGCGCAGAGGCGAACATAGAGATGCTTGAGTGGCAGAACTGTGAGTCTGGGAGTGACCTAGGAGTGAGGCAATTGCTTCTCGCCCGACAGGAATGTGCAGCCATGCTGATGGAGGAGGCACGTCAGGTCTGGCTGGCAATGCACAGTAGGGTGTACCAATAGGGGGACAAGTCAGGTAGAATGTTGCATCGCCTGTGTCGGGGCACCTTCCACGCCCAAGCCCTACCTGGAATACTGGATTTGGCGGGAACCCCGATTACGGATCCTTTGGCTATCGCGGAGAGCTTTGCCACATACTTTGCCGACCTCTATGCCCCCCGGGAATGCCTGGAGGCTGCCACAGTTGAGAAAGTCATTACAGATTTGCCACCCAAGGCACTGTCTGATGAGCAGCGGGACCAGCTGGAGGCCCCCTTATCCGATGAGGAACTGGGAGCGGCCTTGGGAGAGCTGAATCCCGGGAAGGCGCCCGGACCCAATGGGTTTCCAAGCGAGTTTTTTCGTCTATACCATGGGCAGCTGGCTCAGCACTACCGGGCTGTGGTGGAGGAGGCGTGGGACAAGGGGGTGCTTCCCCCTGACTGGAGACATGCGGAGGTGGTGGTGTTTCACAAGCCTGGCCGCCCCCCGGAACTTAATGCCTCTTATCGCCCCATTTCTCTTTTAAATGTGGAGGCCAAGGTTTTGGCAAAGGCGCTGGCCAATTGATTGCTGCCTCACATTGCGTCGCTGGTGCACCCCGACCAGGCGGGGTTTATGCCCCAGCGGGCTACTCGGCACAATCTTAGAAGGCCGCAGGTGGCGGTTGCAGTGATTCAGCGATTTGGGGAACCGGCGGCCTTACTTTTGGCGGATATGGACAGGGTGTTTGATTGACTGAGTTGGGTCTACCTGTTTGCTCTGCTTCCTAGACTCAACCTGGGCCCTCGCTTCCTTTCCTATGTGAAACTATTGTATACAGACCTGACAGCTTCGGTGCGAGTCGCGGGCTCAGCTTCCTTCACATTTGCGATTAAGAGGGGCACGCAACAGGGTTTTCCCCTGTCGTCATGCCTGTTTGCCTTGGCTATGGAGCCCTTGGCGGCTTGGGTACGCATGGACGCACAGGTACGGGGGTTTGAGTGGGCTACGGGTCTCTCCAATAGATTAGCGTTGTATGCGGACTACGTTCTCTTCTTCTTGACGGCTGTGGACAGAACGGGGCCACGGCTCCTGCGTATAATGCAGATCGTCGGGGAGACTTCGGGTCTCTATATGAATCCCCACAAATCCACATTGTGGGTCCTGGGCGGGCTGACAAGGGTGGGTGCATGGGCGACCATGGTTCAGTCAGCGGCGGGTGGATTGAAATATCTGAGGGTGGTGCTCTTGGATGTACCGGCAGTGGCCTGGGAGCGAAATGTGGCACCTGAGTGGGAGCGGATGCAGGCTGATATTAAGGCTTGGTCTCGTATGCCCCTGACGTTATTCGGTAGATCCGCAATTTTTAAAATGGTGGCGCTCCCCCGACTTCTTTACCAGATGCAGAACCACCCGTATCCGATTCCGCCTAGATGGTTCCGACTGGTGAACTCTGTGGCAGTTTCTGTGGGAGGGAGGGACGGTGAGAGGGACAATGCGTAAATGCTTCCTCTCTACCTATGGTGGGGGGTTGGCATCCCCGGATCTCGTCTCATATTATCAGGCCTGGCACTTGCTGGTCCTCAATGAGTGGTGGTATGGGGACTGAAAGGACCCGTCGTACGCGCTGGAGCACCACCTTATGGGCCAACACATGCTGCACACTATCTTGTACTCGGCGAGGCTGCGGAATGCGTTGCAGCCAGCTACAAGGGTGGTGTTTATGATTTCAAGGCAGGCGCTGCGACGCTTGGGCTGGTGAGGCGTGTTGACCCGGGAGACGCCACTGTGGAACAACGGGAGGCTGCCGCAGTTGGCGGCTCTTCCGGGGTTTAGGGGATGGGACACCATCGGTATCTCTACCTTGGGCGATGTAGTGGGCGACACAACACTTAAATCCTTTCGGGATCTCCAGGAGGAGTTCAATATGCCTCAGACGCAGGGGATACCATTCCTGAGGTCAGCCCCATCGAAGCTAAGCTCTTTATGGCGGATATAGGGAAAAAAACTATTTTGCGTATCTATCAATCCTTGGTCATGCATTGCTCCTCCACACTTCAGAAACTCCGTGGGGACTGGGAGGCGGATGTGGGCGTGTTGGAAGAAGAGGACTGGGCAGAGGCCCTGGCAGCCCCACGGGGGGCAGCCATTGCGATGCTGCTTTGCCTAGTCCATTTCTAATACCTCCACAGGGTCTACTTTACTAGGATGCGATTGTGGCGGGTGGGGATAATCGCCTCCCCGGTATGTCTGCGTTGTGACCAGGCGGAGGGTACATTTACTCATACAGTTTGGCAGTTTATATCATTGGATCGGTTCTGGATGGGGGTCTTTGCTTGTCTCTCAGAAGTCATGGGCTGGGAGCTCTCCCGCACACCATAGCTGGCACTGCTGCATGTCATGGAGGAGTTCGGGGGGGGCAACATCTATAAAAGGCACCTTCTACTTCTGGGTCTCACCCTGGCAAAGCAAGACATTGCTAAAGCCTGGAAGGCAGCAAGGGCTCCGCCAGTGGCAGCTTGGAAAAACGGTCTGGGCTTCTGCATGGGTCTGGAGCAGCCCATCTTTGTGGCCAGGGGGTGCCCGCGCAAACAGTATCAAATTTGGAACCGATGGACGGAGTATCGGGGCCTATGGCTGGAACCCACGGCGATGAAGGAGCCCTTGCTGTCAGTTTAAGTCGAGGATTCCATATGGGAAGGGAGGGTAGGAGTATTGGGGTGGCAGGTTGGAATCAGAATCTTTTGAGCATTTTCATTGTATTACAGAGGACAAGGCTGTATGGACTAGTGTGACCTTTGGGTGGGGTGGGAGTGGGGGGGTTGGGGATGGGGTGCGTTATTCTTTTATGCTCCTGTAAATGGAGTTGTTGTTTGCGGGGGGGACAAAAGAATACAAAACAAAGTAGTTTGCTGTCCTGGATGTATTGGGTATGCTCTGACAGATGACTCTGGTGTGCAGGGCTCTGCATGATATGTGCAAATTGACTAATTACATTTGTTTAAAAAAACACTTAAATGCAGCAACACGTTACCTCGCAATGGAAGGCCCTTTCTGAAGGTTGACTGGTCACCTTTCTGTTGCTTATTGCTATATGTGGATGTTAATAAGGTACTTATGAGGGGCAATAAAAGCCAGCACAGTGTTAACAAGTGTAAAAATGGCATAATAATGCTGTAGTGCTATCACTAAATATGCAGTATTTTGCAGCATAATTCGCCTTTGCTTGCTGCAGAATTTAGTCAACCCTGCTGCATAATTTGGCCTTCTTCTGCCACATAATTCCAGTGGCCCTGTTTATAGTGCTATGTGGTCCCAGCCTGTGGCAGAAAGCACTGTGAGTATATGTCAATTTTTTAAAACAGTATTTACATACTCTAAGCTAGGCTGCTGCAAAATGATGCAATGATTGAGATAAAACAAGTTCTTACAAAATATACTTTTTAGTAATAAGTAATCAAACTGAATCTAATGTAGACATTTTTGTAAGTGTCTCCACGATTCCAGATCTCAGCTGATAACATTACATCTCAAAAAGAATAAATCTTGCCACCATGAAGCTTTAAGCAGAGCCACTGGAATTATTCAGCAGAAGAGGACCACATTTATTTTATGTATTTATTTATTTATATGACATATAAAGCGCACTGTCACCTTGCAGGCATCCTGGCGCTGGTGGCTCAAAAGGGGCGGAACAGAGTGAGGCAGAGCAGAGTGGAGTGCACAAGTTAAAGTTGTTTGGGAAACAGCCAGGTTTTGATCTTTTTCCTGAAGGGGAGAATCTCCTTGGTTTGCCTTATCTCCCACGGGAGTAGATTCCAAAGCTTGGCCGCGGCCACCTCGAAAGATCTACCCCCTGATCTAACCTTTCTAAATCTGGGCACCCTCACCAGCCTCGCCGCTGAGGAGCGGAGCAGTCTGGTTGGTGTATACCAGGCAAATTTCGCTTGTAAGGGAAGAGGGCTTAATCCATGGAGGGCCTTAAAGACGAGGCATAGGGCTTTAAATTGGATTCTCTGTCTCAAAGGGAGCCAGTGCAGTTTTGTCAAAGCAGCTGGACCATGTGCTCTCCTAGGAAGCCCCAGAACCAATCTGGCTGCCGCTGATTGCATTCTTTGGAGTCTATCCAACAAAAAGCCAGGGGACTCCAACAGTAGGGCGTTACAATAGTCCAGCCTGCTAAGGATCGTGCATCTTACCACTTGTGCACGTGCCTGGAAAGGTAAAAGTGGGAGAATCTTCCGCAGGGACCGCAGGATAGAAAAACAACAGGCGGTCATTTTCTTTACATGTGTTTCCATGCTAAGCTTCTGGTCAAGCATAACCCCTAGGTTACGAACTGATTCTACTGGCCGCACTTTAGTCGCTGTCTCAGGAGGCCAGAAATTTTCAGGAAGCGGACGGGAGATCTTGTTACCAGCGCTAAAAAGCACCTCCGTCTTCCCGGCATTAAACTGGAGCGAGTTGTTTTTTAGCCACCATGACGTATCCCGTAGGCAGTTATGGAATACCTCCACAGGTGTCGATTCATCTCCCTCAAAGGAAAGGTCCATCTGCGTATCGTCGGCGTAGTTTATTATAAGCTTTGATAAGTGATACCAGAGGTCTTAGGTATAAATTGAAGAGGATGGGGCTGATAGCTGAACCCTGTGGCACCCCGTGTGGGACATGAGAGAACGCTGATTGAAAAGGGGGCAAAGACACCGCCTGCTGTCTATCCCACAAAAACAACCAAAACCACATCAGAGCGCAACCCCTCACCCCAGCATCACTTAGACGGCCCAATAGGATCTCATGGTTGACCTATCAAAGGCGGCAGACATGTCAAGCAGAATCAAAAACGCTGCCTGACCCCTGTCTGCACGCCTTTGAAGCTCATCCACGGCGGTGACCAAAGCTGTTTCGGTACCATGAGCCGGGCGAAATCCGAATTGATCGTCCTCTAATAAGTGATGCTGTTCCAGGTGTTTGGAGAGGGTTGCACTGACCAAGCGCTCGACAATCTTAGCCGGAAAGGGCAGCAGGGAAATGGGCCTGTAGTTCTTAAAACATTCTGAGTCCAAGGAAGGCTTCTTCAGCAGGGGAGATATCACAGCCTGCTTCAATTGGGTTGGAACAATACCCGTGGCCAGAGATTGATTGCAGATCAGGCGGAGAGTGGGAAACAATTCCTCCTCATACATTATGTGGCAGGTTTGACTAAATTATACAGCAAGAATGGTCAATTATGCGATGCAATTTGCCACATTTTGTGGTTGGCATTACTTCATTATTTTGTCATTTTAACTCAAGGTAACGCTGTCGGGGGAAATATTTCACCTCATTAGTTCCAGTTTAACACCCAAATACAGCAGTAAGCAACTACAAGATCACCAGTCAATCTTTGCAAAGGGCCTTCCACTGCTCCGGAGCACTTTGTCACGCTTTAAGTAACTTTTGTTCCTTTTGAGCTAAAATCACGTTTTTTGTTGTTGAAATCTGCACACTATGTAGCATATGCGGTAAACTGATAATTATGTAAAAAAGCGCTGCTGCTGCAGAAAGTCATAATTCCAGTGGCCCTGACTTTAAGTGACTCAATCAATTAATGGCTGGTAAGAAGGCTGGTTTCTTTAACTTTCTGCACTACCACCACACACTTCGCTTTCAGGCAAAGGCTTCTCAAAGTCAGTATTAACCATTCAGGGGCAGTTTTTTGTGAAAGCTGTGTCCATGGGGTGGCAGGTTGAAGCCCAGCAGGGTTGCATTCAGACGCAGAGCCCTAATCCTCTCGAACCCTGGAGCCTCACAGCAATGGTCCATGAGACTGAAGAAAAGGAGCAAGATTCATAGATATTGTCAAAGAGAAGGCCCAGAATAGGGAGCTGTATGAGGACTCATTGTTATGTTTACAAATGGCCAGAGACATCTTCTTCAGAGACATACCCCAAAGAAGGGAACAATATAAGTTTTTTGTTGTTGTTTTTTTTGCTGGCATGTAGTGTAGATGACCTGAGTATAACTGTCACCATATATTAGGGAATTATAGGTAAGTTAAATATGCCAGCTAGGGTTAAAACAATTCCACAATGTTATAAGGAGGCTCACATACACTTTACTGCAGGCTTACTACTGGTTAGCAGGGATGAATACCATAGAGTTCTACTGCCAGATAAAATATATAGGTAAATAATCTGGGGGTTCATCATATAAAAGATGTTCATATACTACACGAGGATGAATACCATAGAGTTCTAATGACAGATAAAATAGATAGGTGAATAATCTGGGGTCATCATATTCATCATATAAAAGATGTTCATATACTACACTTTGCGTTCAATGTCTAATATGGCTATGAGGCCTCTCATAAAAAGGGAGTAATATGACCCCAGATCAAGAGTTTAAGATGCGGCCACTCAATCAATATAAAATGTATTCTGTCTTTGAAATTAAACCATAAAAGTAAAACAATCCATTGACAGTACATGGTCAATAACACTGCTGAGATCAAAGTGAAATGTTGGACCTAGGAGCCTGTTGAATTATAGAGAAACTTGATCAGCAGTTCAATTTCGGAGAGCATGACAATCAGTTGCTTAAGGTTATTACAGGGAAACTTTTTCACAATATATTGTGAAACATATATCAAAAATAAATATTACATCAAAACATTTATCAATACAAAAAAACATGACCAAACATTAGAACAAATATAATATAAACAGCACATTTTAAACATTCCACACACAAACAAAAATATAAATAAATACAATTTTCTAGTAGCAGTGCTTCATCACAATCCTAAACTATAGCCATTAATCGAATTTTGATACCCCAGAAAATGCAAAAAAATGTAATCGGTTAAAAACAAATATCAAGCCTTCCAGGATAGAAGAAATATTGCTGTAGTAGAAATAACCATTACAAACCTGAAAAATGAAAAATGAACCAAAAATGTTGTGTATCAAAAAAGGAAGCAGAGATGTAAAAAACGTATCTCAAAGAATTCCTTTTAAAACAAACTCCTAACAATGGGGATGCATAACTGTACCTTGTTTCATTTGTCCTTTAATCAAAAAATAGAAAATACATTCACAATCCATATTCATTCAATAACTATAACAAACAAAACCATAACTTCTTACTACCTAAACATAAATATACACTATCTTTCGAACTCTATATACATGCAAGTATACTTCACAGAAACGTTAACACTAAAATTCACAACTAACTTACATGCATCACATAAACCCTACATAGTACTCAAACACATAACTAACCATAGCAAAGTCTAAACTAGTCCACCCCAAACATCTAAATAATGTTTAAATAAAAGAAAATGTATTTTCTACCACATTTGTAGAAATGCAAATCCACCTCCATCTTCCAAGTTGACCTATAGCAAGTAATAGAACAAAATACCTGAAAGCAATGTTCATAAAAAATGGGATCTTAATGAAAATTTTAAAAATAGAGTAATCTACAATGTTAAACTATGAGATAATATATGCTTACATAAATATTGCTTACAAAAATGTTTCAAAAGTGATAAACATTTTAAAAATATATGAAAATGTAAAAAATGCCATGTTGTAAAAGTATATCAAAATGATAACACGTATAAAAAAAATAAAACCATATTTTAAAAAGTTCATATGTATGTCAAAAGATGTAATACCTGAAAAATTGTAAAAAAAGGAAATTTTGAAGCATGTTGTTGATATCATGAACCTGGTATGCGCCAACTTGTTTAATACTGCTTTACATACAGGAGAAGTACCTACTTTCTGGAAACAGGTGAAAGTTGTTGAAAACCCCATCAGCTGATAGTTCAGTATTATCTAATTATAAATCTGTGTCATTGCTACCTGTGGCACCAACAATCCTTAAAAAGGGGTTAATGCTCAATGTTCAGATTATTTGGAAACAAATACATTATAACACCCCTCTCAGTCCGGCTTCCAACCATGACACAGTACAGAAACAGCATTATTGTAAAAAACGGACTCAATTAACTTGATCATGGATCAGGGCCACAATGCGGCCTTGATCCTTTTAGATCTTTTGCGGCTTTTGATAAGGTGTCTCTTGAGATTCTGCTGAACCGCCTTTCTAATTTGGCAATGGAGGGGCGGCCATTATTTGGTTAAAATACTTTTTTGCCCACAAAGAGTAGGCTTTTTGGATTAACCTTTTTTTCCTCAGAGGTTAAAACACTTAAATCAGGTGTTCTCCAAGGATCATCATCAAGCCCAACACTGTTCAACAGTTATATGTCTCCACTGGCTGAGCTTGTGAAATCTTTTGGCATCAAAACCATATCATTTGCTTATTATACACAGCTTTTATCTCTTTTTGGGGTGGAGTCGATACAGCACAGCAGGATTTTGCTGCTTGCATCGGTGCAGTGATGGATTGGATGAGAATCGATAGCCTTCAATGTAATCCTGACAAAACGGAGGTTCAGTTATTTGGTGCAGGTCCGATCCCCGGCCGAGCCAGTTGCTGACCTAGAGAGATTCCTGTCCCTCCGTCTCCAGCTGTAGTATCAGAAACCTGGGCATTCAATTTGCTCATGTTATTTTTTTTCAAGTATCAGGTAGGTTCAGTGGTAAAATCTTGTTTTTGGATCATGAAAATGCTAAAGAAGTTTCTTACTATATTCCCTTGGAATGCTGAGTGAGCAGTTGTGCATGCCCTGGCCATCTCGTATTTTGATTATGCCAATGTTCTTTAATTTGGCCTGCCAGATTGTTCTCTTCAGCGTATGTAACTGGTGCAGAATGAGGTAGCTCTCTTACTTTTTAAGATTTCCTGTCACTCGGCCATTTCTTCACACTTACTGGAGTTGCACTGGTTACCAGTAAAATAGAGAATTTTGTTCAAGATGTTGGTCTTAGCCCATCATGCCTACTATGGCAAAGGTCTTTGTGGAGAGTGGATCTTCACACCCGTATTCAATTGTGAAGGTATCCTTGTATCTCCTTAGAACATTTTTGCGTGCTCTCTAGATAAGGGGTGTGTGCCCAGCTCCCTCCTGATTAACAAACAAGTAAATATGAGCCCAGGGGTGCCCTGGACTACTAGATGCACAGCTACTAGGCGTTAAGCCTTTAAAAGCTCAAAGTAAACGTTAAACCTTATTTCATCTGCATAAAACATACACATTTATTTGTCCATAGATGACCTCTTCATCAAAAACAAGTAGTACAAAAGTACATCATTTTACATTTATGTTCAATATTAGCAAAAGTAGCTGAAAATATTAAATCATCATATTTTCAATTCACTTGCTGTATGTTAACAACCACATAAGTATTGTTACACCAAATTAATGTCCAAAGTCCCAATGCATTTCGGGTTGCATAATGAACCCTTCGTCAGGGGATCAATGAAATGAAATCGAGGGTATAAAATTCGTAGAATGTCGACTTCTTGTAGTGCAGATTCAACAAGATCTATAAAACAGCAACATAAGAAACTGTATCGGATTCTCACATAAGTACAGCAATGAACTACTAAACACTCGGGAGTGCCACCGAGAAAAAGAACCCCGTGATTAAGGAGAAATACCTCTAGATGTGAATATTAAGGCAACCATGTACAGGTAGTGTGTCTGCTCAATGTCTAAAAGGTACAAAGTCAAGTGATAGTGTAAAAGGTCATGCGGGTGAAAAGTATCCAGAGTGAAAATGCTTGCGGTGTTATAATTAAAGACTGTCACCAAAATAAAGGTCTGTAAAAATGACTGCATGATCAAAGAAAGGTATTCGTACTGTGATAAAAAAACGCCCTGATGACGTCACCGAGGCCGGTAATCCAGCGCTGATCCTGCTACCAATCTCGAATCCTGAAAACACAACGGACGGGAATTGTTTAAAACTAAAGTGTGGGATTTATTACGAGATAGAACCAGTGGTGAATGATAAAGTAGAGCTTAAATCTCGTGAAGAACTATTGACACCTAAAGAAAAGATACCAATGAAACGAGAAGTATTTGTCATCAAAAATTCAACTCAAACCACACAGATCAAGACTATAATCAGGAACCGTTGGGAACTCATTGAGAACGAACCAGACTTTGCAACAGTGTTTCATGGTTGTCCACTATTTGCACATACCAGGACCAAGAATCTAAGGGAATTTCTGAAATCCCCCAAAAACAATGTAAGACAAAAAGAAAAAGGAATGTTGAAATGTTACAACTGTGGACAATGTGGTAATGTCATCACTGGTGATCAATTTATGCATCCACACACGGGTGTAAGTATTAAATTAAGACACAACGCAGATTGTAACACGGAAGGAGTGATATATGCGATCAAATGCCCCTGTGGACTGGTTTATGTAGGACGTACCAGTAGGAAAATAAAGACACGAATAGTGGAGCATAAAAGTCGCATCAGGAATCGCAACACAAACTCCTCATTAGCCAAACATTGGGTAGAAGCCAAACACACTATTCCCCAGCTCAGGTATACAGTTTTAGAATGTATTGTACATACTCCAGGAATGGATTTGAACACCCTCCTAGCTAGGAGGGAAACCCATTGGATAAAGTTTTTAGGAACTGTGATCCCGGGAGGTTTAAATGACCATTATGAATTATTATGTTTTCTTTAGTAATACATGAATGCTTACTAGATTGTAAGGGAGTACTCTGAGATTCACTGCACATATCTTTTATCACATAAATTTTTCTCTTCTGCACTTACACGTGTTGTTCCTTTGGGAATACTTTGAATATTAAGTATGCACACTTTTATTAGTAGGATTATTTGAGATTCATTCATTTTTTAGCCTTAACTTATTTTATGGATCTATTTCACTACATTCTTTTCGCATAGTTGCTTTGCTAGTTTTACTTAACGTTCATTTTTTGCATTACCAATAGTCCAAATGCGGAGGTTTACTAGTAACATCTACTTTCTAATCTTAACTTGTAGAGCACTTTTCACTCTCCATGCATTAGTAATCTGGTGCACGGAGACAGTGAACCTCTCACGTTTCCAGTAGTCCGTTTTTAGTGTTTGAGCTTGTCCTTTAACATCCGGCGAGTTCCGCACCACGTGACCAGATGGGCGGACTCGCATCTTTGGATTCACACAGGGTGTCGGCGTTGGCGGCTGCAGGTCGGTGTATGTACTTATTTAATCCGACATGGATAACTTCACTAGGCTTCTGGTACTCAGGCTCATTTATTCATAGCATGTTTCCATTTCCATTGTAGATAGATTGTTCTCGAGTTGAGATTAGCGGATCGGGCACTCTTTGCCATTACTGGCGGTAAGCTCTACTTTATCATTCACCACTGGTTCTATCTCGTAATAAATCCCACACTTTAGTTTTAAACAATTCCCGTCCGTTGTGTTTTCAGGATTCGAGATTGGTAGCAGGATCAGCGCTGGATTACAGGCCTCGGTGACGTCATCAGGGCGTTTTTTTTATCACAGTACGAATACCTTTCTTTGAGCATGCAGTCATTTTTACAGACCTTTATTTTGGTGACAGTCTTTAATTATAACACCGCGAGCATTTTCACTCTGGATACTTTTCACCCGCATGACCTTTTACACTATCACTTGACTTTTTACCTTTTAGACATTGAGCAGACACACTACCTGTACATGGTTGCCTTAATATTCACATCTAGAGGTATTTCTCCTTAATCACGGGGTTCTTTTTCTCGGTGGCACTCCCGAGTGTTTAGTAGTTCATTGCTGTACTTATGTGAGAATCCGATACAGTTTCTTATGTTGCTGTTTTATAGATCTTGTTGAATCTGCACTACAAGAAGTCGACATTCTACGAATTTTGTACCCTCGATTTCATTTCATTGATCCCCTGACGAAGGGTTTATTATGCAACCCGAAATGCATTGGGACTTCGGACATTAATTTGGTGTAACAATACTTATGTGGTTGTTAACATACAGCAAGTGAATTGAAAATATGATGATTTAATATTTTCAGCTACTTTTGCTAATATTGAACATAAATGTAAAATGATGTACTTTTGTACTACTTGTTTTTGATGAAGAGGTCATCTATGGACAAATAAATGTGTATGTTTTATGCAGATGAAATAAGGTTTAACATTTACTTTGAGCTTTTAAAGGCTTAACGCCTAGTAGCTGTGCATCTAGTAGTCCAGGGCACCCCTGGGCTCATATTTACTCATTATGGCAAAGGGCCACAGTATGTGTCTGCCTGACTGCAGCAGTATCATCCTTCTGTTGCAGTGATGCTGCCAGTGATATAATAGATCATATCGTGAGATATGTAATCTGTTGGGTAGTTAGCAGTGCAAGGCGAGGCACGTCTTATAGTTTCTTTAGGGCACAAGTTTAATAATGTTTTAATTGAAAAAGTAAAATCAACATGTCAGTCAGTGTTTCTTTTGACATAGTTTCATGACTGCATTTTGTGGGCTGATAAATGTGAAAAGAAAGATTCAGAGAAAGTTTTTTTTACCAACAATATAACCAACATGTCTCTGATTCTTTCTTTTAACCTTTTCAGCCCACAAAATTCAATCTTAAAAACAACCACAGGAGGGCATTGCACTCCAGCTGAAGAAGACAAAACTCCAGATAGGAGTGCTTTTAAAAAATATGTTACATTCTCCTAGGGTCATAGATTTCATGATCCAGGAGACTTATAGTTCTTTTTCTGGGGGTCTTCTGCACTACCTACAGCCCACCACAACGTTATAAAATGCTTGATGGTGCCCTGCGACTTCTAGGGATATCACCAAGCTGAACTGAAAAGTGTATAAAGCCATCGCAGGGCATTTTAGGGCTCTCCTCCATGGAGAAGTTAATAATTAATGAACAGCTCCTGTCGCTCATGCAGTATTCACTTTTTTTTGTTTTGTTAAGTTTTTTGTGGCTGTCATAGTGCCCATATGGCACAGCCACATGTTTAATTTCATTTGGGATCTGCAACACCAGCCAGCTCCCCCGGCTGGAGCTGGAAAGTTTTTCCTTAAATGGGGGCCCGAGTGCCCACAAAGGTCACCAACAGCTACATTTCTGTTGGGGGCCGTGTGTGGAGAACCAGGGCCCCCACTCCCTAGCTGGCTCCCCTTGCAGGAGCCAGCCACTTTTTCAATAATAGGTGAGTGCCATGGTGCCCATAAGAGGCACTCAAAAAGCAGGCTGGTTGGGGGCCATAGGGTGAGCCCCAGGGTCCGAATGGCCTCAGTTAGCTTTCCATGTGGGAAATGACCACTCTTTAAATTATAGATGGGTGCCCCAGTGTGATGTGTAGGGGTGCTGTGAGTTTGTGATGCTATGTCCTGCGGTGTTGTCATAGACAACAGGGCCTTCGATGCGCAGTCATGCATCAAGGATGCTTTGTGCAACGGCTGGTTTTGAAGTAGCTGCGGAGTTTGCAAGGTGGAATCATGCAACATTGAGGCTGCCTTCTATGAGACGCTTGCAATGCAAGGGCTTCTGTTGGGGATGCATCACACAGAGGCAGTTCAGATGGGGCTACGATGCGAAGTCCTTGCATCAAGAAAGTCCACTCAGCGAAGGAAATGCATTGGTTCCGGCCTGGATTGCACCACACAGCAGAGGTAGGTCTTGGTTCTGTTGAATCCACAGATGAGCTTGCAGAGCACCTTCTGTCACCCTTAGAAGGGTCTAGGACTGGGGTGGCACCACTTGGAAGGGTAGGACTCACAGATAGCAGAATCCTTATGCTGGGTTCAAGGTTGCTGGGTCCTTGTCTCCCTGCAGCTGTAATCAAGAGGCAAGACAATTAGCCCCTGAGGTCAGTCTGGTAGTCTTGGTTTCAGCAAATGCAGGCCCAGTCCTTCTCACCAGGCAACAGGGAAGCAGGGCAGGAGACATGGCAGAAGTACTTCAGAGCAGCAGTCTAACAGAATGTCAGTCCTTTCGCCAGCATAGCAGTCCTTCTTCCTGGCAGAGTCCACAGGTCCAGAAGTTTACGGAATAGTTGGGGGTCTGAAGTCCAACATTTATATATGTTGCCCTCTTTGAAGTGGTAGAAGCTTCTAAAGGTTCCTACTCCTCTGGGGAGGCCGGCATCTCCTTCGTCCCTGTCCTGGCTCCAGCTTCTCTGAGGTCACAACAGACTAGTGACAATTCCTTTGTGAGAGCGATCAGGCAGTAGTTCTTTGATGTGCAAGTGTGATAATTGACAGCTCCTCCCCCTCGTTACATCAGAGTGGAGCATCCTGCCAACACATATCTTTCCTTTGTCTCTCTGTCTGGGAGCAATTCACAAAGACCAACTTCCAGCTTCACCCAGTCATGTGGTTTGGGAACAGGCTGCAGACACCAAATGGCTAGAACAAGAAAATTAAAAATTTCTAAAAGTGGTATTTACAGAATTGTGATTACAAATCCAACTTTAACATTTAAGTGGGTTTTTAAGTAAAATTCCTTATACACCAAACTCAACTTGTCTATTTGTTCCCAATTGGACGTTACAGCTTATTAAATGTAATCCTATGGGAAGCTACAACTTATTACATGTTATGCTATGGGAGAGATAGGCAGTGCAGTAGTGAACAATGACTTTAAGATTTTTCCACTGCCAAACATGTAACACTCAAAAGTACATATCCTGCTTTTTAAATACACCCCACCCTGCCCTCTGGGCTGTTTAGGGCCTACCCTATGGGGGACTTATATGTATTCAAAATTAAGGTGTGGGCCTTTCAAACGGTTTATTTTGCAAGCTCAAAATGGTGGTTTAAGAAACAGCACACACAGGCTTCAATGGAAGACCTGAAATATGTTTATAGGGCTACTTAAGTATTTGGTAAAATCATTGCTGCAGTCCCACTAGTAGCATTCCATTTACAGGCACTGGGTACATACAGTATCACTTAACTAGGGACTTACAAGTAAAATAAATGCGCCAATCGGGTGTAAGTCCTTTCTACCATGTTTAAGCTAGACTTCAAGCACTTTACTACTGGTTTGCAGTGGTAAAGCCTGCAGACTCCTAAAGTGAGCAACAGCGAAGTCAGAAAAACAGGAGGGTCGAAGGCAAAAAAGTTAGAGGATAACCAAGGCAAAGATGCCAAGTCTAACATCCCATATATCCAAACTACCACAATGCTGCTCCAAATTGGGAAAGAGGTGAAGGCTCACTTTTTTAAAGAACACTACATCTTAATGCTGTGCCCATCCACAACAGTCCAGCTACCTCTCATATCAGCACAAACAAATGATGGATGAAATTCCCATGTGAAAAGCCCAGCCTGAACTGCCAGGCAAGGTCCTCCTTGCTTTTGCTGCTTTCAGTGGGAAGGGTATCACCAGATATGGGCCTCTTGTTCATTGTGGTGCTGGATTCAAGCTAGCCTGGCTAATGAGAGGGGGATACACCGAAACCGGTCACTGAAATGCCTGTTTCTGGTGCAGGGTCAGGCCTAGCTTTTTAGGCCTAGCATTTTGGGCTGGACTGTCCCCATGGGACCAGGGTCAAGCCTGATTTGCATATGGTTTGGTCCAAACTGGGGTGGCATGGTGAGGAAAAAACGATGGATTACACTCAGAATTGAGACTGGGTGTGAATGTTTGATTTGTTCAGAATTCCATCCATCATCTGTTCTTTTAGCACTTAGGGCATAGTGGCCCCAGAAGACCTGGCTCTGTAGTTCCAACAACTATTGCTCCACTCCAGGATATGCGTAAAAATAGATGCACAATTCTTCAATAAGTTTTACTCAATGCAGCTTATTGATACTGGCACATGTACAGTGCATTCCTTAGTTTGCTTTTGATCTTTTCAGCAGCAGATTTGTTTTTGGTGTTTGTGTATGTTGAGCTTACTTACATTAGTCTTTTTAGCTTAAAGGGTGTTCTGGTGCCAGACCTAAATTTAGCCTTATTTTTCCATTTGTATACCTGGCTTCTGCTGTCGAGAAGTAACGTGGGATTCGATATGCAGCAATTGGGTCAATGCTGGGTATGACACGGGTAAATATGAAGAATAGAAGCTGTTCTGATGTGGGAAATACTCTGAGGAACTGGGGTCTATAATGGTCACTCTGTAGTTTTTTAACTAAATACGTAACCTTTTTATAGTCTCTGTTAATTACAGCTTATAATTTATTTTCATTGTGTATTTATTCCACGATTGGTATACTAAAAATTTGTATCATCGCCCTGCAAAATTAGAGGCTAGCAAATCCCTTTAAACTTAATCCAAAAAAAAACTGAATTTGTCCTCATAAAGGGGTATATTTACAACAAAGGGCAAAGCGTGTCGTTAAGCCAAGAAGGCTAACAACATGCTCCGTCACTTTACAAAGAGCAGGACTGCACCATATTTACAAGAATACGGTGCAGCCCTGCGTTTCCCCCTGCACTGGTGCTACATTTAGCAGTTTAGCGCCAACGCAGGCACCCTTGCACCATAGTGCAAGGGTGTTTGTGTTGATGGGAAGATCTTCCTGCACATAAACAATCTTTAAATTGTGACGTGTATGTGTGCTGCTTAATGCAGCACACATAGAAGTTACAAAATGTCATTTTTTTAAATGATTGCTTATGTGTAGGGAGGGAGACCTTCCTGCACATAAATAATCATTGGTGTTTTGCATAAGGCAGCACACATGGAAACAGCAAAAACGAGGAGAAATAAAGCATTTTCCTCGTTTCGCCATGCAAAGGCCAGGTTTTCCTTGGTTTTAATTTTGGCACTGCCTCCTTTTTATGCTGCTCTTGTAAATAGGGGGCAGCGTCAAAATCAATGGGTGTTGCAGTGGAACATCCACCACAACACCCACTGCTCTCCCCTTTCATGCTGAGTAGAGCATGAAAGGGTGACTTAATTACAAAGCAGCGGTAACCCACGTTAAGTGGCTTAAACCTGCCTTGTAATAAGGCGAGGCCCCTATTGCCATCACAACGTCACTGAAAGTGACATTGTGGTGCTGATAGATTCTTGTAAATGCCCCTAAATGTCAGCACAACTTAATAGACAGCACTGAGCACCTAGATGAACTGCAGTCAGGTGACATCTCAACGATTTTGTCAAAGAACATCAACGTGCTGGCCATGTATTGACTTGCCCCTCTCTATTGTTTACCACATTGAGCGAGTTGTATTTAACCCTATCGCTGCTGCCGTCGGCCGTTGGACGTCGCGCGAGCTACCTCCCTTGTGCTGCGCACGTCCAACGGCCGACGCGGCCGCACCCGTTTCTTCAAACGTTCAGCACTGGCGCTGAACGTTCGAAGCAGTAAACGGGTTAAAGCCAGCGCTACCCTTCAACCAATAGAAAAGTCCCCATGACACTTCCTGATAATTTTTGGCCACTCTCTACTGAACAAGAGCTATCCCTACCTGATACGGTCCGCAACCTTGGGGGTCACATTTGATGTTGAACTCTCCCTAGAGACTTCAAAATCAAATATAAATAAAGTAGCTGGGACCTGCTTCAAACTTCTACGAGGTCTTTGGAATTTTTTTCCCTTTTGTTGCCATCTCAAACTACATCTCTCATAGCGCGCCGCGTTATTTTGAGCAGGTTAGATTACTGTAATGCACTGCTTCCTGGTGCTCCTGATTATCTTATTAATAGATTACACGGAGTCCAAGCTGCCGCTGCCACATTGGCATTAAAAAAGACCTTGTAGAGCGTCTGCATCTGAGGCAATGAAAGAATTACATTGGCTTTCTCTGAAACGGAGGATAGTCTTTCAATCGTTCTGTATTATCTTTAAGGCCCTTCAGGGCTCTGGTCCTGTGTCCCTGCGACGGAGCCTGAAGAGATACACCCCGGGGCGGTGTCTCTGTTCAGCCTCAACTAACCTCCTTTGCATCACAACATAACGCAAGACTAGACAAGGCGGGGGAGCTTTTAAAGTTGAGACAGCTCAACTTTGGAACACGCTACCTACCAGCGGCCCTTAGGGGCATATTACCAACAACTAGCGATAATTATCGCTATGTTGGCTTAGCGGCAATAATTTTATCGCCGTGTTGCGGCGATTTTTATCGCTTAGGAGCCTTGTTATTATCAAGGTTTATCTCCTAAGCGATAAAAATCGGCCGAAATGCATGAATATCTCTGTAAAGTCAGCGATATTCATGCATTACCGAGCTAATGCTCTTAGCCATGTTATCCACCTCCCATTGGATAACATGGCTAAGAACTGCTCAGGGCAGGTGTTAGCTTTTGGAGATATTCGCGCTTAGCGCGAATATCTCCAAAAGTTGGTAATAGGAGATAGCGATGTTAGCGACTGTTTCCAGTCGCTAACATCTTGGCACGCCCACTTTGCATGTCATTAGTGATAAATATCTCTGACATGTAAAGCGGGGCCCAAGATGGTCGCTATCTCCTACTAGCTGTCGCTAACTGGTGTTAGCGACAGCTAGGTAATAGGGAGATAATTTTTTCTCCGCTTTCTTGGCTTTTAAAGCCAAAAAAGCGGAGATAAATCCCTTGATAATATGCCCCTTAGTTCCTCCTCTGATCTACTGTCTGTTTTAGGAAGGCTTTGAAGGCCTGGCTCCTCCCAAAGGAATATATTGATCGTCTTGTCCTTCACTGGCACTGCTGGTTTGTCTCTACATGATTGTGTGCAGCCCCAGGATACCTGTAAAGCGACAACTGCGCTTTATACATGCATTAAATAATAAATAAATAGAAGCTGGCGCTGTTCCTGTCGCCAAATTACTTCCGTTCCACCGAACAGACATTGGTAGGTACTCCCGAAGATCGACTATGAAAAACCCATCGTCGCTGGAGTCCCCGCGATGCCATGGGCTCTCATGAAGGTAATCGCCAACTCTGCCGCGAGGCTCATTTCTATCCCAAAATATGATCAAATCACACGTCTGAGGAAAGACCTGCTCTCTCCAGCTACAGCCAGCACAAGATGCGCAGTGGGCAGCATTACCTCCAAAGGCATTCATATACCTACATTTCGGCGCGCCCTTATCAGAGCCCAATAGAAACCTTTATTCACAGAGAATGGCTGGAAACTAATCGACTGTAGGATAAGTGCAGCGGGCCGCACTGAGTGAGTCACGTGAGTGGAATTATAAAATCACAAGTCCCTTTGAAGCAGCGATATCGAATGAGCGCATCCTCTAAGGGCCTTACTAATACTGCGCACTAGCCAGAAGGAAGGCAGACCCTTCTCAAAGTCAGATCCACAGGGATTGGCTGGTTCCAGATGAATACAAATTCATATACAAGATTGCACTTTTCTTCTTCACGTGTGTATGTCTTTGTGTATGCAAGCCTTGCGTCTCTATGTGTATTTGTATATGATTCTATTTGTGTTTGGTGTTTATGGGCGCATCTCTTAAGGTGCGGTACCGAAAAATGCACTCTAATACGATGTGTAATTCTGACAATGGGCCAGCTGCTGCACTTGCATACTTTAGATCTGGAATGGGATTTTTCACAATGGTCTTCATGCACAGTAGCTATAGGCGCTTAATATAAATGCTGGATACACGATACGGGGATGAACATAGCTGGGGGTATGTTCCACTGCCGCGTAAAACTACCAGACATTATTAGGCACTATCTGCACACACTTCACCTCTGGGGGCTTGGCGAGCCAGTTCCAGCATGTACACTAATAGAATAAAATGAAATAGAAAACAGTGTGAAACAATCTCATTCAACACAAAACAGGATAAAACGACGCTGTTAAAGTGGGCTGTTTTTGGGGTATGGTGAAGAGTTCTATTCGCATTCTGAGCAATGTTTTTCAAGACCCCCACTATGCCGAATACTGCAAGTCCATGGGGCAGCTGCCCACGTGCTGTCTGGCATGAGCAGAGGGGGGCTTTTCACACGTTACCCCTCCCATTGCTCCCATTCTCAGTTAAGCTATTCTGTCATCAGCTCAGTTGTGTTGACAAGTGTTTCGTCGCAACTCAGCCAAACAGAAGTTAAGAAAAATATTTGCAATCTCTGAAAAAAGAATTGCTCTCACATGAATTGTTTACTGGTTGGGCTTCAAAGCACACGCTTTCATCGATAGAAGCAAAAGTTGTAGGAATATGCCATATATGAACTATCAACTATACAAAATATAAGGAATCTGGTAACCACTCCACCGAAATTGCCATTTGAAAAAGTATTGGGCTGAACTATCGCAAAAGAAGCGAAACATGTTACACTACTGTTGTGGAGTTAGCACCTTCTTTAGCGGCTATTTATCATACTTTGTTGTACTTACTCTCTAAATCCTAGGATACTATCTTACCCACAAAATATAATAACATTATGACCATAGTGCGCATTTACCCCAAGATTTTGCGCTTAACTATATATGTGAGCTACTTTGTTTGGGGTCATTTCTTCTGCTGTTTACTCACACACTGTCTCCATTTATATATCTACTTCCTTCTATTATTACAATAGTCAATCCCTCCGACCGAAAGTTTCATGGGTGGGAGCTAGGCACTTCTCCAATATCGGGCAATGCCTCTTTTGATCATCATAAATCCTATACCAGCAAATGATCTCTGACTGCGAGAAACAGTCGAACCCTCCATTGTGCCTAATAGCACCGCCTTGGGGTTCAGATCAGTGGAAGTATGAATCATATCAGCCGAGGGCCTGCGTACATTCTCCACCGCCAAAACTTCCACCAACCATAGAGAAGTCTACACTCCTCCCTTTCACTTGCCCATTCTCCCCCATCTACCGAAGCAGAAGTGGAGGATGATCCTTTTTCCACATCGCAGCAAAGACCTGGAACAGCCTCTGCACGCAACTCCAGACCATCAACTCACTCACGGAATTCCGAGTGGCCCTTAAGACCTGGCTGTTTGAATAAACCTGCAGGTCCTGCAAGCACCTCGATACCCTATTGGGTGATTAGCTGCGTTCTATAAATCCTGATTGATTGATAAGGTGTTGTGTATACTTTGCCAGTCATTAATGATAACAAGGCATTCCCAGAATTTATGGCAAAATGTCTCACTTATGCTGCCACAGCGTGTAGAAGCTGAGCTTTGGGCTCTACCCATTTTCCAAATCACTCCGGACAGTAACATTTCATATGAAAATAGTGGATGTGGATCAAATTTAAATTAGAATGGATAGTCAGTAATCTGCCTGCCATCCTGGCCTCCTGCCAGTCATCAACATCCATCTCTCCAACATCCCACACACAGGCAGTACTCATGCTCTGCAAAGGATCAAGGGTATTAAGGAGGAGTGATATGTAACCTTTTGATATTCCGCCACCCCCAGAGAGCCTAGTATTAATTTAGCCTCTAGTGGATTATATTCTACCACGGCCTCAAGTTCACTAAGATATGTGTCAAGCACATGCTAGATTTGAAGATACGGCTAGAATGGGACTTTGTATAAGTAAAATCTGTCAACCAACTGTTCAAAGAATAGAATGCAGCAGCGGCTCCTCCACTAAGGTGGAGGAGTGTAATTTCACTGCTTTAAGTTATTATCATTTTATTTTTCCATTCCTACTCAGGTGCGGGTAGGGGGCGGGCTGGGCTGGCCAGAGCAGGGGCAAGGGGGAGGAGTGGTGAGCACACTCTAAAGTGGGCATTTCCTTTTGGCCAGCCGTCTTAGACCAACCAAACATTCATGTGCACATTGCATGTTCTGCACAGGCAGTATTGCACAGCTTGGGTGGAGAACATGCCTAGCCTTCCCACCCCCCTCTGAGCTCAGAGCCACGGCGCTCAGACCAGCGACTCACTGCTGTAAGGCAACATCATGATTGGGAGAGTCTAGCAGCCTGGGTGCTCCCTGCGATGGATGAGAGACGGCGGCTGTCTGGCAGGTAAGTTTTCTTTCTTTCTTTTTTGTTTCTTGCTCCCCCTGCCACTGTCCCCTATGAGCCGCCACTGATAGGACGTGATCATGATCCAAAATATCCCCCAGTCTGAATTTCCCAATCAAGTCCCAAGAGAGAAAATCAGGCAGCTGGATCGCGTGTTTTAATCTGATACCTACCCACAGGGGGTCTGGGCAGTTTGACATAGGTCAGGGTCCCTGTCAGCCCAGGAGTGGAAGCCATGTGGTTTGTAGCAGCAATGTCAGGGCTGCCTACCATATAGCATGTCTAGAGTCCTTAGATTCTCAAGGGTATCCACTCTAGCCTCCAAGAGGAGTCACCTATTGGTATCACTTTTGCTGCCCAGTAATAAAGTCAAATGTCTGGGACACCCAAGCCCTCCTCATACATTAAAAGAATGCATTTAACATAGTTAAATCTGGGGAGCTTGCCTGCACATTGGAACGCAGAGACCAATGATGCTAGGTCTTGAAAGTAGGTGTACGATGAGTGGCAGGTTTTAATAAGTAGCTCATTTCTAAAAAAAGAGCCCTAAATTAGGATTTTTAGGGACACCCAGCACAGCTATACATTTATACATATCACTCTCTGGTTGATTATCTAATAAAAAAGATTGCTGGGAGATAAAAGACGCCTACTGGGTTCCCATTCCTACCCTGTGTGTATTTGAGGATTTTCTAGAAATTTCCCACTTCTCTCCATAACGTTTATATTTGTTCTCATTAATATTGAGATTGTACCTCTACCAGTGGAGTAACACAAGCCCACGCGGTGTGGGGGGGGGGGGGGCACCAGCTCCAGGCTCCCCACCCCCCCAGCAAAGTACTCTGCCCGAGAACTCCTGACTGAGTCGGGAGGAGGCCCCTCCACGTACCTTGCAGGGGGCCTCCTCAAGCTTCGTTATGCTAGGGACCTCCACATATTGGATACACTCTAGAATTAGTATTTAAACCTCTCCCACACAAACCCCATTCAGCTGAGCATCTTCTTGACTACATACAGAAATGGCAGAAGCCTAAATGTTAAAGTGCATCAGTTTCTGATTAAACTCTATTGTTGTGTGTCGATTTAGATACCGTCTTTAGATTTCCCGATTCATGCCCTTATATAGGTATAATTCACATTGCCCTTATTTAGACATAGAAATCCAGCCCGTATTTAGGCATTGCTCATGCTAACCAAATGCAGGCATGGTCAACTACATCCGATCCTCTTCGTCACAATGAGTTCTTGGAAAACCAGACTTTTAAGCCTTTAGGACTTCCCCTCGCCTGGATATTGATTTCTCCAAGAACTCATTTATTATGCATGAACATCTATTCCTTACGGGTTCATTCATGACGTTCATATGCCCGACGTGTACGTCAATACAGGCATTCCTAAACACCTTCAAGGTATAAATATACCTTCACTTGCTATGGCCAGGCACGGTGTGGTTAGGCTACCTACTTGCACGACGCGGCTCACCACAGCAAGTTCCGAAGGAAGTCATCTCCCAACTGACGCACTGACCAGAAGCTGTCATCCTCCTTGCCGAGAATCCAGCTCCAGTGTTTCTAATTCCCCTAGCGGGGTGCTAGAGATCGAGTCCCGGGAAAGAGATACCAACATCTCTCATTCTAAGGTATGGAGCTGATTAGAACCTAGAGAAACTTTTGGCAATTATTGGCAAAACTAAACTAAACTAAACTATAGCTAAAACAGCACCTACTTCTTCCTTCGTACTAGACCCAGGTTAGGTACACTGGGGAAGGATTATTTTAGAAGCACCACTTGAGTATTATAGCCTGTGTTATTTATGTATGTATTTTTATATATGACATAGCTACAGACCATGCTATTACAGTATTATTTTGTATTACTGTTTACGCTGTACGCATCATACTTCGCTTTCTGTCTTACGATTGTAGCAGTTCATATCTCTTGCATGAGAAATAAGGCTGTTCAATATACCTTTTTTATTGAAACGCCCGTCTCCCTATTTCTATGCAACTCTGTAGAAAAGAAGCATGCACAATTGACTGAGTGAAACTGTAATCTATTGTTTCCACGACGACTCTGAAGATATTGTTCCTACTCTAAGGGAAACAAATTTGTCATGTTTATCCGGTTGTCAGAAGTTTAATGTACTCCATAGAGACATACTGACCTCAGTCCTATGTCAAAACTATAGTGTATATTATTCCAATGCACAGAGCCTATCAGGGATATAGCAACTACACTACATGGTGCCCAACAGATTGGTGAGGCACTAATTTAACGCTAGATACTGAAGTAACTCAGTCGTGCTTTTCTCAGAGATCCCTTTACTCGTAATACTCCATAAGACGTCTGGAGGGGGTAAGGGATAATATCACGTCAATCACGTGTATTTCGAGCATGTTCTGATCACAGAAGAATTTTCTCACTGGTGATGGTAATCTTTTCTCTCTCAACCACTCACTTAGAAATTGTCTACATGGTTGCATCACACTTGTGTTGTCTCATGATTTTTGGTAGTTATATTACCATTGTATGTTTTGATAAATTAAACATATGTTTATCACATTCATTTGAACATATACTTATTTTTTTGTATTGCAGTGGCCCCTGAGGAAGGGACACAGGGTCCCGAAATGCATTGGGTCATCCTGAATTGTCTATGACTTAATAGCACTGGAATGCCAGGATGTTACTTTGTATTAGAATGAAATGTTTATGTATAGACACATAACACAAATAAGTGAAGTACTACTATCGGTGTTGTTTCATCCGGATCACAGACATAATATAGAATGCCAAAATATCGACCTACCAAAATATTGAGGTAAAAATTATAGAATGCCAAAATATCGACCTCCTATCTCCAAACAGGTAAGTACAAAAATATCAAATCAAAAATATCGATGTAAAACATATAGTTAGTCAAAATATCGAAAATGCTTTAAATTAATTAAAAATTAATGATATAATAAATATAATTAACTTAAACATACTTAAAATACTTAAATAACCTTAAAATTAATAAATAATTAATGTAAGTAAAAAAACATACAAAGTGATTTGTTAATACATATATATACATATATAAACTTAATATTAATAACAAATTGACAATATTTTTACCGTAGGATAGCGGAAAGGGTAAAATTTACTATTACCACTCCAGTGAGTGCAACAGTAGGGAAAGGGTTGGATAGCGTAGAGGTAAAAATTACTATTCCCACTACAGAGAGTGCAACAGTAGGGAAAGCATTGGATAGCGTAGGGGTAAAAATTACTATTCCAACTCCAGAGAGTGCAACAGTAGGGAAAGAGCTGGATAGCGTACAGGTAAAAAGTTACTATTCCCACTCCAGAGAGTGCAACAGTAGGGAAACCATTGGATAGCGTAGGGGTAAAAATTACTATTCCCACTCCAGAGAGTGCAAAAGTAGGGAAAGCGCTGGATAGCGTAGAGGTAAAAATTACTATTCCCACTCCAGAGAGTGCAACAGTAGGGAAAGGGTTGGATAGCCTAGGGGTAAAAATTACTATTCCCTCTCCAGAGAGTGCAACAGTAGGGAAAGCGTTGGATAGCGTAGGGGTAAAAATTACTATTCCCACTCCAGAGAGTGCAACAGTAGTGAAAGCGCTGGATAGAGTAGAGGTAAAAATTACTATTCCCACTCCAGAGAGTGCAACAGTAGGGAAAGCGTTGGAAAGCGTAGGGGTAAAAATTACTATTCCCAATCCAGAGAGTACAACAGTAGGGAAAGCGTTGGATACTGTAGGGGTAAAAATTACTATTCCCACTCCAGAGAGTGCAACAGTAGGGAAAGCGTTGGGTAGCGTAGGTGTAAAAATTACTATTCCCACTCCAGAGAATACAACAGTAGGGAAAGCGTTGGATAGCGTAGGGGTAAAAATTACTATTCCCACGCCAGTGAGTGCAACAGTAGGGATAGCGTTGGATAGCAGGAGGGTAAAAATTACTATTTCCACTCCAGTGAGTGCAACAGTATGGAAAGCGTTGGATAGCAGGAGGGTAAAAATTACTATTCCACTCCAGTGAGTGCAACAGTAGGGAAAGTAAATACTTCATATATAAATAAAAATAAAATAAATATTAATACCAATTACAAATTAATTACAATAATTAACACTTTTATATAATATATTAATTAATCAATAAAAAATACAAATAGAAATTAATTAATAAAAATAGTTACCTACTAATACAAATTATTTACCAATTAACAATAAATTAATTAACAATTCAAAAAGAATTAAAAATTAGATAAAAAAAGATTTAAAAAATAGAATTACTTACAATTAAATTACTCCCCACCCTATTCACCTATAAATCTACAAACCACTACAGAAAATAAATTAATTAAATTAACATAATTATCAATTAATAAATTAATTTAAATTAATTATCCATTATATTTTAATTAATTACCAATTAATAATTAATTAACAATTAATTCAAAATAAATACAAATAAATAAATTAACATATTTATTTATTTATAATTAAATTACTTCGCACCCTATTCCCCTATAAACCCACAACCCGCTACAGAAAATAAATTACTAAAATTAACATATTTATCAATTAATCAATTAATTAAAATTAATTACCAATTATATTTTAATTGGTTACCAATAATTAATTAATTAACAATTAATTCAAAATAAATACCAATAAATAAATTGACATATTTAATTAATTATAATTAAATTACTTCCCACCCTATACCCCTATAAACCCACAACCCGCTACAGAAAATAAATTACTAAAATTAACATAATTATCAATTAATCAATTAATTAAAATTAATTACCAATTATATTTTAATTAATTAACAATTAATAATTAATTAACAATTAATTCAAAATAAATACCAATAAATAAATAAAATATTTAATTAATTATAATTAAATTACTTCCCGCCCTATTCCCCTATAAACCCACAACCCACTACAGAATTTTATTACGCAAAAAATTAAATACCATAAAAATAATTAATTAATATAAATACTATAATAAATATACACTTTCCAAACATATACTAACATAAAAAACACTTTAAAAATTGATATTAACTTACTTACCTCAAATTCGATATTTTTGTAGTCTATATTCTGTCCATTCTATATTTTTGTAGTGTATATTCTGTCCATTCGATATTATGTCCATTCTATATTTTTTGATTCGCTATTAATGCTATCCTATTCGATATTTTTGTAGTCTATATTCTGTCCAGTCGATATTGTGTCCATTCTATATTTTTTAATCGATATTAATGCATATCGATATTAAAAACTCGATATTTTGACTCTATACCGTTTCATCCCATGTGTTTATATTACATAATAAGAACAACCGCTGAAAGACATTACTTTTATTTGAAGCCTCATTCTTGAACTATTGTGGATATATATCGTTGTTTTCTATTGTCAATCAAGTAAAGTTGGATTCAATTTGTAGAACCTACATTGGTAGTGCAAGCAGTACTTCAAGTGAGTGTTCTCTTGATTTTTGTGCATTTATCCATAAGTGGAACAGGCAGCCCACAAACACTGCGTAGCACACAAAAACTTGCTTATAGATTAGGTTATTAGTTGAAACACATTTTTTTATTATTTGTTTAAAACACACTACCTGGGGCGTGGCCAAGATGGCGGCCTGAGAAGATGTCTGATCGAGTAGCTCCTCGTCCTGGGCCCCCTTAGTGCCCCTAAATAGCTTCTTGAGCCCCCCAATTAATTACCCTAAGCTTTCTCCACTGTGACGGGGCGTCCTGCGGCCGTTCCAACGGAACCGGGCTCCCACTCTGAGATCTCCTGGAGCCGCCGCATCTCGCACGGAGCCCAGCCGTGAGGCAGAGTGGGAAATGGCGGCCGGGCCGACTCAGTGATCATGGCCGGCCTGGCCTCTTGCAACACAGCGTGTGCCCGCACCTCCCCGTGCCGCCTACTGACACCAACTGCGGAGCCAGGAGCGGGGAAGAGCATCGGCGACACTGAGCGGGGGCCGGGGCGGGCGTCGCACCTGGAGGCGGCGTGTGGAGCGCCGGCCGGGGGGAGCTGCAAGTGAGGCCCCGGCTTTGGGCCTAGCACAGCGCCCCGGCGGAGTGCGCCGCCAACATTCCGGACAGCGGAGGCCCAGCTCGGCCACAGTTTGGGCATCTGGCAGGCAAGGTCAGACGAGCTGCATCCCCTAGGGCCCCCCCCAGAGGTGAGGATCGAAGCGCTGGGCCTGAGAGGGCGGAGACAGAGCTCGGGGGCACAAATTGAGCCCCCGGCGCGAGGCCTAGTGAGGCCTAACTGGCTCACTTCTCCCACACCCAAGAAGAGAAGCGGCGGGGGGCCGGGAGGGACCCGGGAGTCAACACGGGGGTGCCGGCGCGGCCTGGCGCTGGGGGCCGGCACTGAAGAGCGGAGTGTCGAGCGGCCGATGCCAGAGAGATCTGCCCAGAAAGCCTAACAGCGCAAAAGAGAGGCCTGGTGGGGCCGAGTGGTGGGGACCCGTAGTACCCGGGAGCTGCAGTACTGACGGTATACCGAAACAGGGGCCCAGGCTGGTCATAGGGCCACACGGTCCGTTCGCTATTCCCCCACAGTGGCCATTGAAGGGCCACCTGTTCGGACTTGGATCTGGGCGGGGCGCCTGCCCTGGGAGCGGCCGCTCTCCCCGGACCATTTGGAGCTGCATGTGGGTCCACTTCTTCTTGGGGGCCTGCTGTCCCGCGCGGCGTGGAACTCGGGGACTGTGTGGAGGGAGACTCCTGGCGGCCATGAATCGCAGGGGAGGCCGCACCATCACCGACATGCTTGCCAAAAGCAACCTCAAACAGGAGAAATGCCCCGCTTCGCCGGCGCTGGCTGGGAACACTAATGTACCAGACAGTGATGGAGCCCCCATCACCAAAGATTTACTGGAGTCGCTGTTCAACTCCCTGAGAGAGGATTTTCACACCCTCAAGCAAGATATGGCAGGGGAACACAGAGAACTGCGTCGCGATGTCGATGGTCTTGGGGAGCGCGTAGTGGCAATGGAAGACGCAGATCGCACCAGGAGCGAGGAAGTTGAATTCCTACAGCAAGAAATCATCCATCGCCATGAGCAACAAACCGATCTACAGGTGCACGCTGAGGATCTTGAGAATAGCTCCCGACGCAATAACATACGGGTCCGAGGCATGCCATCCATGTCCGAGGGAGACAATATCACCGACTACTTGCAGCGTTTGTTCCGGGAGATCCTGGGAGAGCCCGGTGACTTCGAGATCCGCATAGACAGGGCGCACAGAGTGGGTCTGGCACGCCGGGCACCGGCCCCATCACCGGACATTCTGGCCTTCCTACCTGACTACCCCATGAAGGAGCGCATTCTCAGAGCGGCGCACCAGAAGCAACCCCTCACATTCCAGGGACACTCTGTGGGGTTATTCCAGGCTCTATCGGCAATTACTTTAAGGTAGTCACAGCGTTCCTACGGAGCAAGGGGATCCCATACTCCTGGGGCCATCCCTTTAGACTTATCTTCAAATGGAAGGGAGCCCTCCATCAACTTCGGTCCCTGCGAGAAACATGTACCCTGCTGGGCATTGACCACGAGGAAGCGGCAGGGGAGGAAGGGACCCCTATGCACTCATCTTATCCGAAACCACCCCGGTCTTCCAGGGATGGTTCTCAACAGGTGAGACGCCGACGCCCGTCCAGAAGCAGCCTTAAGCCAGACCCCACGACCATGGCACAGGAGCAAGCAGCAGCGATACAGGAAGTCTCCAAAGACACAACAGAGGGACCTTGATGCAACAAGTGCAAGGGGATTCTTTTTTTTTGCATTGCCAACGCATGGGGCTGGGGGGGCGGGACGCGGGGCCAATGAGGTCGCCATTGCCACACACTCCCGCATACTGTAACGTTACCACAGGCCTGGACTGAGTTTATACAGGCCTGGGACTATGATTGCTAGTTGGGTGTTCACAGTTGGGGTTTGGATGGGGGGTTTTGGGAGCTTGGGGGGGTGGGAAGGGGAAGGAGGGAGGGGGGATGTCCAGTGCTCTGTACTTGATTGCGATGCCCAGCTTTGCCGCTCAAGCCCGCCGGCACGACCGGCCCACCATTTCCCCCCGCACACATATCTTGCGCCCCACCAGGCTTGGTGACTAGCGTGTCTGATTCCTATGTAAAACATGCCGCCTACAACCTTTAAGATCCTGACCCTTAACGTAAGGGGTTTAAATAATCCCGTTATGCGACGGGCAATTTTGTCCCACTTAGAAAATGCACAGGCAGACATCTGCTTACTACAGGAGACCCACTTGCTGGCTCGCGACTGCCATAGGCTTCGCTCACGCAAATTCCCAACTCAATTATTCTCCTCTGGCCCCACTAAGACCGCAGGGGTGGCGATCCTGGTGGCACAACATTTTAAGGGTGAAGTCCTACATAAGAGTGCCGAGCAGAGAGGAAGACTGCTAGCGTACTGCTTTGCACTGGGGGTCCTCACGTTTACAATCGGGTCCCTATAAGGCCCTAACGAAGGTCAGGAACAATTCTTCCACTCAGCCCTTACAGACATCACAGACACGCCGGATAGGCATATTATACTAGGGGGGATTTCAACATGGTCTTTGACACGGTCCTGGATAGGTCTGCCCAACGCACTCACCAGGCTGGAGCGCTTTCTTCCAGTTGCACTGACCGGATGACAGAGTTGGACTTCCATGATCTTTGGCGCCGCACACATCCACACGATAGGGAATACTCTTATTATTCCAAAGCACACAAAACGTATGCCAGGCTGGACCACCTCTTAGTCTCCAGCCCAGTTTGCACTTTGTCCACCTCGACAGAGATAGGGGTAATCTCACTCTCGGACCATGCACCAGTCACTACCACACTCACTCTACCACCGGCATCATATCCCCCCAGGGTGTGGCGTCTTAGAGACGCGTTACTACATAGGAAAGATGTGGTGAAACACATTCAGGACACTATCCAAGACTACCTGTCCCACAACGCTAACTCGACACAATGGGTGGCCATGAAGTCAGTCATCCGGGGGGGGAATTTTTGGCTCTTTCCTGCACAGAGAATAGAGACAGGCAACACAAGCGTGATGAGCTCACGCAGCGCGTCCATGAACTTGAGCAAATGCATCAACGAACTGGGGCACCCAGAATTTGGAAGCAACTCAAAGTCGCACGACAACTTCTAGCAGCTCTAGATATGGACCGTGCGGAGTTCGCAGCCCTGAGGCTGTGACATGCCTATTACACCGCAGGAGATAGATGTGGCCGCCTACTGGCGAATAGACTCCGAGTTGCATGCCAACAACAGAAGGTCTAAGAACTCTCCCGCCCCGATGGATCCACAGTCACAGAAGACACCCAGATCGTGGAAACTTTCCTCAACTTTTACGCTACCCTTTATACAAGCAGCCCGTTGGCCGACTCGGCGGCGTCCGAATACTTGGACTCAGTCACACTTCCCTCTCTAGCACCCTCCCAATCGGAATATCTGCAAAGGAATAACCGCATTGAAGAAGTGATTTCCGCCATTGCTAAACTCAAGCTGGGGAAAGCTCCAGGTCCGGATGTCTTTACAGCCATCTTTTACAAAAACGTTTTGCGCTACGCTGGCACCGATTCTCACCCGCCTTTTCAACACCTTTTCTGAACCCGGCGCCATCCCACCTGACCTCCTGCATGCGTCCCTTACAGTCATTCCCAAGCCAGGGAAAGATAGGGCTAAATGCGTCTCCTACAGGCCGATATCGTTACTAAACGTAGACCTTAAATTATACACGGGAATCCTGGCGGCCCGGTTGGCCCCTCACCTACCGAGCCTCATAGACCCAGACCAAGCAGGCTTCATCCCGGAACGGCAGACGGTGGATAACACCAAACGGGTCGTCCACCTCATAGAAAAAGCCTCCCGAGTGCCAGGGGAAAGAATGATGCTAGCGGTGGACGCCGAAAAGGCATTCGACCGGGTTCACTGGCCTTACCTAGAACGAGTCATGGTGAAGGTCGTAATTGGGGAGAAGTTCCGCACCCTCATTTTTAATTGTTACAAATTCCCCACGGCAGTGCGAGTGAATGGTTATGGCTCGGAGAGTTTTGATATCGAGAGAGGCACGAGGCAGGGATGCCCGCTATCAACCCTATTTTTTGCCCTATATATGGAGCCATTCGCTCAGAGAATTCGCCAAAACCGTGCGGCAACAGGGATAGCATCACACACACCATCAGTCTTCATGCTGACGATGTCCTGATTTTGCTAGACAATCCGCGGTCAGCCCTGCCGGCTTGCATAGCGGAGTTGGATACCTTTGCTGGTGTGGCCAGGTTCAAAATGAATGCGGACAAGTAAATAGCTCTAGACTTGTCCCTGTCCCCCTCCACAAAAGCCTATTTACAGAATCTCTTCCCCATCCGATGGACATCCGGCACAGTGCCGTATCTGGGGATCCATCTGGCCCCCACACTCACAACCATGACGGCGGCCAACTATACGGCTCTCCAAGGGAGGATACGTGAGGAGTTAGCCCGCTGGAAACACTTCCCCCTTTCTTGGTTGGAAAGGATCGCAGCGGTCAAAATGACCGTCTTGACCCAAATCCTCTACCTCTTCAGGGCATTACCACTGCAGCCGCCTGCAGGATGGATCCGGCAAACACAAGCGGACCTCGCCCACTCTATTTGGCAAGGCCGGAAGTCGAGAATGAAAAAGGCACTGGCCATGTTGGCTCCAGAGTCAGGGGGCTTGGGGGTACCGGACTTGCGCAAATACTACCAGGCGGCGCAATTGCGCTACTTGGTAGAATGGAGTAAGTGGGAGTCGGAGAAGCACTGGCTCTTTCAGGACCAGGCAGTAGCAGGGCGCCCATTACAAGAAATCCCCTTTCTTCGAAAGGCCCACCGGCCCTCTAACCTTTACGCCTCGTTTGTCACACAGGTTCCTTTGAAGGTCCGGGACGCCACCAACGCCATTCACGAACTTACCACTTTCCCCTCTCCACTTACGCCATTGGTAGATAACCCCGACTTCACACCAGGCTTAGATAAGGGGGCCTTCACGCACTGGCGATCAGTGGGGTGCCGTTTCCTCTACCACATCTATGGCCCAGACGGAGTACTTCCCTTCCCACTTTTAAACAGGAATATAATTTTCCTGAGACGGAACGGATACGCTACATGTAAGTCCAACACTGGGCACTCCAGCCACAAGTGAGGGAGACCGCAGATAGGAAATTCCAGCCGTATGAAAGGTGGCTTCTAACCCGCACCTCTGACACCAAATTAATATCCAACCTCTACAAATTATTACAAACCCCACCAACACACCTCTATAACCCAGGCAGGGAACGCTGGGAACGTGAACTAGGCAGGACACTTAGCAGTAAGGAATGGGACGAGATATCTTATAGAGCGCGCCACTCTGTGTACCACACTGGGCTCACGGAGACACTAACTAAAATATCCACATATTGGTATTACACCCCAGAACGGATACATGAGATGGACCGCAGTAAAGACAAAAACTGCTGGCGGGGTTGTGGTCACACGGGCACCCTGCTGCACCTCTTATGGGACTGTCCTCTTCTCCATTCATACTGGACGCAGGTAATAGACGACATAGACACCCATTTCGAAACAGAACTACCCCGATTCCCTGCCTATACCTTGCTGGGGCACCCTAATTCACTGACATTTCACTTTCACTCGCGCAGGGGGCGCCAGATGACCATTGCCCTAGGTTCCGCAGTACAGAACATCCTTACACACTGGCGCACTACTACGGTTCCCTCCACTACTGGCTGGTTACATAGGATGTGGTATGTATAAGGGATGGAAAAGCTGTCACTTACCTTAGCCGGCCGGTTTTAGCCGGCTATATACCTCATCCTGACATTAATGACATGTCAGACTTAGAATTACTCTCTCAACTCAAAGAGTTAATCAAAATTTTTAGACAATTGGTTCAATATGTCATGTGGACTCTCACAGTCCAAACTCCAGCAGTTATTTCACAACAAACCTCTCACCAGGGGAATACACAAAAAATTACACCACAGACTTTACACGCAGTGAAGGCTAAATTACGCGCAAAACGTTAACAAATTCCATTCTGGATAGCTCAGAAAATTACTCAAATCGAAGCAGTGTTTCCTAATTCTAGCCCTCATGAGCAACACAGAATTTTAACAATTTGTTTACCGATGGGGATCACACCATACGTGGAGGACTGTACCACTTGGGGCACAGTCTTCGCTGCAATCTACACTAAAACACATGGTGTTCCGTCTATGGCGGTAACACCTGACGTCCTGAAACAGATTCAAAATGAATACGGGTCAGAGCCTGCTCTAAATTTGGGTATGAAATTACCGAAATTTTTTAGCCAGGTCTCATCAATAATATTATCTAATATTAAAGGAGAAGCAGCATCAGTAGCGATCCACCAGAAATGAAGGGAATTTGATGTAACAGAACAACCACAAGAACTAGTCAGAATAATTGAAAAATCATATGAAGAATTAGGCAGAGACAGTTTGGGTGGGAAGCCAGTTAACCCACAACTGTCTGAAAGTCCTGAAAAGTTCTTTACTGAAAGCAATCCCACATCTTCTAAAAAGAAGTGGGAAAATAGCAAACAACCTTCCAAAGAGAAGCATTCTCATTCCCGAGATAGTTCTCCTCAAAAGGAGCCCTCTCAAAGGAGGTATAACCTCAGGAATAGGGATAATTTGAGAAAACCTAACAAGTATCAAGATACTGATACACGTTCCTCTCGTACCTTTCAGATATAGTCACAGACATCTGAAAGAAGAGGACGGTCAGAGAACAAGGAAGAACGCGTGAAGTCCAAAGACGATCAACACAATCAGAAAAGGAAAACAAAACCTCAATACACCAAAAAGAAGGTAGCAGGTCTAAAAATCAGACATGCTGAGGATCTGAGGACACAACTCAAGAACGGAGAATGGGCTCAGACAATGCTGGACAGCGCAGCAGAAGTAACAATAGCTCGCCAGAACCTGTAGGGACTTCTGGAGACAGTGGACTTTAATCAGGACATTCAAGTTTAAAGTGAAGATACCAGGGTTAGTTCTCCACATAGGTAATAAGAAATAACACTCCGGATGGAGGGAGACATACCAAGAAAAGTGAAAGCACTCTTTTGGGAGCGACTTTCTAAAGGCTACGATATACTTCTGGCTGAATAAGACTGGCCACCAGAATTTGTCAGGGAGTGCCCACATGGCGAAGACATCATTATGCCAGCCTTCTCTAATCATATTCCAATACATTTAAAATATACTTATGCCAGGAAATGGCTAGTAGCCCAAGCCCCAGCATTCTATAAAAATCTTGTAGGATGGGATGAGGATTCACCGCACCATAAAATCCAGTGGAAAAATCAAACAACTGCACAAAGGCAGTACCCAGTTAAGCAAGAAGCTGAAAAACAGGTCAGGGAGATCTTAGATCAACGTGAATACCAGGGATTGATTGAAACATGCACCTCATCAACGAACAATCCTTTGTTTCCTGTTTCCAAACCAGACAATACATATCGTCTAGAGTGCAGTGCACTCGGACCGGAGGAAAACATGGCGGCCGCTAGCTAACGCGGCGCGCTCGTCCCAGACGGAGTCTTCAGCCGAGATGCCCTCAATGATTAGCTAAGTGTATCGGTCGAGGGTACTTGCCTTCAGGGGATACCTGGCAGCTTGTGAGTGTCAGCAGCGGTCCTGTGCGGCAAGCGGATCGGGTGTGAGCGGCTGCACGACGCGGATACACATCGGAGCGTCAGAGCGGTCGCAGCCGAGGCAGCCGATGTGTTTGGGGTGGGACTTCCTTCCTGCGCCCTACCGCTGGAAAGACGCAGCCGTGGAGCTGCGAAGAAGCTGGAGCGTTCTTTCGAGGAGAGCAACCTCGCCAGCTGTGACAACACGGGGCGGTAAGGGAGATCAACAGGGAGGATGTTTGTCGAGGGGAGAAAAAAAACATACTTTAAAAACCTGCCTTCCAGTTTATCAGGACTCTAACTCTGAGAAAGGGTTTCATCCAGTTCTTTCACCAAATTTGGTTTTGCTTTAAAGGCAACTTGCAAGCTTCCCCCCACGTAACCCCTGCTTAGATTAACAGTAAAGTATTACCACAGGAAGAGATTCTGGGAGAGAAGAAGGGAGTCACCGCTGGAACCCTGGGGAAACGAAAGGCAAAGGGGAAAGGGAAAGGGAGTAATAAAAACAAAGACTTGAGGAGGAGCCAAGCCGGCGTTGAAGATGGCCGCCCAGTCCCCCGGCTCCGTGTACCATCTCCTCCCGAGGGCGCCTTCGGCCTGATATCCTGATTCAAAAGTGCACACACGGGCGCAGGAGCAGCGCCGGTACTCGATGGCGCGTCCCCGAGGTTTGTACCACCTCCACACGGGGAGAAACGGACAGCGGCGTTTGCGGCCCGAGGCAGCTTGAAGACCGGGGACTCGTCTGGACTGCGGGACCGGCCATCAATTGAACAACAACGGCCACCAGCTGCAGTGAGGGGCCGGTCGGCTCCGGATCGAATCGGACCGGCCGATTTTCGGATCGCTCGCTCAACTGATTGGGGGCATGAGTTAGAGATCGACCCTTCATGATTCCCCTGAGTCGTCTGTGCTTTTTTGGGAACTTTGTTCGCTTGCCACCGGGGACCGTGGTGAGACCTGTCCCGCTAATTGCGGGAGAATCCCGAATTTGAGCCCGGCCGCGTTTAATAGCGCGGACTCCCTCGGCGGCTGTGTTTTGGCTACGTCTCCACCGTTTGGGTGCCCTGTTGGTGATATTATGACGCCTGATGCCCTGTTGCACGTGCCCCGGCCCCGATCTATAATGGTGCTTCCTCGGAACGTAGCGAGGGGAGCAGAGTGCTGCATCCGTGAAACCGAGTCCCGACCTGATTTGCATCCTATGGAGGCAGGGAGCTTGACAGAACGGGGGTACGGAGCAGAACTACATCTTGGCGATCTCCTTGCTGCCCTAGCTGACCTTCGCGATACCTTGGAGCGGGATGCCCGTTCACGGGGTGATAAGCTGGATGATGTTGTCTTGTGGCGGAACTAATGAGCCCGGGTGGTTCGTGGGCGCACAGTGGTATGCTTCACTTCTTACCCAGACGCGACAATATGGCGCCGGCACTGATATCCTAGAATCCGGGACACGGGCTCTCCAGCCATCTCCAGTTGGTGACATTCGTGATCTAGAACTATCCGTGGGCTCCTGCTTGAAACCGAGCGATGGACTTTCTTTCCGCGCCATGCTGTTGGTATCTCTGGTTCTGCTCCAACCACGTTTTGACAATGTGACGATCTTTCCCTGCTCTGCTCTGCCGATTGCGATGTGGCAGTCATGTTATTGCGTCAGGTTGGGTTCATCACGCTGGCGGGAAACGGGCTCGGATGTGGTCCGATCGCATCGCAGCACTACAGACTGGCTGCTGTCTGGGTTTACTCTGATATCCCTATTCCTTACGATTGCAGATTTGGAGTGCGACAATTTGGTGGGCCATCGTGATATGCGCAGGACAGGACAAGGATAAATGATGTTTCCTCCGTCTCGATATTTCCTGCTTGCGGGTTTATGGGGGATGTGTGGCATATTGTCTTATTTGTTGCCATGCTGGGCTGCTCCTGTGCCTAGTGCACTGTTCTATTGTACTACTTTTAGCGGAGGTGTTTTACATCCTGTCCGTATACGTTATTTGCAGAGGGAGAGGCCGGGGGACTGCTAGTGGGCTCCCCTCCGTTTTTCATTTTTTTCCTTTCCTTCCCTCGCTTGGGTTCCTCTTTTAGTCTAGGTGGGTGGTAGTTTCCTTTCTCTCTCTTCTAAATCTCGGGTTTCATAAAATGGGCGACAGGCACTCTGCTGAGGGGGAGGCCGTAGCCGGAGGCAGGGGTGCAGGGTGGGGGGTATTCTCTGTTTTTCTTTCCCTTTTTCAGCTTCTAGGGCCTCTTTTCTCTCTTGCTCTGCTTGGCTTTTTCTTTCTTTTCTTTCTTTTTCTTATCTTTGGGATTCCGAGTAGTAGGTGGTTTACCGGATGTTCTTATGTCTTAAGCCAGTATGGGGGATGTTATCATAGTTCCTTTTTAGGTATGGCGGGCATGTGCTGCATTGGGGGGCGTAATGTAATATTTGTTGTCTATCCTGTTTAGTGCGCATTAGTGCCTGCGCCCCGCCTGCAGTGGTCCCGAATGTGCATATCCTGATTTGTGATATCCCCTACCTCTGGTGTTACTAGCTTGTATGACTTCGGATCCTGTTCTATCTCTGAACTTTAAAAAAAAAAAAAAAAACGAAACCTCTCTTATCCTGGTACCACTATGGTGCGACAGAATCCTGGGTGTTGATGTGGAATTGAGGAGGCGGGATGTATGTGTTTTGACTTATTGATTTGCATTGACCGTCTCTGTGATTATGGCCGGCTGGGCTCTTGCTGGCCTGCAATTGTATTTGCCTTATGATACAATAAAGGTTTTAAAAAAAATACATTAAAAAAAAAAAAAGACTTAGGACCCCCTACGGAACTCAGGGACGTTGAACAGCTTCTAGCACCCGCCAGAAGCCCAGAAGAACAAACTGCCATAGGGTCAGAGACAGAAGTTGTGCTAGAAACAACACAACCTCAGACCCAAAAAGCACCAGGAAGGAGCAAGTGACACCAGCTGCTGTACACCAGCCCGAAGGAACTACCTCACAAGGAGAGCCAGAATAAGGGTAGCTCCAAAAATAGCAAGGCCCCCCGGATTACACCCTCACTTAAGTCTTATTTCAAGGTCTTGCCTCAGGTCCTTAATATATCTCATGAACCCATAGAGCTGAATAAAACGCAAAACGCACTTACCCCAATTGACGCTTTCTGCCCGACACCTGCACCTACATTGAGCAAACTTGGGGTGACAGCCGAGGTAACGAGCACGGGAGAGCCGGTAGGCAACATAAAGATGGGTGACACAGCAAAGCAGGTTACAAATATGACAAACATGACGCCTCCTGGCAATCACCAAGTAGCTATCCCAGTCGAGATAGAAAAAACAGCGGAAGACCCTGAGATATGTGCAGGAGGTGTAGAAGAAAAGGATGGTGGTGACACCCTCCAACACATACTTCTTAGCATGAGAGAGGAGATCAGAAATGGGTTTGAGGAGTCGAAAAAAGGCTTTGAAGAGTCGAGGATAAATCAATCAGAGATCCGCACGATGTGTGAGAATCTGGAGACCAAAGTAGACGGGCTTTTTCTGAGAACGGGGAGCCTAGAAGACACCGTTGGTGAACTCAAAGCTAAACTGGACCATGCAGAAACAAAGATCCAGACTCTACGAAGAGAGGGAGATGCAGTTAAAGAGAGGGTAGAGTCCCTTGAAAATTTCTCAAGAAGGAACAATCTGAGGCTGCTAAAAATTCCGGAGGGGAAAGAGGGAGGGGAGATTAAGAACTTCGTGGCAACCATACTCAAGGACTCCCTCAACCTGGAAGAATCCGTGTTAGAGTTGGCATCGGACATACAGAGGGTACACCGTGACCCCTTCCGCCTCAACCCTAACAGAACTAAACCGAGAAAGATCCTGGTAAACTTCTTAACGTATATATTGAAAGAAAAGATTTTGAACCTAGCACTTAAAAACAAGACCCTGAGAACTGCAGACTTCCCTTTCGAAGTTAGATCAGACCTATCCAAGACCACATTGGATAGGCAATGGGAACTAGGTCAGAGAATGGAGAAGTTTAGAGAACTGGGAGCTACCGCGCAGATGCGTTTCCCCGCTTTCTTAAAGATAATGTACAATAATAAGATGTACAATATCAAGACACCTCTCGAGGCTGACGAGCTAATAGCCTCTATTAGTCTAGTCAATCCGCAAAGACCCCAGTTCATCCATCAGCAGCTATTAAATAATGAAGGGTTAGCGGAAGAGCTAAAGAGTCAAGGAGACAAGGAGATAAGGAGATAAAGTATTCAGGAACCGTGGGGAAAAAAAAAAGGGGGGAGCAATGAGTATCTGGAAAATAAAATATAATAAAATAAATAAGTAAAAAAAAAAAAAAAGAGGGGAAAAAAAAAATCAATAACATATATATATAAAAAAACCAAAAAAAAAGGTAGTTAAAAAAAAAAATTAGAAAGCGAATTGTTAACGAGAGAGATGCCAAAAAAAAAAAAAGGGGGGGAAACAGGGGTGGGGTGGGAGAGAAAAAAAAAAAAAAAAAGACAATCTTATAATTGGATTACCCTCTTCCATTCTTCCATTAAGTTAACTTGGATAAGAAAACCTATGCAAGATCAACTCTTCTTTAGTAACCTAATGGAGACTAATAGAAATAATATACTCAATATAGCTAATACAAACCAAGCAAAGCCTTACTACTCATAAAGCATTAAGTTTATCGACCGATAAAGGCGACAAAAGGGCAACAGACAGGAGCACGTCGGAGGACGACAATCTGGCAAGACACCCAGCCAGAGTAAGTGGGGGGGGGGGTTACAGGGGTGAAAGGGGGGGGGAAGCACAAAAAGCAACATGTTTTCATATGCCAAATGCTAAAATCTTAAAAAACATGGACTCGAAGGCGCAAAATAATAAATGTTCGCTGAAAACAGGAAATGGTGGGCAGGAAAACAAGCAAAAAAGTAGTAGGACAGTGGGGGGATACACTTAGATGACGGATATAGGAATTTTATCCTGGAACGTCAATGGTCTGCGAGTAAGGGCCAGAAGACACATCCGCGCAGATCATGGCGATCCAGGAGACACATCTAAATAAACATGAGATCACGGACATTTTCAAAAAACTGAAATGAGTAGATAAATGCGTAAGCACTGACCACAACGCCAGCATTCGAGGGACTGCCATCATTTTCAAGAAAGGAACAAGGGCTCACATCACGAACTGGAAAACAGACGCGAGTGGCAGATGGCTGATAGTCAATGTCCAACTGCACTCAAGAACTCTCACTATTGTTAATTACTACGGCCCTAATCAGGATGATCCTTCATATTTAAATACAATACAGAACCATCTGATTACTTGCTCAGATCCTATAATATGGATGGGAGATTTCAATCTAGTGCTAGACCCAAAGTTGGATAAATCTCCCAGTTCTAGGGCCGTAGTGCAAAGCAACATGAGGGATACGCTCTGGAGCTGCATGTCAAACCTGGGGCTAAACGACCTCTGGAGACAAAGAGCTGGGAAAACCATGGGAGTTTCCTTCCATAATTATAAGTACAAGCACAAATCGCGAATCGATTATGCCCTGTTTAGCCTCTCTCTTAAAGATCAGATTAAAAACTTGACGTACTTACCTCTGCACCTGTCAGATCACTCAGCCATCCTCTTCACATTAGAATTAGAGCAGGGACCTGTCCATGCATCATGGTCCTTTGATCGAACTATACTATTAGAGGAAGAGGAAAGAGAGCATCTCATATGCGAAACTGCCTCTTTCTTGGAGTGGAATATTGGCTCTGCCTCTCTGGTAAATGTATGGGAGGCCTGGAAAGCCTATATAAGGGGCTGCATTACTAACAGGGCTTCTTATAGGAAAAAGAAATATAGAAACACGATCCTAAAAATAGAGCAAGAACTGACTCAATTGGAGTCGGCAGACCAAGCCCCCTTAGCTAACCAAGAGGAGAAAAAAGAATTAAAAGATAAATTAGACAAGCTACTTCAAGAGAGACTTAATAAACAATGGCAGGCCAGTAAGCTTTCGGACTTTGAATACGGCGAATCTGCTGGGAAACTCCTAGCCTGGAAAATAAAAACGGACCAGACTAGAAATTACATTAAAGAAGTGAGAGTGACTGGGGAAACGACCAATAGGACAACTGACCTCGACATTGGGGAAGCCTTCAGTGATTTTTTTCAAAACATCTACACTGAAGTGATTGATGCTAACTCTGAGGAAAGCTCCGAATGGCTAGACAAAGTAACACTTCAAAAGCTAAATAGGTCCCAAAGGGAAAACCTCGACACGGAAATAACAGAAACAGAAGTTGAAAATGTCATTAAACAACTAAAACGGGGAAAGGCCGCAGGGCCAGACGGTCTCCCAGGGGAATTATACCGGGTACTGAACTCTACTCTCACCCCAGTCTTAACGTCCCTATTTAATAACATACTAATTAGAGGCGAGACACCACCTAGCTCTTGGGGGGAAGCAAATATAGCTTTAATACCAAAAGCAGGCAAAGACCCAGCCGAGTGTGGATCGTATCGTCTAATCTCGCTACTCAACAATGACTATAAGATCTTTGCATCAATTTTGGCTGCACGATTGGGTAGCGAGATTGGATCAATTATCCACGAGGATCAAAAGGGGTTTATTAGAGGCTGACAACTGGCTGATTTAACATACGACTTAGTGGGAGCCGCCGACATCGCCTCAACTTTTTCTTTGCCCCTTGCAACCATGACACTCGACGCCACAAAAGCCTTTGATAGGGTCAACTGGACATACCTTAATATAGCAATGGGGAAATTTCAACTTGGTCCTAAATTTTGTAGAGTGATAGGCCTACTATACAATAACCCCAGCGCTTGTATGTTAGTCAATGGTTCACGAACAAACCCTCTCCCCCCTCCTCTTCAATTTATACATAGAGCCATTTGCTCAATCTATAAGAGAGGACATTAACATCCCACACTTCTCCTTTTCTGGGTGGGAGAAGAAAGTCGGCCTATATGAATAGATTTAAGACTACTAACTTTACGTCCGCACTCGGGCTGGAAATTCCGGCCCGGAGGGGGAGCATCCGGCGTGGGGGCGGAGCTTGCGGCCCGGAGGCGGAGCTTCCGGCCCAGAGGCGGAGCTTGCGGCCCATAGGTGGACATTTCAGCCATAGTTAAATCCCCACCTCCGAGCCGGAAGCTCCGCCTTCAAGCTGCAAGCTCCGCCTCCAGGCCGGAAGCTCGGCCTCCAAGCCGGAAACTCCGCCTCCGGCCGGAAACTCCGCCCCGGGCCGGAATTTACGGCCCGAGTGCGGACGGAAAGTTATTAGTCTTAAATCTATTCTGTGAATACCGAAAGTAGTAAGTTCATTCTGTGAATCCCGAAAGTAGTAAGTTCACTCTGTGAATCCCGACAGTAGTAAGTGCATTCTGTGAATACCAAATAGTACTAAGTTTAGGATTTAGTCTTAAGTTCATTCTGGGAATCGGGCCCTTACATTCTAAACTATGCAGAAAGGGTTAAACCGCTCTACGAATTAATCAAACCTGATTTTAAAACAATAGATTGGACACAGAAATTTGCGTTCACTATAAACAGACATGTTAGCAACAAAACGTTTACAAACACGTGTAAACGTACACAACTTAGTGATCTGAATCATTCCAGGTCAATGCGGATTCACCTACTTAACTTTTAATGAAGGCGAAAAAGTACCAATTGCATACAAATCACATTTGTGTACACAAGCAGAAATGAAATTCACTTCTACAGAAAAAATTATGACAGCAGTTCAAACTGCTGTAGCTAAAGAAAGAGCCCTAGCACAGGGAAAACGCAAAATGGCCGTGACTCCTGTACCTGCCTTAGAGGCAGTGACAAAAACGAGCATTCCGAATGCTAAAGCTTTACATCCGAGATGGATACAATGGGTTAACTTTCTTGCTGCAACTGATGTTGAATACATTATTGATCCTTATTTAAAAACACAAGCATTCCTGCAATACGAACAAGAATGTCCTCTACCTACTGAAATTCTACCTCTAGACCAGTATGAATGTATAATTTATACCGACGGATCTGCACAACACGCTACGAGGGGTATGCGCGATCGTTAAAGGTCGTATGCACGATGGTAAATTTAGACCTATGGTCACAAAAACGCAATCTTTAGGAGATTATACAGCTCAGCGAGCTGAACTACAAGCATTCATCATGGCACTTGAAAATACGGTACGCGAATCCCCCACACTCATAGTGTGCGATTCCTTCTAATGTGTACAATCATATAATGAATATTTACAGAATTGGCTTCAAAATGGGTTCAAAGAGGCAAAAGGTGACACAATCAAGCATAAAACACTTTAGGAACAAGTAGTTCAGTTGCGAAACGAACTACAAAACACTCATGTGATACACACGCTGAGTCTTCAACGTGATGGCGGTCACGTTGAAGGGAATTCAATGGATGATGAAGCCGCAAAGGGGGCTGTGCAAACGGCTTCCGTAGCTGCAACCTCTTGTTCAAAAACAAAAATAGACAGTGAAATAATACTGGCTGTCCATGCGACAAGCAAAGGCCGCGGTGCAGCGTTACCTAAAGGGTTTGCACTCAAATACTCATATATAACTGATACAAACAATGTTCTGTTTGCTCTAATCCCTGGAGTGGGGGATAGGGTTAATATAAACAGGGAACATAGATTAGGACTAATCCTAGCAGCACATGAAGGGCTTGCCTCTGCACATGCAGGTGTTTCCGCCACAATATCATTATTAAAACAGAGGGACTGGTGGCCAGGCATTAGGAAACAGACCCAGAACTATGTTTTGGATTGTGAAATATGTAAAAAAATGTAAGTCTCTACAGAAAAACATCCTGCGCAGACGCCCCGTTAAATCTCAGATAAACCATTAGCGTGTGCCTACCTAGACCACTATGGTCCCTTACAAAGGGATGGTAACTATAAATATATCATGGTCGCAGTAGATTCGTGTTCTAGGTTCCTTTGGATGTGGCATCAGTGCTCAGCTGACACTCGAACTGTTATAAAAGATTTGCGAGTCTTTATTGGCATATACGCAATAGGCACGCTACATTCTGACCAGGGCCCTATGTTTAGCTCTCGAGCTTACAAAGAAGCAATGGCCAGTTTGGGTATTGCATTGCGGTACTCTTCTCCATTCCATCCTGAGGGAAATCCGGTTGTGGAAAGAAAAAAACGGGACATAAAGCAGTCTATAACAGCTAGGGTATTAGGTTCGGGTGACGGGTGGGTCAAACATCTAATTGGGGTCCAACGTAGTCTTAACAACTTGCCATGAAGTTCTCTAGGGGATGTCACTCCATATGAGGTCCTATTTGGGACAAGAACGTTGGTTCCGGACCTTGAGTGTCACACAACAGTGGTGGAAAATAAGGAATTTTATATCCAAGATCGTTTGGCTCTTTTACAGGACTTAAATGAACTAAGAACTAAACAAAGTAACGTGTTCCTGAAGCCAACCACCACTGGGGAAAAACCAAGCGTCCCAGGAAGGCCTGTCTGGATGACAAAGCTTGGTGATCTAGTCAGAGAAAAGATCATGGACTAGAAGGAATTTGGGCATTCTTACAGACAACCAGTACCTGGCCTCGCATCCACGGAACAAGAACAGTGATACTGCCGCCCCTTGCTTGAAAAAAGGAGAACAGGTTTGTGTCTATCGACCTGATCAAACCACACAATGTGGCCGATACTAAGCAGTAGGCCAAGTGGTCTCCGCCAATGTAGCAGACGCACTCCTCTAGCTACAATCCAAGAGGTTCAAACTGAGAGACTCATCCCCATTGAAGAATCAGCAGTGAGGAAAGAAGGACTAAGCAACAAAGCTATGGAACTTGTACCTCTTGAGACCCAAATAACAGTTTGTCATGAAACACCTGTCTACAACAAAGTAACACCTGTCTACAACGAAGTAACAAGTGATTAAGAGGTTCCAGCGATTTAAACAAATCCAGATGCAATTCCAACCATTGACAGAACTGCCTCTGGCTATTTCCTTAACTTAGATACGTTTTCTGAGGATCCCAGCTAACCTGAAACAATGCCAGCAAAAAGAACATTCAAAGAACAAGCATCTGACTTTTTTCGTCACTTGGAAAAAACTTATCTGGTTTCACCATGGAATGAACTATGGATTGTGTTGGGAATATTTTTTCTTCTACTTTGGTTAGCTCTGGTAATAATTCAGGGTATGCTGATAAATGGAAGATATGTAAAAATGGACACAACAAGTAAGAAATTCAACTTACTTCTCAAGCCACACAAATCATTCCATCGTGAACAAAGATACTTGTCAGCAGCGAACATCACAGCCGTTCCTATACCAGATGGTATAGCTTGGGACAAAACAGAATATGACATTTTTTGCCCGTCGGAGCTGTTGTGGATTCCACACTTATTCAAGATTTCATTAAGTGACTTTATTACCTCTAGTACCTTTTCTGATGATTGGGACTTCAAGACGGTTAATAATATGATGTCTGATCTAGAGATGTCTGCAGTATTCACAAATCATGAATATTTAGAGGGTTCATCTGACTATGAACAAATGTATTGTTATAACCATTATGGTCAACATTTCTTGCACAAATCTGCGATGCCTAGAAATGTATATATGTATAACCAATGGGAACATTGTCCTATACCTCCAAAGGGTAGTTCAAAAACCTTTGCGAATAAGTTTCCATATTTTTCAGGGTTCAATGTATCCAATGCAGAAACATTTTACTTTAGAAATGTGAACAGAACAGGAATGAAAAGATGTTAACCAATACCAAACAGATTTATTCTGCAGGCCTTTTATGCCCAACTGTCTAGACAGGGTTTCGACTTTTGGAAAGACAACATTGAGTCAAAAACTGTCTGGGGTTCAAAAGATTGGCAAGTACAGGGGATAGAAGCTATGTTTAGAGCCTGTATCATCCCTGAGCAAATTATGTTTTTTAATGACACTGTCCAACAAACATTTTGCCTTGGGTTAGCCAAGATCAAGGACATGAACACACCGACCATACCAATACCTGCGAGTAATAGCAGTACACGGGGGGAGGGGGAAGGGTCTACATACATAATATTTTGCATCACAACAGATCAGATCCAGATTGGAACAAATGGTTGCTCTGGCCCATAGACACAAACATGTCAAGATCGATTCCAGAACAAAACTCAAGGTTTCAAAGTCAATAGGTCGGACCAAAATATGTCCAGAGACAGCATCCTGGGGTAATAACAACATACAGTGTAGGGAAGTTATGCCTCGATTGCTACAGAAAGCTACACTGCAGGATGTAAAACAACACTTATCTTTACTTAAACATGGCGCAGACCTTAGGGAATTCTTGCTAGAACCAAGAAAACTGCGTCAAAAACGTTTCATATATGCCGGTATATATGCTGCATATAACGAAATATGGAAAATTACGCAAGCAGAGACTGCAGAACGAATATGAGAAATTGATTGTATTAATTTAGAGAAATCTCTCTCTGTAGTAGACAATGGGTTAACAACTCTGTCGTCCAGGATATATTTATTGGACAGCATTGTGTCTTCTGCCATAGACATCATGGAACAAGACTTGGTCATGTTGCAACATGGTCAGTCTCAGCTACGATCTATCATGCTATTAGGTTGGAAGCTCCAAAACTTGTGTTCAGGCTATGTGCCTTGGCGTTTAATCAATACTATGTCACTGTTTTCAGAATTCAATCTCACTGATAAGCAGATCAAACTGGCACAAAGGGGAGCAGACTATACGGTGCTGAGCAATGAAAAACTGGAAAGATTACCATTCACAGTGGCAGAAAAACCAGCTACAGAATGGATAATACATGGAACAATCACTCTGCCGGTTACAATTTTCCATTTTCAGTATTGCCTAAATCACATACCAGCAGGTAATATGAAAGGATGGGTAAAGAATACATCAAGACATCCTGGGATTTACCATACACACACAGATATTGGAGTGGGGGACGTGAAGTTTTTCTTAGCGGTTCAAAATGTGAAAATGCACAAAGCGGTTCTCTCCTTTGTCAGGGTATTAATTTACACGGGGCATGCGATGGTTCCTCTAACAACTTATCCTGTCACCTGCAAGGCTCACCATCTGCAGTGATTGATCCAATTTTTGGACAACTTTCAAATGGAAGTTACCTCATGTTGAACTATCACAGCTGCTGTGGCATGTTGCCAGGTATTCCATATCTAGTCACTGTTTCATCCAGGGACACTTGCTGTATGCAAGTATTGTTTCCACAAACCAAGACAGCCAGGGAGTAGCCTTTATGGCCTTCACTGAACATCTCTTCTATACGAATTGATACTCAAACAGAATGAAAGTCATTCTTTTGCAAAAAACTGTGCCACGGACCTCGGCCAAAGAAACCTATGATCTACAAGTCTTAAGGACTTCTGCCGAGATGCATGCCTTTTTGAATACAAACTGCCCTATACATTTCTCAGAAATGTTAAGTCGTATCTTGAACATGTCTGATACGAGCGGTATTGTACATGTATTTAAGACCGTGTTTTCCGGATTGTTAGCACCTTTTCAAGCAGTCCTCGAAATCATTCCAAATTTCGTGCAATCTGTGTTTGGGGGGCTGCCCCTACTTTTGGGACTTATTGCAGGGATACTATTTTTGCTCCTACTGCTGCGCTATGGCGAGCCAAATCACCAGCGACACCCAATTCACTGGGGAGAGAGCCCTGCAGGAGATGAAGTGTCATGACCGCATCGTCCAAATTTTGGGGTTACCTTGTCTAAGAGAATTAAATACCACATGGTTTCTGTCATTCAGGCCAATCTGTCAAGATTGCATCTTACCTGTTCTACGCTGCCTGCTATGTGGTGAAGAATGCTTGCTAGACACCTGTCTGACACTTCCATCAGTCATGCCAATGGATGTTGATACTCTGCTGGACCCTGTAACGGCCCATGCTCTGTCTTGTCCCCAGCGGCTACTAATTCTGATGACGGCATTCATTGAGATCTCACAGACGCAAAATGCTACTGCTGAGGTACGAGAGGAAACATAAGGCGTCCAGGTAACATCCGATTCGAACATTGCTGATGCGACCAATGCTGAAGGCGATGCTTCTCATCCATGTGCGGTTAATCTTCTAAACGAGGTAATCCAACTTCCCCTACAATGGTAGACAACTTTTTGTCTATGGACATAGAAGATTTCATGTTTTCTCCAAGCCCTAACACTGAGTTTTGAATTTGGCACCCAGTGTACTGAGAGACTCTGAAATTGACCTTAATTTTTCAATAACAAGGTACTAACTTTGGAACTTTTTTCCTATGATACATTTTTTTTCTCCAAATTTGTATTTTTTTCATTTTTGGCACAAGTAATCTGCTTATAGTAGAACTATTCATAGAGAATAATAATTCTTTGAGTACTTCCAGAGATAATATGTGATCTTGTCCTCAGAACAAACAGTTTTATGTAATCTGAAATTAAATGGTTTCGGCTTTTTTTCTGTATTTTCGAGCCATTTCATAAATGTATATTTTCATGATTCCATCAGTTAGCATTGAAACATCTACATATGCTTAGAATGAAACATTGCTTTACAACTTTTAAATGCATTTTTTTTCCGAAATATGTTATTGACATGTTTTTAGCACTCCTTGTGTAGATATATATTAGATAAGTTTTCATGTTTAGGATCTAGTAATGTTGTTCATGCTACAGTGGAGTGGGTGGTGTGTGTCAATTTAGATACCGTCTTTAGATTTCCAGATTCACGCCCTTATATAGGTATAATTCACATTGTCCTTATTTAGGCATAGAAATCCAGTCCTTATTTAGGCATGGCTCATGCTAACCAAATACAGGCATGGTCAACTACACCTGATCCTCTTCGTCACAACGAGTTCTTGGAAAACCAGACTTACGCCTTTAGGACTTCCCCTTGCCTGGATATTGATTTCTCAAATAACTCATTTACTATGCATGAACATCTATTCCTTAGGGGTGCAATCATGACGTTCATATGCCTGACTTGTACGTCAATACTGGTATTCCTAAACACCTTCAAGGTATAAATATACCTTCACTTGCTATGGCAAGGCAAGGTGCGGTTCGGCTACCTACTTCCACGACGCGGCTCGCCACAGCAAGTCCCGAAGGAAGTCATCTCCCCAACTGACGCACTGACCAGACGCTGTCATCCTCCTTGCCGAGAATCCAGCTCCAGTGTTTCTGATTCCCCCTGCAGGGTGTTAGAGATTGAGTCCCGGGAAAGAGAGACCTACATCTCTCATTCTAAGGTATGGAGCTGATTAGAACCTAGAGAAACTTTTGGCAATTCTTGGCAAAACTAAACTAAACTATAGCTCAAACAGCACCTACTTCTTCCCTCATACTAGACTTAGGTTAGGTACACTGGGGTAGGATTATTTTAGAAGCACCAGTTCAGTATTTTAGCCTGTGTTATTTATGTATTTTTATATATGTCATAGCTACAGACCATGCTATTACAGTATTATTTTGTATTACTGTTTACGCTGTACGCATTATACTTCACATTCTGTCTTACGATTGTTGTAGTTGATATCTCTTGCATGAGAAATAAGACTGTTCAATAAACCCTTTTTATTGAAACACCTGTCTCCCTATTTCTATGCTACTCTGTAGAAACAAAGTATGCACGATTGACTGAGTGAAACTGTAATCTATTGTTTCCACGACTCTGAAGATATTGTTCGGACTCTAAGGAAAACAAAGTTGTCATGTTTATGCGAGTATCAGAAACTAATCCCTTCTTGTTCATTCGAGAAAGGTTCTCGCGACCTCTGAGTTAGCTGGCACACACAAGTAAGTAAGTTTAATGTACTTGATAGAGACATACTGACCTCAGTCCTATGTCAAAACTATAATGTATATTATTCCAATGCGCAGAGCTTATCAGGGATATAGGACTACACTACACTATTTCATATCATTTGCCAGCAAAAAGCACATACTCTTTAGTAAGAGAACAGATGCACTCAGAGACTTCATCTCCTTTTCAATGCCGGCCTCGTAAGGGGTGCCCTTCTGAGTATGAGGCATGAAGTAGATTGGTCCCTGAACATTGGAGATTGTGTGTGATACTTTGGTGGGAGAATTAGACTGGTCTTGGAAGGAGGTTGGTGCGATATGGGAAAGTGTTTGGGGAAATCATAGAGTTGTCATTGTTGGAATAGATTTTGCAGTAATGCATTTATCTAACACAAAACGGATTCACACTGTGATAAAATATAAGTGAGGGAAATGTTTAAAGATTCAAGTAGTTATCACCAATTACAACTTGAGTGTATCTTTGAAAATACAGTGAAAACTTTCTTAGCTAGAGAGCTAACTGGAAGAAAGCAAGAGATGAAAAGTGTGTGTTGAACACTCAAAGACATCCTATTCATTGATCAAGGGCTTTGGAAACAAATGTCTCCAGCTGTACCTTGAATTTGTGCGCCTGGAAGACTGCCCAGAAAATAAAGATGATAGCCGATTGCTGACCCACAAGGACAATGGGGGGTGTTCCTGACTTTCAGAAGCTTCCTACTAGTTGGAACTGCTTTCCTGAAGTCAGAAACTAAAAAATGCCCAGAAGACAGATAAAGCTGTGCGTAACTCGAAGACAGGCAGCACAAAACAATCGTAACTGAGCATTTGACTGTGGACATAACCGGGAACAGGGAGGAGCTTTTCACAACCAAAGTTCTGGCTAAAAAGACAAACCTAGATGAATTTGTCACAATTGAAATAGGCTATTTGACAGCTGTGAACATCAATGGATTGCTACACATTCAAAAAAATTAAAAAACACACATACATTTTCTCTTTAAAACAAATTGGTTTTTTTGTTTGTTTTGTAGAATCCAACTTTTGTTTGTTTTTTCCCAACTTTGTGAACAAAAAAAATGTTTCTAGGTAACATTTTAATGATTTCCAGTTGCCATGCCCAACTATAACGTTCCCATTTGAGTGTTTATATTTCATTCCATTTTTTTTAGTTCTTTCTACCCGTGATTCATTTGGATACATAAAGACACCTTCACATTGTAAATCATTTAACAATTTTTGAAAGCAAACTTTAAAATTGTAGATACCGTATTTATCGAGATCCACTCAGGGACCCTTCAAAAGTGTGAGATCTACTTGTAGCGGGAAACACTATTACTCTGATTATGAGTTAGGTGTAGTGTAATTACTGCATGCAGGGGTAAATAGTGCATGGCTAGTTATATTATCATCATAGACCTGAGTAGTAAAGCAACGTTTCAACTACATTTGTCCTACCTTACTCTGCATAAACATTCTAGCACTGACCTGTTACCCTGCTATGTGCTAAATAAATGTCAATTTGTTTCCTTGAAACTAACCTAATTTATTATGCATGAGGATTCATAGTAAAATCCCCTGCACATGACATACATAAAACGATTAAAATACTCTGTGCAAATGTCATTGCAATCTTTCATCCTTGGGAGACCAGGCTACTTTGTAGCATTGCAATTATTGATTTAGGCTCATCTACATAATCGTACTCACAAGATATTGATTGTGGTCAAATGCCCAGGGCAACATTTTCGTTAAAAAAGAACTGCACCTTCACTAGTTAGTTAGAGGAGACGCTTCCACGCTGACACAGACATTGAGGTACCGACCTGCTGAAGCTTCAACATGTAGCTTTGTGACATCACTTGCAGGGTGTCCAACTTGTGACCAAGACGGGGTCCTTCATCCTCCCCATCAGGTAATGGGGTTGGCTCTTTCCTAGGGGATTCTTGGCTTTACACCCAAAAACATGCTAGGTACACTTAGGTAGGGTCCGCATAGCAGAAATATGCTTGATTACGGTCATGTTTATATGCCTGCATAAATTCGCTGATTTAGCACAAAGGTAGAATTCTACCCTTTATTTACTCAGTTGGTGCTTGTAATCTATTACGTTTTCATCTACCCCAACTCACATTTAACCAGAGATGTCGGGAGTGGGAAGGGAAATCTGATGCAGCTGAGTAGGAATACTCTATGTATTGGCTGTAGGCTATACAAGCTTGAAAGATAAAAGGGTCCAACATTGTGCAATACCTTATCTCTTTTTCCATACTAGTTCCCACCACAAAGTCTGTCGGCGGAGACGGTGTTGCGAGTATAGGGGAAGAAGAGCAGGATTTTGCTCTTAACATTACAGAAAATTACAGACATGGAGTTATTACGAAACTAATGGAATACAGCCACCCTGCAATGGTTGGTGGTGTTACCTTCATGATTGAGGCACACAAGGCATTCAGAGCAGAGGAATTCTATTCTTGGGTCAAATTCCCGCCTTCAGATGCATGCACACATTTGTTTCCTACATACATTGAAGAGGAGATATCTAAAGAATACTTTTCATATGTGGACATGGAAGTCCCATTAACATACCAAGAGCATATTAAATGGTTTAAAGGCACCTTCCCCCACACCAAAACAATTGTGAGACTCGGTCCGCTCAACAGAGAGGGAGCGACCTGGCCGGTCCTAGCTGCTTATACACCGCATCCAGAGATTGATACATAGCCAGCAGCAGAATTACATACACTTTACAGAGACATAGTAAAACTACACAGAAACCTTACACAGTTCGTAATGCGAACACTTGCAATTCAACATGCATGGATTACTCAAGCTGATCAACCTATAATGACTACGGCTAATATCAGCCCACAAACGCTGAACGCAATAATGGGAAAAATGGCCAATAAACTGGAGCAAATTCAGTTTTGGATAGCACAGAAAATACCACAGCTTCGAGCAGTATTTCCCCATACGAGCACGCAGGAAAAAAACAGAATACTAACAATTAGCTTGCCACTGTGGATGTACCACTTGGGGTACAGCTTTCGCTGCTATTATACCAGAACTCATGGTACCCCTTCAATAGCAGTTATACCAGGTTGATTGAAACATATGCCGAATGAGTGCAGGGCAGAACTGGACTTGGGGCTGAAACTGATGGGCAATTTTGCCCTGGTATCAGCAATTATGTTGGGTAACATAAAATGGGAGGCGGTGGCTGTACGTAAATGTCTGAGGGAAATCACTCCTGCACAACTGGTACGAGAACTACCTAAGATTATTGAAGAAACCTATGCTTCACTGGGTAGAGATAACTTGGGAGCCAGACCTGGATAATCACAGGTAATGGGTAATCCTGAAAAGGATACCCCAAAGCAAGCACTCAATTCTTCAAAGAAGAGATGGGACAACAAACAATCAAAAAATAGTAAGCAGAATACACCACGATCACTGAGTGGGTCTCCTCAACAGGAGCCCTCTGAATAAAGATACAATCTTAGAAACCGTAATCATATATATTTTTTAAACTGACAGGTATCAGGATACTGATACACGTTCCTCTTGTTCCTTTCAGAGTTCATCAAAACATTCGAAGAAGGAACGACGGTCAGAACATAGATCCGAAGGGCGTATCAAGTCACAAAGGGAGACACATCGCATTTAAGACTAGATTATCAAACAAGAATATAAACCCTAAACTAAACCTCAATTTAAAAAAAGAAGGTAGCTGGCCTAAAAATAAGAAATGCCCAGGCTACTAAGGAATCTACTACTGACTGGGAAATGGGCCCTGGTGATGCTTGGCCGTGCGCAGAAGTAACAATAGCCCACCAGAACCTAATGGAATTTCTGGTGACAGCAGCGTTGAATGAACATATCATGGTGGAGACACCGGATACATGGGTAAGTGTCACACATAGTTTATTTGAAATTACACTCCAAATGGAGGGGGACATACCCAGGAAAATGAAATGTCTCTTTTGGGAGAACCTGACATATGGATACAACATCCTTTTGGATGAAAGTGATAGCCACCTGAATTTGTTATGGTTGCCCTAAGGGGGAAAATGTAATTTTACCAGCTTTCTCTGACCTTGTTCCAGAGTCACTTAAATGGGCATTACCTCCCGGAATGCTCTACAATACAACATGTGAACTTGGCCCTGAAACCACATGCATCATCACACTGTGAACAGAGAGACCTGTCCTTAGTGAACATTACAGCAGTTCCAGTTCCTGAAGGAATAGTTTGGGACAGAGTTTCCTATGATGTATATGGTCCTACTGAACTTTTAAGAATACCACATTTATTCAAAATTTCTCTTAGTGAAATCATCACCTCTAGTACTTTCCCCGATGATTGGGGTATTGAAACTGTGCATACCATGCTCTATGATTTAGAACATTCTGCTGCATTTTCAAATGATGAATTTTATGATGGTACATCTAATTTTGACACCATGGGGTCGATTCCGATCCGGTAAAAAATACAGCCGTACGACACGCATCCGTATCCGATTCCGTACGAATGTGAACTTTACGTCCGACCTGCGAATTCCGATCCGTTCCCGTCTATTTCCGTACGATTATCACCGAACCGTCCGAATCACAGTCGGTGATCCGTACGACCATGCATCGGGAATCCTACCGTACGATTCGTAATCAGCTCATACAAACACACAAGTACGATCCTGTACGAGAAGCCTGACAGCGATTCGTACGGAACTAAGTTATCGCACTTGAATAATGATCCGTACGGCAATATGTGGCTCGCATCTAGCAGCGTCAACACATACCACACGCGTACCCCTCGCTCACGCACAAGTACGACACGCACACCCCCCCAACAAGCCTACGCGAACAACCCCACCCGCCAACGGCCCGTACCACTCACTTGCACGCAAAAGTATGACACGCACACCCCCCCAACAAGCTTACGCGAACACCCCCACCCGCCAACGGCCCGTACCACTCACTCGCACGCACAAGTACGACACGCACACCCCCCCAACAAGCTTACGCGAACACCCCCCACCCGCCAACGGCCTGTACCACTTACTCGCACGCACAAGTACGACATGCACACCCCCCCAACAAGCCTACGCGAACACCCCCACCCGCCAACGGCCCGTACCACTCACTCGCACGCACAAGTACGACACGCACCCCCCCAACAAGCCTACGCGAACACCCCCACCCGCCAACGGCCCGTACCACTCACTCGCACGCACAAGTACGACACGCACACCCCCCAACAAGCTTACGCGAACACCCCCACCTGCCAACGGCCCATACCACTCACTCGCACGCACAAGTACGACACGCACACCCCCCCCAACAAGCCTACGCGAACACCCCCACCCGCCAACGGCCCATACCACTCACTCGCATGCACAAGTACGACACGCACACACCCCCAACAAGCTTACGTGAACAACCCCACCCGCCAACGGCCCGTACCACTCACTCGCACGCACAAGTATGACACGCACACCCCCCCAACAAGCCTATGCGAACACCCCCACCCACCAACGGCCCGTACCACTCACTCGCACGCACAAGTACGACACGCACACCCCCCCAACAAGCTTACGCGAACACCCCCACCCGCCAACGGCCCGTACCACTCACTCGCACGCACAAGTACGACACGCACACCCCCCCAACAAGCCTACGCGAACACCCCACCCGCCAACGGCCCGTACCACTCACTCGCACGCACAAGTACGACACGCACACCCCCCCAACAAGCTTACGCGAACACCCCCACCCGCCAACGGCCCGTACCACTCACTCGCACGCACAAGTACGACACGCACACCCCCCCAACAAGCCTACACGAACACCCCCACCCGCCAACAGCCCGTACCACTCACTTGCACGCACAAGTACGACACGCACACCCCCCCAACAAGCCTACGCGAACACCCCCAACCGCCAACGGCCCGTACCACTCACTCGCATGCACAAGTATGACACGCACACCCCCCCCAACAAGCCTACGCGAACACCCCCACCCGCCAACGGCCCGTACCACTCACTCGCACACACAAGTACGACACGCACACCCCCCCAACAAGCCTACGCAAACACCCCCACCCGCCAATGGCCCGTACCACTCACTCGCACGCACAAGTACGACACGCACACCCCCCCAACAAGCTTACGCGAACACCCCCACCCGCCAACGGCCCGTACCACTCACTCGCACGCACAAGTACGACACGCACACCCCCCCAACAAGCTTATGCGAACACCCCCACCTGCCAACGGCCCGTACCACTCACTCGCACGCACAAGTACGACACGCACCCCCCCAACAAGCCTACGCGAACACCCCCACCCGCCAACGGCCCGTACCACTCACTCGCACGCACAAGTATGACACGCACACCCCCCCAACAAGCCTACGTGAACACCCCAACCGCCAACGGCCCGTACCACTTACTCGCACGCACAAGTATGACACGCACACCCCCCCCAACAAGCCTACGCGAACACCCCCACCCGCCAACGGCCCGTACCACTCACTTGCATGCACAAGTACGACACGCACACCCCCCCAACAAGCTTACGCGAACACCCCCAACCGCCAACGGCCCGTACCACTCACTCGCATGCACAAGTACGACACGCACACCCCCCCAACAAGCCTACGCGAACACCCCCAACCGCCAACGGCCCGTACCACTCACTCGCATGCACAAGTACGACACGCACACACCCCCAACAAGCTTACGCGAACACCCCTACCTGCCAACGGCCCGTACCACTCACTCGCACGCACAAGTAGGACACACACAACCCCCCAACAAGCCTACGCGAACACCCCCACCCGCCAACGGCCCGTACCACTCACTCGCATGCACAAGTACGACACGTACACATAACGCCAACACCCAAACCAGCACAAGGACTTTGCAAACAAGTGGCACAACAACACTGAACATGTCTCCTGTGTACAGACCATAGAGAATCAATGTCCTGGTCACAGCCAAACAGAGGTCAACACTAACACCCACCCCATATAACACTCACACAACCAATTCAAATTAAGTCACACCCACTATTTGACCAATAAAAGGCTACACACATACAACCCATCATCCTTTGCAACATACCCATTCTTGCAACGAAACAGAGAGCACACCAACGATAGCAGCCACATACCTTCACACATACACCCTATCACATCTACACCCACACCACCCCCTTCACAATCACAGCCACACACCCTCATCCATACACACCATCACCCCCTCAATCACATACACCCCACACCATGACCACACCCAAGAATCCAAAGTTCACTAACCCGGAGATGGAGATACTTACAGACGAAGTCATCAGAGTCGAGGCACAGCTGTTTGGCGCATTGGTCAGACAGCCCAGCATGGCAGAAAAAACAAGCCTGTGGGAGAGGATCGTAGACCGGGTCAATGCTGTTGCACCCATCCGGCGCACCAAGGGAGAATGCCAGGCCAGGTGGTATGATCTGCGGAGGATGGTCAAGAAGAAAATGGACCAGGACTACGCCTCCGCACACCACACTGGAGGTGGTGGTCCCAGCAGACCTCCTGTATACCAGCCCTGGGAGGAGAAAGTCATGGCCCTGCTGCCACTGGCGGGAGTACATGGAATACAAGGAGCCGTTGAGTCTGGTGAGTGTACACAAAATCCATGTTATATGGGTGGACTTACAACAGTGCCCAGCAGCATGGGGTGGGTGGCCATGAGTCCTAGCGGGACACAACTAAAAGTGGTTTGTTGCAAGTGGGACCCACAAAGGGTGGAAGGTGGAGGGTAGGAGGCTGCTCTCATCCCATATGCCCCAGGGCCTCACCCAGGCACCATGCCCAATGTACAGGGATAGGGAAATATCACACAAGATAGTAGACCACAGCTCCTAAACAATATCATGTTGTGGACACACCTTCCAGAGATACAATATTTTGTGACACAGTAAGGCAGTGTAGCAAGTGAACAAGCACAAACAACCTGCCTCCAACCCTGTCTCCCCCTCCCACTGTTGCCCTCTCCCTCTGTCACCCTCCCTCCCTCTGACACACTCTCCCTCTGTCACACTCTCCCTCTGTCGCCCTCTCCTTCTGTCGCCCTCTCCCTCTGTCGCCCTCTCCCTCTGTTGCCCTCTCCTTCTGTTGCCCTCTCCCTCTGTCGCCCTCTCCTTCTGTCACCCTCTCCCTCTGTCGCCCTCTCCCTCGGTCGCCCTCCCTCCCACTGCCACACTCTCCCTCTGTTGCCCTCTCCCACTGTTGCCCTCTCCCTCTGTCGCCCTCTCCTTCTGTCGCCCTCTCCTTCTGTCGCCCTCTCCCTCTGTCGCCCTCCCTCCCACTGCCACACTCTCCCTCTGTTGCCCTCTCCCACTGTTGCCCTCTCCCACTGTCACCCTCTCCCTCTGTCGCCCTCTCCTTCTGTCGCCCTCTCCCTCTGTCGCCCTCCCTCCCACTGCCACACTCTCCCTCTGTTGCCCTCTCCCACTGTTGCCCTCTCCCACTGTCGCCCTCTCCCTCTGTCGCCCTCTCCTTCTGTCGCCCTCTCCCTCTGTAGCCCTCTCCCTCTGTCGCCCTCCCTCCCACTGCCACACTCTCCCTCTGTTGCCCTCTCCCACTGTTGCCCTCTCCCACTGTCGCCCTCTCCCTCTGTTGCCCTCCCTCCCACTGCCACACTCTCCCTCTGTTGCCCTCTCCCACTGTTGCCCTCTCCCACTGTCGCCCTCTCCCTCTGTCGCCCTCTCCTTCTGTCGCCCTCTCCCTCTGTCGCCCTCTCCTTCTGTCGCCCTCTCCCTCTGTCGCCCTCTCCCTCTGTCGCCCTCCCTCCCTCTGCCACACTCTCCCTCTGTTGCCCTCTCCCACTGTTGCCCTCTCCCACTGTCGCCCTCTCCCTCTGTCGCCCTCCTTCCCACTGTCACACTCTCCCACTGTTGCCCTCTCCCTCTGTCGCCCTCCCTCCAACTGTCGCCCTCCCTCCCACTGTCACCTTACCGCATCTCCCTGGGCACACACACAGTTGCACCCAAGCACTGCACAGGCCTTACAAACACCATAGAGCAGAATGTGTAGGGATGTCTCCTAATTACCAGCAGTCATCCACTAAGTGCCTGCAACACACACACCATTTCCAGCCAACACTGTACTGTGTCAGGACACACATATCGTAAACCTCTGTAGTACACAATGGCCACAGTTCTAGGCAGCACAAGTCCCTCCTGTGATCACTGAAAACACAAACACCAGGACAAGGTCACACACCCTGTGCATGAAGACAAAACCACCAATATGCCAGCATGCAACATCAGGGGGCAGCCAAATCTTGAACGATGGACGCTTGCAAATCACACACAAACTACTACCATGGCCAATCCTACACCCGCCTTACAGAAACTCATCCCCTGGGGACAGGCTTTGGAGTGCAACACTGTCCCAATTGTCATGTACCACAACAAAACACTCACTCCTATGAAAATGCATACTACTCATACATGCACATTGCAGATGCTCTGTAGTGTAGTTCCTATTATCCCAATAGGCTCTGCGCATTGGAATAATACCTCCAATAGTATAGACCTAGACCAGACGTTAACTAGGTCTTCTACTGTCGATATTAGACTTAAAGTTTTGGGTTTGCCAGCTAGCTCAGAGTTCACTAGAAACTTTCTCGAATAGGCAAGGAGGAGTTGAACCTCCCTGGATAGACAAGAAGGGATTTAGGGGCATATTATCAAGGGGCTTTATCTCCGCTTTTTTGGCTTTAAAAGCCAAGAAAGCGGAGATAAAATTATCTCCCTATTACCAAGCTGTCGCCAACACCAGTTAGCGACAGCTAATAGGAGATAGTGACCATCTTGGGCCCCGCTTTGCATGTCAGTGATATTTATCACTAATGACATGCAAAGTGGGCGTGCCAAGATGTTAGCGACTGAAAACAGTCGCTAACATCGCTATCTCCTATTACCAACTTTTGGAGATATTCGCGCTAAGCGCGAATATCTCCAAAAGCTAACACTTGCCCAGGAGCAGTTCTTAGCCATGTTATCCAATGGGAGGTGGATAACATGGCTAAGAGCATTTGCTCGATAATGCATGAATATCGCTGACTTTTCAGCGATATTCATGCATTGCGGCCGTTTTTTATCGCATTTGCGATAAACCTTGCTAATAGCAAGGTTTATCTGCGATAAAAATCGCCGATTTGCGGCGATAATTTTTGTCTCTAAACAAGTTAGAGACAAAAATTATCTCTATTGGTTGGTAATATGCCCCTTAGTTTCTGACAACCATAGAACATGACAACTTTGCTCTCCCCTAATCAAGAGTGTATCTCTAGAGTCGTGTGAAAACAAAAGACAACTTATTTTACTCAGTCAGTACGTGCATTCTTAGTTTCACCAGATTGTAGAGAAAAGGAAGAGACGGGCGTGTTCAATAAAAGATGTTATTTATTGATCAGTCTCTTTTCTCGTACAAGAGAAATGAATCGATATTATTGCAATACTTATGGTTAAGTAAAGTGCATACAATAAAAGCAGAAGTATAAAATAATACTGTAAAAACATTTATATGGTTTCTAAGCCATATGGTGGTTTAAAATGGATAAAATAGATACATACATATAAACATTTGACTAATCGTACTCAACTGGTGCTTCTAACCACACCTACCCCAGTGTACCTGACCTAAGCCTAATACGTGGGCGGGGATAGAAAGTAGCAGTCTAAGTTAAGTTTGTTTTGCCAAGTGACTGATTCAAGAATTCTCTGCAAGGGGTTATTCAGTTCCGTACCTTGAATCTAGGATGATTGAGGGATGGTATCTCTCATCTTTGGTCTCGATATTCCAGGCTGCCTGCAAGGGCTGCTCGGAAGCGCCGGAGCTGGATTTCTCGGCAGGAGAAAGGCAGCGTCTCGTTCTCAGCGCGTCAGGAAGGCGGGGCAGCTAGTGGGCTTCGCTCTCTGCTGGGCTTCGGGAAGTCTCGCTGCTCCGATCTCGTCACCACCGCGTGTGTTTGCTTAAGGCAATATCGGTAATATTTATACCTGTAAGGTGCCGAGATTGACGTAAGGATGGACATAGATACGTCAATAAGGATGTCATACGAGCTGGTCGTTAGCGCATTCTTTTACTGAAGTTCTCGGTGAAATCAAAACAATGGCCGCAGGGTTTTTCCCAGGTTGTCATAGGTTTGATTTGTTTTGAGAACTCCGTATGCCTTATCAGGGCCTGGAGGAATATTGCTTGCCTAATTAGATGGCAAGCGTTATGACCTAATCAGATAACGCGCTCCTGTGCCGTGGTCTGGCGTAATCAGATAACGGTTTCTGCATCATGGGATGGCTGCTAGTTAACTCGTTAACCAGAATAGGGTCAGGAATAGGGGGATCGATACAGAACCTATAGGAATACATCACACCCACTCCACGCTAACTATGGCCATATTTACGAATCTAGGCATAGTAAAACATACTGTAGAGTATCGTGTATACCTTACCACCCCAAAATACACATAATGCATTTTGAAATTATGTAACATACGGGAAAAAAATAGTCATATGTACTATATGCACTCAAGCAGTAGAATAATGCTAAAATAATAACGCATATGTATACATTATTAGTAATTGAATATTAGAATTACACATGAAATGGCTCTTAATACAGAAGAAAAGTTCGAGACCACTTCATCACAGTTCAAAAATATTTATAAACATACCAGCGGGCAGCTAATGTCTACGAAGTTTCTAAAAATAGAAATTAGTTCTCTAAGAATAGTTCTTACTTTAAGCAGAAGAAAAGTGTCCCGTAGAATTTAACAAAAATATTTTGGGGCTGCTAAAAAATTGCTGTCCGTGAACTGGAGGAAAAGTCGATCTTGCTACTTTATTATTAAAGTTGAAGGCCAAATTCAAGGTGTCGGGAACGCCGTGTGCTAGCTTGTTCAAGAGTCATTATTTCTGCTCTGGTGAGAACATCATATCGTTGAGACTGCTGAAAAAGCTGTCAACAGCTTCCTGTGAGAGTTCCACTAATTCGTAAAAGGATGTAACCATGCATTCATGTGCATGATTGTCTCCATTGACGTTTTGAGTAGTATTGCTGACAGAAGGTTGTACCTGATCGATGCTGCTTTCATCTTGATCTTCACTACCCCTTAATCGTAGTGGTGAAGTTTCCACGAATGCCGTCATCAGGATTGGCAGCCGTTGAGGGCAGCACAATGCATGAGCCTTTACCGGACCCAACAGTGTTTCTGCATCCATTGGCGCATCCGATTGTAGCGTCAGACAGGTGTCCAACACGCATTCTTCTCCGCACAGCATGCACCTTAATACAGGTAAAACACATCTTTGCCATATCGGCCGAAATGAAAGAAACCAAGTCATGTTCAGGTCTCTAAGCCGGTTTAGTCCCAGGATTTTTGATATCCGGTCCCGGTATCCAATGGCTCGGATTGTTTCTTCCCTTGTCGCAGGTGTTTTGTCTGTGACACGGTTTGCCATAACGAAATATAAGGACTAAGAATAGGATTCCTGCAATTAGTCCCAAAATGAGGGGAACTCCTCCAAAAATCGAATGGACGAAGTCTGGAAAAATACCCAGTATGGCTTTGAATGGTGTTAATGCCATCGAAAATACTGTCTTAAATACATTTGAGACTCCACTGGTATCAGAAATATTTAAGATTTCATTCAGGATTTCTGCGAAATGTATGGGGGAATTAGTTGATAACAATGAGTGAATCTCTGCAGTCGTCCTTGCGACTAGGAGATCATACGTTTCTTTTGATGACGTGAGCCTGGTCGGCGTCTGAAGAAGCACTGTTTTCATTCTGCTTAAAGTATCAACTCGAATAGAAGTAATTTTCAAGTGAGGCCATGCCCTTGCCTCCCTCTCTGGAAAGGAGCTGGGGAACAGTAAGCGTCCACAGCACATGACCTTCGCAGTCGTACTAACGAGATAAGGAACCCCGGGCAGTAGACTACAACAGCTGGGATCCACAATTAGAATGTAACTCCCGTTATAGAGTCTTTTAAAGAATGGTTCTATCTCTGTTGCAGGTGTGCCTAGCTGGTGACATGAAAGGTTATTTGAGTTCCCTTCACAGGCTCCATGCAAACTAATTCCATTACACAGAAGTGTACCGCTTAGTGACATCGCACAATTATTGCCACTAAGAAACACTTTCTGTCCTTTATTACTGACACATGCATGTGAATAGGGCAAGTTCCATGTTGTTTTAATGTACCCTTTTCCCAATTTTTCGTACATGCCGGCCTGTATATATTTTTGGCAGTATTGAAACCTGAAAGTAGATATCGGAATATTAATTATCCCATGTATTATCCATTCAATGACAGGTCGTTCTGACATTGTCAATGGTAATCTCTCAAGTTTCTCAATGCTCAGGATTGTATAATCAGCACCCTTTTGTGCCATACTGATCTGTTTATCAGTAAGGTTAAAGATAGTGAATAGTGACGTTGTGTTGATTAAACGCCAAGGCACATAGCCTGAACGCAGGTTTTGTAACGTCCAGCCAAGCTGTACAATAGAACGCAATTGAGACTGACCGTGTTGTAATAACAGTAAGTCTTGCGATATTATGTCGATTGCTGATGGCACAATGCTGTCCAATGAAAAGATTCTGGAGGACAGAGTCATTAACCCATTGTCCACTACAGAAAGCGATTTTTCCAAATTAATACGGTCAATTTCCCGTATACTTTCTGCTGTCTCAATTTGATTCAGAAAAGGGGGTGGTGATGAACAGAGTATCTGAATTAAGCAGACCACTCTTACCCAGTCCAAAGATCAGGGCTTGATCCATCACCGTTATTTAGCTCACTGCCCCATCCCAGCTCAGAACCTGGCTATATGCAAATTAGTCTGTCCCTGGCCCAGTGCATCATGGGAACAGGGCAGACCAAACTACCAAGCCAATTCTTCACCAGAAAGGAGACAAGCTTCCGGGGACCGGTTTCTGCCATTTCAGGCGTCGTCGGCCCGGCTTGCTTGAATCCTGATGGAGCAGTGAGCAAGGGACTCGTGTCTGAGTATACCCTTCCACGCTTATGGTGGACAAAATGATTCAGAAAAGGGGGTGGTGATGAACAGAGTGTCTGAATTAAGCAGACCACTCTTACCCAGTCCAAATATCAGGGCTTGATCCATCACCGTTATTTAGCTCACTGCCCCATCCCAGCTCAGAACCAGCTATATGCAAATTAGTCTGTCCCTGGCCCAGTGCATCATGGGAACAGGGCAGACCAAACTACTAAGCCAATTCTTCACCAGAAAGGAGACAAGCTTCCGGGGACCAGTTTCTGCCATTTCAGGCGTCGTCGGCCCGGCTTGCTTGAATCCTGATGGAGCAGTGAGCAAGGGACTCATGTCTGAGTATACCCTTCCACGCTTATGGAGGACAAAATGATTCAGAAAAGGGGGTGGTGATGAACAGAGTGTCTGAATTAAGCAGACCACTCTTACCCAGTCCAAAGATCAGGGCTTGATCCATCACCGTTATTTAGCTCACTGCCCCATCCCAGCTCAGAACCTGGCTATATGCAAATTAGTCTGTCCCTGACCCAGTGCATCATGGGAACAGGGCAGACCAAACTACCAAGCCAATTCTTCACCAGAAAGGAGACAAGCTTCCGGGGACCGGTTTCTGCCATTTCAGGCGTCGTCGGCCCGGCTTGCTTGAATCCTGATGGAGCAGTGAGCAAGGGACTCATGTCTGAGTATACCCTTCCACGCTTATGGTGGACAAAATGATTCAGAAAAGGGGGTGGTGATGAACAGAGTGTCTGAATTAAGCAGACCACTCTTACCCAGTCCAAAGATCAGGGCTTGATCCATCACCGTTATTTAGCTCACTGCCCCATCCCAGCTCAGAACCTGGCTATATGCAAATTAGTCTGTCCCTGGCCCAGTGCATCATGGGAACAGGGCAGACCAAACTACCAAGCCAATTCTTCACCAGAAAGGAGACAAGCTTCCGGGGACCGGTTTCTGCCATTTCAGGCGTCGTCGGCCCGGCTTGCTTGAATCCTGATGGAGCAGTGAGTAAGGGACTCATGTCTGAGTATACCCTTCCACGCTTATGGTGGACAAAATGATTCAGAAAAGGGGGTGGTGATGAACAGAGTGTCTGAATTAAGCAGACCACTCTTACCCAGTCCAAAGATCAGGGCTTGATCCATCACCGTTATTTAGCTCACTGCCCCATCCCAGCTCAGAACCTGGCTATATGCAAATTAGTCAGTCCCTGGCCCAGTGCATCATGGGAACAGGGCAGACCAAACTACCAAGCCAATTCTTCACCAGAAAGGAGACAAGCTTCCGGGGACCGGTTTCTGCCATTTCAGGCGTCGTCGGCCCGGCTTGCTTGAATCCTGATGGAGCAGTGAGCAAGGGACTCATGTCTGAGTATACCCTTCCACGCTTATGGTGGACAAAATGATTCAGAAAAGGGGGTGGTGATGAACAGAGTGTCTGAATTAAGCAGACCACTCTTACCCAGTCCAAAGATCAGGGCTTGATCCATCACCGTTATTTAGCTCACTGCCCCATCCCAGCTCAGAACCTGGCTATATGCAAATTAGTCTGTCCCTGGCCCAGTGCATCATGGGAACAGGGCAGACCAAACTACCAAGCCAATTCTTCACCAGAAAGGAGACAAGCTTCCGGGGACCGGTTTCTGCCATTTCAGGCGTCGTCGGCCCGGCTTGCTTGAATCCTGATGGAGCAGTGAGCAAGGGACCACCCCCTTTTCTGTCTCAATTTGAGTTATCTTCCAGGCCTCGTTGTAAGCTGCATATATAGAGGCTGCTATGAAGCGTTTTTGACGCTGTTTGCGTGGTCCCATAATGAAATCACGCAAGTCAGCACCATCAGTAAGTAAAGTTAGGTGTTGCTTAATTTCTGTCAGTGTGGAAGTTTTTAGCCAATGAAGGCATAGTTTGCCCACACTGTAGGTGGTGATTATCCCTGGGTGTTGTCTTTGGGAATATCTAGGGTCTGGCCTGGTCAATGTGAACCCCTGTGTTTTGTTCAGGAATCTGTCTTGACAGTTATTAGTATCTGTGGGCCAGATTAACCATTGTTTCCAATCAGGATTTGTTCTGTTTTGGTTTAATACATAGTTTACGTCTATCTCTTAATCTGCAGAGTTATTGCTGTTCATTGTTGGTTTTGGAATAGACGGTTTATTTAAGTCTTTGATTTTGGCTAATCCAAGACAGGTAGTTTGTTGAATAGTTTCATTCAAGAATATAATTTGTTCTGGGATCATGCAGGCTCTAAACAATGATTCTATACCTTGTACTTGCCATTCTTTTGTACCCCAAACACTTTTTACTTCAACATTTTTGTCCCAATAATCAAAACCAAATGTATTCATTTGTTCAAAAAATGAGTCCGAATATATCAATTTCGTGTTTGTAAGCATGGTTTTTGTTCCTGTCTTATTTGACAATTTGAAATAAAATGTTTCAGCATTACTTGTGTTGAACCCTGAAAAGTAGGAATATTTGTCATAAAAGGTTCTTGAGCTTCCTTTTGGAGGGGTTGCACAATGTTCCCATTGATTATAATTTAAAACATTTCTAGGTTGTGCTGATTTATGTAAAAAATGGTTACCATAGTGGTTGTAGCAGTATATACTATCATAATTAGACGAACCCTGCAAATAATCATGTTTGGTAAATTTAGCAGACATCACTAGATCAGACATCATGTTATTAATACTTTCAAAGTCCCAATCATCAGCAAATGAGTTTGGTTTTACAAAGTCACTCAACGAGATCTTGATTTGGTGTGGATATTTGAGGATTTCGACCGGACCATAAATTTCATAGTCAGTATTGTCCCATGCTACCCCACCCGGTATAGGATTGGCTGTGAAATTGACTGAAGAAAGTTCTCTTTTCTTGACGTGTGAAGACGTGTGTGGCTTGAGGATCAAGTTGATTTTCTGGCTTGCTGTGTCCATTTTAGCATATTTTCCCTCAATGAAGCGTCCCAAACATAGTATCATGATGAGCCAAAGTATCAGGATAAATACACCAAATGACACCCAAAATTCAATCCACGGAGAAATCAGATAGGTTTCTTTCAGTTGTTTCCATATTTCCTTAGCTTTATCTTTAAAAGTTTTTGTTGATGGCTGTGTCTTTGATTCACTTAGATCTTCAGAAGAATCTTTAAAGTTGATGAAGTAGCCGGATGCCGTTCTGTCTATTGTTCCAATTGCTTCAGGATTACTGTTTCTTGCAGCTTCAGCATATTCATTTGTTACTTCATTGTAGGTTGGTGTGCTCTACTAAATGTTTTTATTTGGGTTTTCAGAGGTGTGAGTTCCATTGCATTGTTGCATAGTCCTTGTTGTTGTTCTGTAGGCGTTTCGAATGTGATTAGCCTTTTAGTTAGCACCTCTGTACTTGTAGCAAACCTTGGTGTTCTACTACTTATCGGGAGTCCACTTGGCCTACTGTTTGTTATCGGCCACATGATTGTGGTTTTACCAGGTCGATGGATACAACTCGGTTCTCCTTTTTACCAGCAAGTGGCGGTAATACAACTGATCGTGTCCCGTTGATGGACAAGACAGGAACTGCTTTTCTGTAAGAAGGCCCAAATTCCTTCTTTACCGCGATCTTTTCTCTGACTAGATCCCCGACTTTTGGAATCCAGACAGGTCTTGCTGGGACAGGTGGTGGTTCTTCAGTGGTTGTTGGCTGCTGTTTCAACTTTATGTTGCTCAGGTCTTTTCTTGTTTCGTTTAAGTCCTGTAAAATAGCCAAACGATCTTTGATATCAAAGCTTTTTTCTTTTACCACTGAAGTCTGACTGTCAAGATCTAAGACTAGCATCCTAGTTCCAAACAGTAATTCGTACGGACTGAATCCCCTCAGAGAATTTCTTGGCAAGTTGTTTAGACTACGTTGGACACTTATTAGATGTTTGACCCACCCAGCTCCCGAATCTAATATCCTTTCTGTTATAGACAGCTTTATGCCTTGGTTTTTTCTTTACACCATCCTGTATCCCTCAGGAAGGAAGTGAGAAGAATCCCGCTTCGCTATGCTCATTTGGCCATGCTTTCCCACAAGCTTGAGGGCTAAAGTGAAAACATTGGTCAAACGTAGCATGCTCCTAGCGTATATGCCATTTAGACTCGCAAATCTTTGTATAACAGTCCCGACGTCAGCCGTGTGCTGGGGTCTACATTTATATGTGGAAACTAGTCTTTATTTGTTAATGGGACGCATTATTTACACTTGTTTCACTGATTATTGTTTAGCCCTTATTGAGTGAAACGCCATGGTATTACCCCGTTCCTCTCGCCGCTGCGATCTCTGTTGCAGCCCGGGCATTTTTTTACAAAGATGTGATGATGCAGGCTCATGCCTGGCCACCAGTACACTGATTGTAGTTCTTCCAGAGAATCTGTTAGTTTGAGGTGTCTGAGACCCTCGCCCATATGTGCGTCTGTTATTAACAAAGTTCTCCTGTCCTTGTTTGGAATTACTCTATCCCCCACTCCAGGGATTCGAGCAAAAGGAACGGAGTTCGCATCGATTATGTATGTATATTTGAGTGGGTAACTGATCGGTAACGCTGAGCAGTCGCCTTTTGATGACGTTTTCACCGCCAGCATTGTTTCACCGTCAATGTATTTTACTGCACGCTTTTTTCTAGCTACGGAAGCCGATTCAGTTGCTACCGCTGTGGCTTTCTCAGCCAATGAATTCCCTGCAACGTGAACGCCATCACGCTGATGACTCAGTGAGTGTATCACGTGAGTCTTTGGTAGTTCTTTTTTTAACAGAACTATTTGTTCCCAAAGCAGTTTTTGTTTTATTGTTGCACCTGTGTCATCTTTGTAACCGTTTTGAATCCATTTCTGCAAATCGCTGTTATATGATTTGACGCAGTAATACGAATCGGACACTATGAGTGTCGGGAATTCGCGATCTGCATTATCTAGCGCCATTTTCAATGCTATTATTTCAGTCTGTTGTTCTGAATTAGTTTCTACTGAGTGTGTTTTTGTTAATAGATGTCTTAGTATACCTCCGCGCCACACTTCTTTTGTAATCTCACATGTGGGGTTGTATGCTTGTTCCCCCCAAACGGATGGTTGAGCATGTCCGTCTGTATAGATTACACAAGCGTACTGTCGTAATGGCAGAATGTCGATTGGCAGAGGGAATATTCTTTCATATTCTAGATATCTTAGTTCCTCTAGTTCTGGATCAAAGTAGTATTTTACTTTGTCCATTGTAATGGAATTCACCCATTGTATCCATTCCGGATTCAATGCTGTTGTTGGTAAATTACACGGTGTTGTTAATGCCTCAAAGGCTGGTTCTGCTGTTCTGACTGTGATGTGTCTACCGTCAGCTTTATCTTTTTCTCTAGCTATTGCGGTTTGAACTGCATGAACAATGTTTTCTTTAATGCTGAATTTCTTTTCAGCTTCTGTGTACAAGTGTGATTTGAATGCAATTGGTACCTTTTCTCCCTCATTCGAGGTCAGGTATGTGAATCCGCATCTTCCTGGGATGACTCGAATCACAAGGTTGCGTGTGTTATCACGTGTTTCTAATTTTGTTTTAATTAACATATCTGTTTGTAAGGATCTCAGAATTTCTGTGTGTTTTTGAGTCCAATTTGATTTTTTAAAATCTGGTTTTATTAGATCATAAAGGGGTTTGACCCTTTCTGCGTAATTTGCAATGTATGTTCTTCCGAAATTTAGGAAGCCTAGAATTGACTGTAGGTTTTTTAGTGTTCTAGGTGCTTGGAGTACGGCACATTTCTCTAGGAAATTGTCAGCCAGGCTTTTGCCTTCACTTGATAATTCATATCCTAAGAACAGGACTGTTAGATGGGCAATTCTAGATTTTTTAAAGTTGAATTTGTAACCCTCTGCTGCGAACCCAAGTATTATGGTGTTCACTCTCTTCAAGTGAGTATCCAAGTCATCATCTGTTAGGTATATGTCATTGACATAAGATAATGCTTCGTCATCATATGTTTGTAGTAACTCTGTTACTCTCGCTGAGAATACTCCTGGGCTGTTCTTGTACCCCTGGGGTAACCGACAGAATTCTTTTTGAGCGCCATTTATTGAGAACGCTGATAAGTATCTGCTCTCTGGTGCTATATTTTGACAAAAGAATCCATTAGAGATGTCTAATGCTGTTTTATATTTTTTGCGCACTATGTTATTCATTAGTGCAGCACTATGCGAGTTTTGTACTGCAAAAGTTTTGCAACACGAGTTAAGGTGTCTGTAATCCAAAACTAGATGATATGAATTGTCTGGTTTGGAGACAGGAAACAAAGGGTTGTTCATTTGTGAGGTGCAAGTTTCAATCACCCCCTGGTATTCTAGTTGATCTAGAATTTCTTTTACCTGTTTTTTAGCTTCTTGCTTGATTGGATACTGCCTTTGTGCAGTAGGTTGTGATTTTAACTGGATTTTGTGAGGAGGAGAGTCCTCATCCCATCCTACATGATTTGTATATAAAGCAGGAGCCTGAGCTACTGCCCACTTTCTTGCAAGTGTATATTTTTTATGAATTGGAATATGATTTGAGAAGGCAGGCATAATTATTTCTTCGCCATGTGGGCACTCCCTGACGAACTCTGGTGGCCAATCTTTTTCAGCTAGAAGGATGTCATAGCCCTTGGAGAGATTATCCCAAAAAAGGCCCCTTATTTTCCTAGTCTTATCCCCTTCTATACGTAAAGTTATTTCGTATATTTTGTGAGGTTTGCTAACTCTGGTGTCTGCAGTTTCCACCTGAATGTATTCATTCGTGTCCACTGTCTCCAGATGATTCATAAGGACTTTGCGTGCTATGCTCACTTCTGCTGCGCTGTCTAGCATTGTCTGAGCCCACTCTCCGTTTTTCAGCTGTGTCCTCAGTATTCTCGGCATTGTTGAATACTTTAATACTGGCTACCTTCTTTTTTGGAAACTGTAATTTTTTATTTGGATGAGCAGGTTCCTTGTCTTTGGACTTGACGTGCCCTTCCCTGGGTTCCGATCGTCCTCTTCTTTCCGATTTCTGCGAGGAAGTCTGAAAAGATTGAGAGGGACGTGTATCAAAATCTTGATATCTATCCGGTTTCTGAATGTTATCCCTATTTCTAAGGTTGTATTTTTTCACAGAGGGCTCCCTTTGGGGAGACTTGGGTCCTTGGTCCGGAGATCTCTCTCTCCGCCGAGGAGACCTTCTTCTGGACTGGAATCTCTTTTCTTTTGGATTGGATTGTTTGTTTCCATCCCAGTTCTTCTTTTGACTGTTTAGATTATTTTTAATAAATATTTTTTCAGGACTTTCAATTAGTTGGGGCTTTACTGGTATTCCTCCCAAACTATCTCTACCTAGTTCTTCATAGGATTTTTCTGGCAATTTCAGCTGGTTGGTCTGCTATATCTGTCTCTTTTAACCTCTGGCGGATCGCCACATTCGCTGCTTCTCCTTTTATGTTGGCTAGTAATATTGCCCAGACCTGCTTGAAGTCTTTTAGTAATTTCATACCAAGAGTTAAAGCGGGTTCTGGACCGTATTCGTCTTGAATTTGTTTTAGCACATCTGGTATTACTGACATGGATGGAACTCCATGTGTTTTTGTGTAAATGGAAGCAAAGACTGTACCCCAAGTGTCACAGTCCTCCACGTGTGGTGCGATTCCCATTGGAAGACAGATAGTCAGAATCCTGTGTTTATCCACAGGGGTGGTGTCTGGAAACACCGCCTCTATTTGGGTGATTTTTTGTGCTAACCAGAATGGTATTTGTTCCCGTTTAGCTGGTACTTTACCTAGGCAGGACTGTATGTTCTGTGGTGTAATTTTATTTGTGTTCCCCTAATGAGGGGTCAGCTGTGGGATTTTAACTACAGGTTGGATGGTTGAAGTCCGCATTACATATTGGACTAGTTGTCTATATATTTTAATTAATTGTTTTAGTTGTACTAAAACATCTGCTGCAGACATCCTTTCGATGTCTGGATGTGGTGTGTATCCGGCTAGGACCGGCCACGTTGCTCCTGGTCTACCTAGTGGACCGAGCCTGGTGATGTGATTATTATGTTTTAGGGCGCCATTCAACAAGAGCAGATGCTCTTGGAATTTAAGTGGTACTTCCACTTCCTCGAAAGGAGTGTAGGTATCCGGTGGTTCCTCTATTTTATAACAGTGGAACTCCTTTGTTATAGCATTTGCTGCTGGAAAGTTTATCCATGAATAGAATACCTCTGTCTGCCGATATTCGTGTGCCTCAATTACGAATATGACTGTACCACCTCTTGGTGTCAGTCCATTTTCTATAAGTTTTAACGTTATAGATCTTCTTATGTTGACCGGGATGAGTATTATATCCGGGTCTGCTTCTTGCATAGTATTATCAGCTGCTATTACTTCAGCTGCTAATCTAGTTCTCTCTCTTTCATCATCACTGTCTGGCATTTTACTGTCAGGATGGTTATTCTGTTTGTTTGCAGATCAGGTTTCTTGTGGAAACAAAGATGAGATGCACAATATTTTGGAACAGTGTATCCTTCAACGTTGATTGAACCAAGAACCATACATAGGAGTTTCCTCCTGCGAGGTTTGGCGGATTTTACCTCTCACCCACTCCAGACGTCTTTGGAGTATTATGGGAAAAAGGGGTCTGAGTGAAAAAGCACGACTGAGTTACTCTAAAGTCTTGCGTTAGTTTTATCGCCTATCCAAACACGTTGGGCGCCATGTAGTGTAGTTCCTATTATCCCAATAGGCTCTGCGCATTGGAATAATACCTCCAATAGTATAGACCTAGACCAGACGTTAACTAGGTCTTCTACTGTCGATATTAGACTTAAAGTTTTGGGTTTGCCAGCTAGCTCAGAGTTCACTAGAAACTTTCTCGAATAGGCAAGGAGGAGTTGAACCTCCCTGGATAGACAAGAAGGGATTTAGTTTCTGACAACCATAGAACATGACAACTTTGCTCTCCCCTAATCAAGAGTGTATCTCTAGAGTCGTGTGAAAACAAAAGACAACTTATTTTACTCAGTCAGTACGTGCATTCTTAGTTTCACCAGATTGTAGAGAAAAGGAAGAGATGGGCGTGTTCAATAAAAGATGTTATTTATTGATCAGTCTCTTTTCTCGTACAAGAGAAATGAATCGATATTATTGCAATACTTATGGTTAAGTAAAGTGTATACAATAAAAGCAGAAGTATAAAATAATACTGTAAAAACATTTATATGGTTTCTAAGCCATATGGTGGTTTAAAATGGATAAAATAGATACATACATATAAACATTTGACTAATCGTACTCAACTGGTGCTTCTAACCACGCCTACCCCAGTGTACCTGACCTAAGCCTAATACGTGGGCGGGGATAGAAAGTAGCAGTCTAAGTTAAGTTTGTTTTGCCAAGTGACTGATTCAAGAATTCTCTGCAAGGGGTTATTCAGTTCCGTACCTTGAATCTAGGATGATTGAGGGATGGTATCTCTCATCTTTGGTCTCGATATTCCAGGCTGCCTGCAAGGGCTGCTCGGAAGCGCCGGAGCTGGATTTCTCGGCAGGAGAAAGGCAGCGTCTCGTTCTCAGCGCGTCAGGAAGGCGGGGCAGCTAGTGGGCTTCGCTCTCTGCTAGGCTTCGGGAAGTCTCGCTGCTCCGATCTCGTCACCACCGCGTGTGTTTGCTTAAGGCAATATCGGTAATATTTATACCTGTAAGGTGCCGAGATTGACGTAAGGATGGACATAGATACGTCAATAAGGATGTCATACGAGCTGGTCGTTAGCGCATTCTTTTACTGAAGTTCTCGGTGAAATCAAAACAATGGCCGCAGGGTTTTTCCCAGGTTGTCATAGGTTTGATTTGTTTTGAGAACTCCGTATGCCTTATCAGGGGCTGGAGGAATATTGCTTGCCTAATTAGATGGCAAGCGTTATGACCTAATCAGATAACGCGCTCCTGTGCCGTGGTCTGGCGTAATCAGATAACGGTTTCTGCATCATGGGATGGCTGCTAGTTAACTCGTTAACCAGAATAGGGTCAGGAATAGGGGGATCGATACAGAACCTATAGGAATACATCACAGCTCAAGTCCATTGTGGCGCTCAAACAATGTACGTGCCCCATCTCATGAACGTTGTGGATGCACTGAAGTACCAACATGGACATGGGTATTGAAAAGGTAATGCGTCTTACAGAAGTGCCAAGTTATAAATCCATGATCTATAAGTGTGTGTACAGGTCCAGGGGTGTTGGCATTGTTTGGCCATCATGGTACAGCAAAAGACATCCAAAGTAGTAGATGTCATGCAAATTAATGATGCTCTGTCTCTAACATCAACATGCTGTATCTAAACTCTGTGCATGCTTGACGCAGACATAAGGATTTACACCGTATCCTGGATGTTGCCTGAACATGACCAATGCCTTACATGTGTTGTGCCGCCAATACAAGACACAGCAATGGCTGTGTCAGTTATTGTCAAGATAATGGAATAGTGAAAATACCCCTGAGTACATGTCAAATTACTACCACTACATACACAACAGAACAATGTCAACAATGTGAAGTTTGTGGAACTGTGATACTCATAATGGATAACTAAACAAGATGTCACATGATAGTGCCTTAACAGTGTCTCTCTCTCCCACACACAGGGGAACGTGTGCCCCCCCCCAACCAGGGGGGAGAAGGATCCCAGTCCCAGGCTCAGCAGGACCCAGACCCCACCGACAGTGACGCCACTCAACGCACTGTGGATGACCCCAACCAACCTGGCTCCTCTGGAACCCAAACGCCTGCAGCAACTGTACCAGCTACATCTCAGCCAACCACCGGACCCATTCCCACCACATCCCAGCAGACAGGTCACAGCCCTGCCCATGATCCACAATCGAGCCAGTCTGAAAATGAGGGACACCCTTTGTCGGGCGCCCCTGAGGTTGCTGAGGACCTCCACCCTGGCAGCACTCGGGGGGCCCGTCGATTGGATGTGCCCACAAGCGCAGGCCGTGTTCGTGTGGGTCAGGGTGGTGGGAGTGGCGGAAGGCGGAGGCGAGATTCTGGCCAGTCAGCTGCAGCATCCGGTATGCCTGAACTCGCTAACATCCTGGAGGCATACCGGCGGGACACCATGGAGATAGGCCAGCTTGCGGAGACCCTCAACCAGGTGAAAGAACAGCAGGCAGAGCAAATAGCCAGGCAAGACCTACATTATGGACGGGTGGAGGCAAGTCTGGCTCAGCTCTTGACGGTGCATCGGGAAATGAGCCAATCGCTACGTCAGATAGCTGCCAACATGCAGCACCCTCCCTGTGTCACAAGGCCAGCAACATCACGGCAAAGTGTGACACCAGCCGCAGGGAGGGAGGAGGAGGAGAAGGAGGTACTCTCTGACGTAGCATCCCATGCATCATCCAGGCCTGCACCTGAGGGTCCCCCAAGGAAGGTGGGTCGTCCACGGCTAAGACGTTGAGAGGCAGTGGGCCATGCACATCTCCCAGGACACTGGACCTGGCATATTGCCCCTGGGTGCAACAGCATCCCCTATGAGACTCTCCCACATGGACATGCTAGTCACAGTCTGCCCAATGATGCCAAGCACTGTGGCCTTGACTCTGTTGACTGAAACTGTAAGGCATCTCATCTCCGGCAGTGAACTTTGGATTCCACCCCTTTCTGTACAGCACTTATTCACGTTCCCTGCACAAGATCTCCCAATAAATATACTAATCCTCATACGCATGTGGTGAGTTATCTTTGAACCACAGCATAAATAGATATGTGTGTGCAAATGTATGAAATGGAAGGGTATCCGACAAACAGCAGCCTACCACACACTTGGATCAGAATCTGAGTGTGGACACACATTGGGGTGGAAATCCTAACAACTAGATACATGGATGGAAAGACACACCTGTGTGGGATAGTAAATGCTGGAGGGGGGTTTGGAGCCCAAAACTGCTATCACAGGCTGGCCCAGGAGAGTCACTTTGAGGTGTACAGATCAGTGTGACAAAAGTAGTTGGCCACGTAGGGAGTACCTACAACTGTGTCTCCAGGTATGTGAACTATCGTCTGCATGATGCAGTACTGTGGATGTGATGAATGGCGCACAGGACAAGGTTGGCAGGACAGACTGTGGGCAATGGGCTGTAGCACTCTACCCAAGCACACCTGAATAGGTGACCTACCCTATGTAGCTACAAGTACTATACTACTGTAATGGGAGCAACGCATACAGAACTACTACCCACATCTGACAAATACCTACACCAGAATGGGGAAATCACACCACACCCAAGAGACGTGGTCATGGTTTGTCTCCCCTGTAGCTACTTGACTGACAGTGACAGCTATGTTTTTGCTGATGTGGCGTTGACAAGGTAACACTGTACAATATTTTGCCTATGGAAGGTGTGTATGTGCTGTACACGGCACATGACCTGGTGGTACATAGACCCAATGTCATGTGAATCTGCCATAGTCGTGCCAGTATGTGTTGCACACACAGGCATAGCAGCTGCAATGGCTGAGTTAGAAGCATTGTGATAGCAGGAGGGTGAATGTCTGGGGTAGTCTGTGTGTAGGGTGGCAGGAGCATGCTCTATAAATGGATGGAAGGAGGGTCATCCTGTAGGTCTCTGTGTCCCTGGATAATGTGTGCAGCATGGTGGCTGTATATGCAGCAGCAGCAATGAGTGAAGACATGCTGGCAGGAGGGGTGTGCCAACTTGCAAAACAAGCATATACCACAAGGGCATTTGCAAGCCACAAAGTGACATGTGTATGTGAAGGCAGGAGTGTCTGTCTCACTTAGGGTCACAGCAAATAAAATGGCACAGTAATCACCAAAGATCACAGCCACTGGATCAGGGCCCTTACGCACAAGTGGGGCACAAGACACACATCGTCAGCAGGTGTACACTACAGCTAGTGTGTTCAAAGCCAAAAAGCAACTACAAAGCCATCTACCTCACACACAACATAGTATTCTAGCCTCCCCCACACCATGCGTGTGGTCACTTTACAGGTAAACACATAACAAGCATAAGCTAACTTCATGCTAGATAGTATACATGCACATTAGAAGGACATGTGCGTTGACATCAAGGCGGCACATTTATCTGTAGAGGTCAGACGTCATGCACAACATGATTATTTACATTGGGAGCCCATAGAGCATTATCTAACATACATGAGCATTGGCAAGAACTCCAAATAACACTATTAATGATGTCACCTGTAATGCAGCAGTACTATTGGCGACAAGCCTGTCAAGGACTGGCCGTACCTTACTTCATCAGTGTGGTGTGATGCTCAAAGGGTTCCACCTCCAAATGGCCCCTTGGTCTGAGTACAAACGACAGACACAAAAGGGAGATCAGGCGAGGGAAGGAGAGGATGGGAACTGCTGGGAGGGAGACCTGAAACAGAGGTACATAACCATTAGGAGTACATTCTCATGTCACAGACAATACAAAAACATAATTAGCTACACTGTACCAGTCACACCTGTGAAGTTTACTGACTGTAGACAATTTTATTTGAGTAATCATGGTATCACATGAGATCCGATGCTATGACAGACACATAAAACCTAGGACAGTCTGTCATGCATTCGAGTCATGTGTTACACACTCAAGTGAGCTACCATGCAATGAGATCTATGTTGTTACAAATCATTCACTGGCTCAGATGAGGTTGACCTTACAAACTCATGGAGACATATGGCAATGCTACTTACGCTAACTGTAATGTCTGCATGTGATTATGGGTACCCATAAGGGCCATGTACCCCAACTTGACTTGACCCACAACAGCTGTAAGTATCACATATGATGACGAAGCTAATGATCTACATGCAATGAAGGCACTCAGTAGCCAGTCTTTTGATCTGTCAAGTGTGCATTACTATGCTAAACATGATATGCAGGTTTGATAAATTTAAAGTGCAAGTGATGTTGATCCAAGCCACATAATGAGACCCTAGCATTGCCCAGTAATGCTGCACGGGACTAGAGATTCATGGGAATGACCACACTCCACTGGTGCTACACAATAAATCACATATGCATCACCCAAACATTGTCATTTCCCATGCTAAACATTAATGGCATCATGTGAATCAAAACAGAACTGCTACTCACTGTGAAGGCTGGTGTAGCTGTATTTTCTAGCTGCACTGTGGTAACGACATGACAGTGACATGATATACTGCTACAAGGGGCAATGCATCCATGTAAACAGAATGACAGGACAGTTATCTCAACATGTGGAACATAGACTGTGCCACACCTACACCACATGGTTTGATGGTAAACAAACGGAACTGGCCCACAAGCTGGAGGAGAGGATCCAGTCACATTCTAATGCACACAGTGAGGCTGCAATCCCCCACAGAGTCCGTGGTTGTGACCTCTGACACAATGTAAAGCTATGGTATATGCAATGTAGCAGTGTCAATGTCTACACACATGGATGATTTTACCAGAGTCTCTAACTACAACAGATGACAGTCAGATGGGGTGACTATCCTGTCATGGGAGTGGGCATACATGTAATAAGTAACATTTTGTAGTTGCATGTATCCATGGTCTCACTACATGCACATGAACATGTACCACACGTTTCAAAACATACCAACGCTAAACAGCCTCATATGAGTCCTTACCCAAATTGACTTCTCCACATGTCCATGCATGCTCCGTTGATTTGGCAGACGTTGCAATCATGATGAGCAATAGCAGGATGACCACGATGAACCCAACGGACAACAGGCAGGGCGAGCTGTGGGTGAGACTGGCACACAAGGGGTCAAGTTCTGTTTCATGTCATTTTGACAATGTCCTGTTGAATATCCAGATGTTGTAGTACACCTGTACATTCCAAGCACACACATAGCACGTATGTGTGTTGCATTACATTTGCACCGGTGTGACACTACACAACAAACATCCAAGTGACCTTGCATACAGTCTGTTGCATACACAGCATGCTACCCATGCAACTCTATTGTAGGTGTTTCAGATTACAGCTGCTATGACTCACCATCATGAAAAGAAGTTGCGGATGAGGTGACTCCGGATATCATCTTCACCCTCCTCGTCGCTGGCATCCTGGGCAAGGCCTTCATCCTCAACGGGCGGATGTTCCAGCTCATCAGGATCAAGGTAGAGTGGCACGGCCTTCTCCACTGCCATGTTGTGTAGCATGCAGCACACGGTGAAGATGTCACACACCTTGCGTGGGCTGTATTGGAGGGCTCCGCCTGTCTTGTCCAGGCACCTGAACCGGCTCTTCAGGAGTCCAAAAGTTCGCTCGATCACCTGCCTGGTCTTCCCATGAGCATTGTTGTACCGCTGGTCTGCAGCTGTCCTGGGGTTGCGTAGTGGAGTCATTAACCACGGCATGTTTGGATATCCTGTGTCTCCTGCAAATTGACATCATGGAAAAGAGTTTGTAATATGATGCAGATCATGAAGTTGTGACATACTGACATACATAGCTGACAGGGTATTCTCACCAACAAGACATGCCCGGTGGTTGTGCAGCTGCAGCATCATCTGTGGTATCCTGCTACGCCTCATGATGAAAGCATCGTGGCACGCTCCTGGAAAACGTGCACAAACATGTGAGATAATCATGTTGGCAAGACACACCACCAGGGCATTTATCGAGTGGTAGTGTTTCCTGTTGGAGATACCCTTGCTCCTGAGCCTGTGGTGGCACTAGAGTAACATGTGTACCATCAATTGCACCAAATACATGTGGCATGCGGCCCAGGGCATAGAATTCCCCCTTGACATCTGTCAACTCTTCTGGAGTAGGGAATGTAATGAATTCATCCAGGTGCAGCAACATAGCTGCCAATACATCACCCAATACCCGGCTAAACATATTCTGAGACATCCCTCCCACATCAGCTATGGTGAATTGGAACGTACCTGTGGCAAAGAAATGGAGGGCTGCCATCACCTTTACCTTGGGTGTCAGCGCAGTTGGATACCTGTGGCGTGGTTGTAGGTGAGCCTCCAGCCTGTCCGTCAGGTCCTTGATCATCTGTCGGTTGAAGCGATACCGACGGATGCAATTGCGCTCCCTCATGGCTTCCAAGTCAGGCAACGGCCTTTCCAGAGGGGGTGCCCTGCAATACACAATTTATAGGAAATGTCTTCAACGGTCTGACTAAGACAATTACAATGTACATGGCACAAGCAACACTGCTTCAAATAATCTAGACAATTTGGAGTGTGGCGTGGGATACACACTAATGTAACATGTGCCAGCTCCCAGCCACTCCTCCGTGAAAAGTAAAAGACCTGTGGTGTGTGGAATGGATATGACATGCATATAAATGATCTGATGGAAAGGTCTTAGGGCCTCATTTATGAGGCCTTGCGTCACTTTTACGCCGCCGGTGCGTCACTTTTTGTGACACACCAGTGGCGTAAAAAATGCGCCTTGTAGCGCCATATTTACAAAGTGACGCATCTAGGTAGATGCGTCACTTTGTAAACCCCTGCGCCACATTATACCTGCGCCAGGTATAATGTATGCAAGGGGGGCGTATTGACTTAAGGAAGGGTCGTAGAAGTGACGCAGTGAAATCTATGAGATTTCACTGCGTCACTTTTAGGACGCCGTTGCGTCAAATTCTTGCGCCTGCTTCACAGCAGGCGTAAGACTGACGCAGGCCCTTTCACATGGGGCTTGCCCCATGTGAAAGGACGCATTGCTGGAGTTGCGTCACTTTTGTGACACACTCCAGCAATGCGTCACTTTTGCGTTTACAGATACGTCAGAAATACTGACGTATCTGTAACTCCTTGCGACATGATGCGTCATACATTAAATATGACGCATCAGGAATGTCGCAAGGAGTGCGCACTGAGAAGTGACGCATCGCTGCTTCCACGCAGCGATGCGTCATTTCTCATAAATGAGGCCCTTAGTGGGCATGACAATGTATCATGTCAGTGACACACGTCATGTGAATGTGAGTAGCAGCTTGTTTGCACATCCAGACAGCTGACAGCAATACACACACACACCACATGTGCCATCATTTGCACAGTTCTGACTTAGTAATGTTGCGGTGTTTACATTCCCAAAGTATTACATGACCATCATCATACATCATAAATCTTTGATTTGTGACAAATGGTATGTGCTGCCATCACACATATGAGTGGGTAATTAACACACGGGGCATGGTGTGTGTACATTACAAACCAGGTCATCACGCAAAGGACACAACATAGATGCTCCTACAGCACATGTACTGAACTGTATGGACGAGTTACTTACGTTTTGTAACAAGATATCAGTAAGGAACAGTAGTTATTCGCATAATCCCGACTTTGAATACATGACAAGCTTTTGACAAATATGCCTCCCTGGATGCCATCAATCTGCCCAGTGAGTCGGGGCTATCCAGGCCACATTGGAAAAAAGACAGTGTGGGTGATTGGCATCCTACAAGGGCGTGGCCAAGTATTGCCCGTACCTACAACGCACACTCTGCCAGCAGTTACACAACCATGTCCCACAGAGAGTGTGGGTACCAGACAAAGAGGCATGTGATGTAGGAAGAGCCCACTCCCAGACTCAGGGAGGATGAAGACATGTTTCCGTAGTGCTCATACCTCTTGGATGCCCTCTACAGCGGAGCTAACGGGAATGTGGTCTGTGATTTGGGGGCATGGATGCCCCTGCTCCCTGGGGTGGGGTGGGAGGACAGGGAACATGGTCAGTACGGGGAGGGGAGTGGTCGTCTGACAACGTGCCTATATACAGCCAAACATGCAGCGTGCCTGTACATGCAGGCCAATATAGATACAGTACATACCTGAATATAGGCCTGCAGAGGCACAGAGGAGCGTGAGTGGAGTTGAAGGACCTAAGTGAGGAGGTTGGTCCTCCCAGCGGCAACGGGGAGATGAAGGGGCAAGGCTCCGGCCACCCACGTAAACACTACACTGTACGTTGCCCACTCATCCAGAAACACATTTGGAGTCGAGACATCACCAGTGTCAGGCTAGGTGTCCAGACCACTCGCATCCCCCAGTCCACCTGTCCTGTCGTCTTGGGACTGACACTCACGTGCCACTGGGTCTTCATTACCCTACAAATACCCATTAACACCCATTGTAATGAGCTGTGGCAGGCTCATTGAAGTTTTACTCCCCATGCAGCATTTATAGCGGTGTTCAGCCGCACAGTCTCCACGCTGGAGCCGTACAGTGTGTGGTATTGGGGACAGCACCACCCAAGAACGGCACCAAGGCTGACACCTGGGGGACTGTTGCCAGTGAGGTTGTGAGGTGAACCAGCGAGGACCAGGGTGACCATTCACATCCTGGTGCTGGGCACTGCTGGGCACTGCTGGTCTTAGCCACACACACACACTGATGCTGGGCACTGGTGGGCACTGGTGGGCAGTGGTGGGGGTCTTAGACACACACACCCTATGTTGCTGGGCACTGCTGGGCACTGGTGGGGGTCTCAGCCACACACACACTCTGATGCTGGGCACTGGTGGGCACTGGTGGGGGTCTTAGACACACACACACTCTGATGCTGGGCACTGCTGGTCTTAGCCACACACACACTCTGATGCTGGGCACTGGTGGGCACTGGTGGGGGTCTCAGCCACACACACACTCTGGTGCTGGGCACTGATGGGCACTGCTGGTCAAAGCCACACACACACTCTGATGCTGGGCACTGGTGGGCACTGGTGGGCAGTGGTGGGGGTCTTAGACACACACACCCTATGCTGCTGGGCACTGCTGGGCACTGGTGGGGGTCTCAGCCACACACACTCTGATGCTGGGCACTGGTGGGCAATGGTGGAGGTCTTAGACACACACACATTCTCTGATGCTGGGCACTGGTGGGCACTGGTGGGCACTGGTGGGGGTCTCAGCCACACACACACTCTGGTGCTGGGCACTGCTGGGCACTGCTGGTCTTAGCCACAAACACACTCTGATGCTGGGCACTGGTGGGAACTGGTGGGGGTCTCAGCCACACACACACTCTGATGCTGGGCACTGGTGGGCACTGGTGGGGGTCTCAGCCACACACACACTCTGGTGCTGGGCACTGCTGGGCACTGGTGGGGGTCTCACCCACACACACACTCTGATGCTGGGCACTGGTGGGGGTCTTAGACACACACACACTCTGATGCTGGGCACTGCTGGGCACTGCTGGTCTTATCCACACACACACACTCTGATGCTGGGCACTGGTGGGCACTGGTGGGGGTCTCAGCCACACACACACTCTGGTGCTGGGCACTGCTGGGCACTGCTGGTCTTAGCCACACACACACTCTGATGCTGGGCACTGGTGGGCACTGGTGGGCAGTGGTGGGGGTCTTAGACACACACACCCTATGCTGCTGGGCACTGGTGGGGGTCTCAGCCACACACACACTCTGATGGTGGGCACTGGTGGGGGTCTTAGACACACACACACACTCTGATGCTGGGCACTGGTGGGCACTGGTGGGGACTGGTGGGGGTCTCCGCCACACACACACTCTGGTGCTGGGCACTGCTGGGCACTGCTGGTCTTAGCCACACACACACACTGATGCTGGGCACTGGTGGGCACTGGTGGGCAGTGGTGGGGGTCTAAGACACACACACCCTATGTTGCTGGGCACTGCTGGGCACTGGTGGGGGTCTCCGCCACACACACACTCTGATGCTGGGCACTGGTGGGCACTGGTGGGGGTCTTAGACACACACACACTCTGATGCTGGGCACTGCTGGGCACTGCTGGTCTTAGCCACACACACACTCTGAAGCTGGGCACTGGTGGGCACTGGTGGGCACTGGTGGGGGTCTCAGCCACACACACACTCTGGTGCTGGGCACTGATGGGCACTGCTGGTCTTAGCCACACACACACTCTGATGCTGGGCACTGGTGGGCACTGGTGGGCAGTGGTGGGGGTCTTAGACACACACACCCTATGCTGCTGGGCACTGCTGGGCACTGGTGGGGGTCTCAGCCACACACACTCTGATGCTGGGCACTGGTGGGCAATGGTGGGGGTCTTAGACACACACACACACTCTGATGCTAGGCACTGGTGGGCACTGGTGGGCACTGGTGGGGGTCTCAGCCACACACACACTCTGGTGCTGGGCACTGCTGGGCACTGCTGGTCTTAGCCACACACACACTCTGATGCTGGGCACTGGTGGGCACTGGTGGGCAGTGGTGGGGGTCTTAGACACACACACCCTATGCTGCTGGGCACTGCGGGGCACTGGTGGGGGTCTCAGCCACACACACACTCTGATACTGGGCACTGGTGGGCACTGGTGGGGGTCTTAGACACACACACACTCTGATGCTGGGCACTGCTGGGCACTGCTGGTCTTAGCCACACACACACTCTGATGCTGGGCACTGGTGGGCACTGGTGGGCACTGGTGGGGGTCTCAGCCACACACACACTCTGGTGCTGGGGACTGCTGGGCGCTGCTGGTCTTAGCCACACACACACTCTGATGCTGGGCACTGGTGGGCACTGGTGGGCAGTGGTGGGGGTCTTAGACACACACACCCTATGCTGCTGGGCACTGCTGGGCACTGGTGGGGGTCTCAGCCACACACACACTCTGATGCTGGACACTGGTGGGCACTGGTGGGGGTCTTAGACACACACACACTCTGATTCTGGGCACTGCTGGTCTTAGCCACACACACACTCTGATGCTGGGCACTGGTGGGCACTGGTGGGCAGTGGTGGGGGTCTTAGACACACACACCCTATGCTGCTGGGCACTGCTGGGCACTGGTGTGGGTCTCAGCCACACACACACTCTGATGATGGGCACTGGTGGGCACTGGTGGGGGTCTTAGACACACACACACTCTGATGCTGGGCACTGCTGGGCACTGCTGGTCTTAGCCACACACACACTCTGATGCTGGGCACTGGTGGGCACAGGGGTGGGCAGTGGTGGGGGTCTTAGACACACACACCCTATGCTGCTGGGCACTGCTGGGCACTGGTGGGGGTCTCAGCCACACACACACTCTGATGCTGGGCACTGGTGGGCACTGGTGGGGGTCTTAGACACAAACACACTCTGATGCTGGGCACTGCCGGGCACTGCTGGTCTTAGCCACACACACACTCTGATGCTGGGCACTGGTGGGCACTGGTGGGCAGTGGTGGGGGTCTTAGACACACACACCCTATGCTGCTGGGCACTGCTGGGCACTGGTGGGGGTCTCAGCCACACACACACTCTGATGCTGGGCACTGGTGGGCACTGGTGGGCACTGGTGGGGGTCTTAGACACACACACACACTCTGATGCTGGGCACTGCTGGGCACTGCTGGTCTTAGCCACACACACACTCTGATGCTGGGCACTGGTGGGCACTGGTGGGGGTCTCAGCCACACACACACTCTGGGGCTGGGCACTGCTGGGCACTGCTGGTCTTAGCCACACACACACTCTGATGCTGGGCACTGGTGGGCAGTGGTGGGCAGTGGTGGGGGTCTTAGACACACACACCCTATGCTGCTGGGCACTGCTGGGCACTGGTGGGGGTCTCAGCCACACACACACTCTGATGCTGGGCACTGGTGGGCACTGGTGGGCACTGGTGGGGGTCTTAGACACACACACACTCTGATGCTGGGCACTGCTGGGCACTGCTGGTCTTAGCCACACACACACTCTGATGCTGGGCACTGGTGGGCACTGGTGGGGGTCTCAGCCACACACACACTCTGGTGCTGGGCACTGCTGGGCACTGCTGGTCTTAGCCACACACACACTCTGATGCTGGGCACTGGTGGGCACTGGTGGGCAGTGGTGGGGGTCTTAGACACACACACCCTATGCTGCTGGGCACTGCTGGGCACTGGTGGGGGTCTCAGCCACACACACACTCTGATGCTGGGCACTGGTGGGCACTGGTGGGGGTCTTAGACACACACACACTCTGATGCTGGGCACTGCTGGGCACTGCTGGTCTTAGCCACACACACACACTGATGCTTGGCACTGGTGGGCAGTGGTGGGGGTCTTAGACACACATACCCTATGCTGCTGGGCACTGCTGGGCACTGGTGGGGGTCTCAGCCACACACACACTCTGATGCTGGGCACTGGTGGGCACTGGTGGGGGTCTTAGACACACACACACTCTGATGCTGGGCACTGCTGGGCACTGCTGGTCTTATCCACACACACACTCTGATGCTGGGCACTGGTGGGCACTGGTGGGGGTCTCAGCCACACACACACTCTGGTGCTGGGCACTGCTGGGCACTGCTGGTCTTAGCCACACACACACTCTGATGCTGGGCACTGGTGGGCACTGGTGGGCAGTGGTGGGGTTCTTAGACACACACACCCTATGCTGCTGGGCACTGGTGGGGGTCTCAGCCACACACACACTCTGATGGTGGGCACTGGTGGGGGTCTTAGACACACACACACACTCTGATGCTGGGCACTGGTGGGCACTGGTGGGGACTGGTGGGGGTCTCTGCCACACACACACTCTGGTGCTGGGCACTGCTGGGCACTGCTGGTCTTAGCCACACACACACACTGATGCTGGGCACTGGTGGGCACTGGTGGGCAGTGGTGGGGGTCTTAGACACACACACCCTATGTTGCTGGGCACTGCTGGGCACTGGTGGGGGTCTCAGCCACACACACACTCTGATGCTGGGCACTGGTGGGCACTGGTGGGGGTCTTAGACACACACACACTCTGATGCTGGGCACTGCTGGTCTTAGCCACACACACACTCTGATGCTGGGCACTGGTGGGCACTGGTGGGGGTCTCAGCCACACACACACTCTGGTGCTGGGCACTGATGGGCACTGCTGGTCAAAGCCACACACACACTCTGATGCTGGGCACTGGTGGGCACTGGTGGGCAGTGGTGGGGGTCTTAGACACACACACCCTATGCTGCTGGGCACTGCTGGGCACTGGTGGGGGTCTCAGCCACACACACTCTGATGCTGGGCACTGGTGGGCAATGGTGGGGGTCTTAGACACACACACATTCTCTGATGCTGGGCACTGGTGGGCACTGGTGGGGGTCTCAGCCACACACACACTCTGGTGCTGGGCACTGCTGGGCACTGCTGGTCTTAGCCACAAACACACTCTGATGCTGGGCACTGGTGGGAACTGGTGGGGGTCTCAGCCACACACACACTCTGATGCTGGGCACTGGTGGGCACTGGTGGGGGTCTCAGCCACACACACACTCTGGTGCTGGGCACTGCTGGGCACTGGTGGGGGTCTCACCCACACACACACTCTGATGCTGGGCACTGGTGGGGGTCTTAGACACACACACACTCTGATGCTGGGCACTGCTGGGCACTGCTGGTCTTATCCACACACACACACTGTTAGACGGACCGGGAGGGTCGGCCGAGGATAAGGGGAGAGGTCTCCGGGGAGAGCCGTCTCCAGCGAATCGTACAGACAAGTAACTCCCCCCCCCACAGACGGACACCACACAAGGATAAAGTTCAACGATACTTTATAGGGAATTCTTCAAGTACGGTAGAATGGTACAAGGAGGTCTGGACTCAGGGGTCCCCTCTATTCTGGTCTCTGTTTGGGAAGAGGGTAGCGGGACAGTCTTGTTACCAAAAAGATGGCAATAGCTCTCAATCCTCGAGCTCGGGGGTGTAGATGAACGGGCCGCGGCGGAGCCAGCAGGTCCCGAGATGGATGAAGGAAGACGACGGTCCGCGGCAGAGCCAGCAGGTCCCGATGAAGGTGGTGGTTACAAACGGTCCGCGGCCACACCAGCAGGACCCGACGACGATGAAGGATAGGGTAGTTCCAAAAGCCGCGGCAGCGCCAGCAGGCAAGACGAGGGTGCACAAGACAGAGCTACGGCAGCGCCAGTAGTCCGTCAAGGATGAGTTCTTCTTTGCGTCTCTCGACTCCAAGATACAACTCCCGTCCTGCTCTGGAGCTGCCCCAGTTATAGGGCTGGTGTGCTTTGATGTCCGGACCCTCGCACTTGGAGGTCGGGAGGTCCGGGATGAGGGAGTTCAGACACCCAGCAGGGGGGTGGAGCCAGCGCCCGGGGAGGCGATGGGCGAGCGGTACTTGGCGGGGGAGAGCCATCGACACCTCTTGCTCCCATTGACTGACCAAGTAGCCCGCTCACCTCCTGGGTGGATGTTGGTGCCGGAATGTCTGAGGCCTGGCCAGGCCCAGGGTTGAGGTCGATCGGGGGCCAGGCGGCCTCGTGGTGGAGTGTCCAAGATGGCGCCCAGGATGGGCGCGCAGGCCGGTAGTGGGTCGGCCTACGCGGTCAACAGGTTCGAGTGTAGGGGTCCCTGCGGGGACGGTGGACGTGCAATGGTGGTGTGTGGTACTTGCGTGGCTGGCTCGGGCCTGGTTGGGCCGGGGGAGAGCGGCCCTTCATGTGGCCTGTCCAACATGCGTCCCCCCCAGCTGAAGGCGGGGAGAGTTACCCATTCTCTTGGGGACTCTTCTCGTCGAGGCGGAAGAACCGGGACAGGCCATCTGCGTTGGCGTGATCTGGCCCAGGCCGATGTTCAACTGTGAAGTCCATCCCTTGTAGGGAGATGGACCAGCGTAGTAACTTCGGGTTTTCCCCCCGCATCTGCATCAGCCACTGCAGGGGTCGGTGGTCGGTCTGTACCCGAAAGGGTGTGCCAAAAAGGTAGGGCCGGAGCTTCTTGAGGGCCCATACCACCGCGAAGGCCTCCCTCTCTATGGTGCTCCAGCGTTGTTCCCGGGGTAGGAGTCGCCGGCTGATGAAGGCCACCGGTTGATCACGGCCTTCGGTGTTCACTTGAGACAGGACTGCCCCAATACCATGGTCGGAGGCATCCGTCTGGACGATGAACCCCCGGCTGTAGTCGGGGGCCTGGAGCACAGGGGCGGAGCACATGGCGGCTTTCAATTGTTCAAATGCAGCTTGACACTCTGGGGTCCAGTTGACTTTCTGGGGCTGATTTTTTGACGTGAGTTCTGTGAGGGGCCTCACGATAGTACCATAGTCTTTCACGAACCTTCGGTAATAGCCCGTGAGGCCCAGGAAGGCTCGTACCTCGGTCTGGGTAATGGGGGGCTGCCAGGACTGGATGGCGGCAATTTTTAGCTGCAGAGGGGCCACCAGGCCGCTTCCCACCTGGTGCCCGAGGTAGGTTACAGACCCTTGCCCAATTTGACATTTGCTGGCCTTGATCGTGAGGCCAGCTCGCTGAAGGGCGTGCAGCACTGCTCGGAGGTGGTGGAGGTGCTCGGACCACTGGTTGCTGTATACAGCGATGTCGTCTAGGTAGGCGGCGCTGAATCCTTCGAGCCCCGCCAGGACCTGATTGACGAGCCGTTGGAATGTTGCTGGGGCATTCTTCATGCCGAAGGGCATGACTGTGAAATGGTAATGGCCATCGGGAGTGGAAAAGGCAGAACGTTCTTGTGCCCGGGGTGTGAGGCCGATTTGCCAGTAGCCCGCCGTCAGGTCGAAGATACTGAGGTAGCGGGCAGCTCCCATGCGGTCGATTAGTTCATCTGCCCGGGGGATGGGATGTGCGTCTGTCCTGGTGACCGCATTCAAGCCCCGGTAGTCGACGCAGAACCGGAGTTCTGGTGTGGTGCCGGGGGCAGCTGCTTTGGGGACCAGTACTACAGGGCTGGCCCAGGGGCTGTCTGAGGGCTCGATGACCCCGAGCGTGAGCATTTTGGCTACTTCCTCCTGGATGCAGGCCCGTACCCGATCTGGCACGCGGTAGGCCCGGTGGCGGATAGGGGGGCTGTCCCCCGTGTCCACATCGTGCGTACACCAGGAAGTGACACCTGGGGTGAGGGAGAACAGGCTGGCGAATTGTGACAGGAGAACTTGGCACTCCTGGCGTTGCTCTCGGGTGAGGGCCTCTGAGAGTCGGACCCCATCTACGGAGCCGTCTTTCTCCCGCGTTCGTAGGAGGTCCGGGAGGGGCTCGGAGTCCTCTTCAGCCCCATTGTCTGTGGCCATCAGGAGGCTGAGTTCTGTCCGTACAAAGTGCGGTTTCAGTCTGTTAGCGTGGAGGACCCGGAGGGGGTTCCGGGAAGATTCCAAGTCGATGAGATAGGTAGCCGGACCCTTGCGCTCGACCACTTTGAAGGGCCCTGTCCACTTGTCTTGTAGGGCGCAGGGTTCGGTGGGGGACATTACCCATACCTGTTGCCCAGGTTCAAATTCAATGGAGGAGGCATTCCGGTCATACCACCTTTTCATGTTCTCTTGACTGGCCTCTAGGTTGGCTTTTGCTAGTTCTCGGAATCGCCGGGTCTGGTTGCGGAGTGTTAGGAGGTAGCGGAAAACATCTGGTGGGTTCTTTAGAGGGGGCATCTCCCAGCCTTCCTTAACTAGGCTGAGCGGCCCGCGCACGGGGTGTCCATATAGCAGTTCAAATGGGCTGAAGCCCAGGGACTTCTGGGGAACCTCTCGATATGCGAAGAGGAGGCACGGCAGCAGCACATCCCACTGGCGACGGAGGGGCTCTTCCAACCCCCCGATCATCCCTTTGAGCGTGCGGTTGAACCGCTCAACGAGTCCGTTTCCTTGAGGGTGATAGGGGGTCGTGAACCGGTAGGTAACCCCGCACTGTTGCCAGAGAGATTTCATATATTTCGAAATAAAGTTCGTGCCTCTGTCACTGACGACCTCACGGGGGAAGCCCACCCGGGAGAAGATCCCCATCAGAGCCCGGCCGACTACCGGGGCTGTCACAGTCCGCAGGGGAACAGCCTCCGGGTAGCGGGTGGCGTGGTCCACTAGCACCAGGATGAATCGATGGCCTTGTTTTGTGCGCGGGTCCAGGGGCCCTACGATATCGATTCCGACCCTCTCGAATGGGGTGGTGACCACGGGAAAAGGTTGCAGGGGGGCTTTCAGTTTGCGGCCGCTCTTCCCACTGGCTTGGCACGTGGGGCAAGATCGGCAATGCTGGTGTACATTGTCCCTCATTTTGGGCCAGAAGAAGTGGGTCACCAGGCGGCTATAGGTTTTGTCTTGACCCAAGTGTCCTGCCAGGGGGACATCGTGGGCCAGGTTTAGCAGAAAGTCTCTAAAACGGAGGGGTACCACTAGGACTCGGCTGGCCCCCAGCTCCGCGATTCTTTGCTCACTGTACAGCAGATCATTGTCCCAGTAGACCCAGTGAGTTCCGGAGGTATCCCCTGCGCTTTGGGCTAGCGCTTGCTGGCGGAGTCCCTCGAGGGAGGGACAGGTCTGTTGTTCTTGGCGAAATTGTTCTTGCGTGGGCCCCCCCTCTTGAGGCCACTGGTCGAGGTTAGCGAGGTCGGGAGGTTGAGCCGGTTCGGGGGGGACGTCACGGTCGGTGGTTTCGGCGGGGGCGACCGGAGGCGGTGGCGCCGGCCATTCGAGTTCCTCTGGGCGGGTGTTGGCACGGGCGGTCATGGACCGGGTGGTGACGCACGCCCAGTCCGGGACGCCCAGCATCCCCAGGTGCTCTTTTCGTTCGACTGCTGCCCATGGAGAGCTTTCCAGGTCATTACCCAGGAGGCAGTCTACGGGGGCATCATCTCGGACCGTCACCTTCAACATGCCGGAGACCCCTCCCCATTAGAAGGGGACGCAGGCCATCCGACACAGACTTTCTGAGTTATCGGCTGAACGTACAGGGCAGAGAATGTTTGGTAAGTATTGTTCGGGGGTCACCAGGTGACAGCGGACGGCTGTTACACTGGCCCCAGTGTCACGAAGGGCTTCAGCCCGGCGTCCATTGATGCCCACCCATTGGCTGTACTTCTGGGTATTAGCGGGTAGGGGGACCCGCGGGACCATGTCTCTCCCCCCTAGGCAGGCGAGAGCCATGGCGGCTGGCTCCCATTCTTGGTGTTCCTGTTCATATTCTTCTTGTTCCTCCGAGATCTGTTCCTCCCCCAGAGCAGCAGCGGCTACTTGGCGGGGTCTTGGGCTCTGGTACTGAGGGCAGTTTGGGTCGTTTGCATAGTGTCCGACTCGTTGGCATCGATGGCAGGTAACATTGGCTCGATGTCCCGGTCGCGCTGGGGTGCTGCCCCGGTTGGCCGGGGGGGTGGGGCTGGTAGTGGGGGTGACCGGAGCGTTGCTTCTTCCGCGTCCTTGGCCTCCACCTCCTCGGGGACGGTGCTGACCATTGTTGTTCCGGTTCTGTTCGTAGGACCCATTTCGACCCACTCTGGTGATCTCCCACCGGTCAGCTTCGGCTGCGAGCTGCCGGGGATCCGTTAACTTGCTGTCGAGGAGGTGCTGGCGAAGTTCAATGAAGCAATTGTTCGACAGATGCTCCCATACCATAAGATTGAACAGTTGTTCGTAGGTTGTGACCTTGCTTCCTTTGATCCAGCCCTCGAAGGCTCGGCTAAAGTAATTGACATAGTCCACCCAAGTTGTACCCGGGATGCGGGTGCAGTCTCGGAACCTCTGACGGTACATTTCGGGTGTGAGGCCATAGCGGGTGAGGAGTGCAGCTTTCATATGGTCATAGGAGGTCATCTGGTGGTCCGGGAGTTGCAGCAGGGCGTCGCGGCCCTCATTGAGGAATCTCCCCCACAGACCGGCCCCCCAATCGCTTCTATCGATCCGGTGGGCAGTCATAGCGATTTCATAGGCCTTAAACCATTGCTGGATGTCGTCCTCTCGGAAGTATTCTCGAACGACATCCTTGGGGATGTGTACCTTCTTCTCTGTTGCCCCTGGAGCGTGGGGTTGCTCGGGCACCCCTGCTTCTTTATTCTGTTTGCGTAGGTCGATTTCAGCTAATTTCCGCTCATGTTCATATGCCAGTTTCTTTTCCTCGAGCTCCCTTTGTCTCTGTTTCTCCTCTCTTTCTTCTCGGAGACGCAGGTGCTCTAAGTTGATTTTCTGTTCGGCCAACTTTAGTTCAACGTCCATTTTGAGCCGGGCCATTTCCAGCTCGTGTAGTCGGGTTCTTTCTCGTTCCTGGATCTCGTCTGGCGAGAGACCCGTTCTTCGTTCTTCAGGGGCCATGGGGGTTTGTGCTGCGATGTCTTGATCGGGGGTTCCGGCAGCCCCGGTTTCTGCCCAAGATTCTAGGGCCTGCTTAAAGTCATCTTTGGTATTTAGTCCGGTGGTAGCGATACCTAATTCGATACAGAACTGTTTAAGTTCACGATGGCTGTACTCGTCCAATTTCTCCATCTGGACTTTCTCCGTTGATCCGCTGTCTTTAGTTGACATCGTGATTCGCCGTGGGGTGAGCTACTCTCTGTACGGTTTATGCGGTGATTCGGATCCCGTCGCTGGCCACCAATGTTAGACGGACCGGGAGGGTCGGCCGAGGATAAGGGGAGAGGTCTCCGGGGAGAGCCGTCTCCAGCGAATCGTACAGACAAGTAACTCCCCCCCCCACAGACGGACACCACACAAGGATAAAGTTCAACGATACTTTATAGGGAATTCTTCAAGTACGGTAGAATGGTACAAGGAGGTCTGGACTCAGGGGTCCCCTCTATTCTGGTCTCTGTTTGGGAAGAGGGTAGCGGGACAGTCTTGTTACCAAAAAGATGGCAATAGCTCTCAATCCTCGAGCTCGGGGGTGTAGATGAACGGGCCGCGGCGGAGCCAGCAGGTCCCGAGATGGATGAAGGAAGACGACGGTCCGCGGCAGAGCCAGCAGGTCCCGATGAAGGTGGTGGTTACAAACGGTCCGCGGCCACACCAGCAGGACCCGACGACGATGAAGGATAGGGTAGTTCCAAAAGCCGCGGCAGCGCCAGCAGGCAAGACGAGGGTGCACAAGACAGAGCTACGGCAGCGCCAGTAGTCCGTCAAGGATGAGTTCTTCTTTGCGTCTCTCGACTCCAAGATACAACTCCCGTCCTGCTCTGGAGCTGCCCCAGTTATAGGGCTGGTGTGCTTTGATGTCCGGACCCTCGCACTTGGAGGTCGGGAGGTCCGGGATGAGGGAGTTCAGACACCCAGCAGGGGGGTGGAGCCAGCGCCCGGGGAGGCGATGGGCGAGCGGTACTTGGCGGGGGAGAGCCATCGACACCTCTTGCTCCCATTGACTGACCAAGTAGCCCACTCACCTCCTGGGTGGATGTTGGTGCCGGAATGTCTGAGGCCTGGCCAGGCCCAGGGTTGAGGTCGATCGGGGGCCAGGCGGCCTCGTGGTGGAGTGTCCAAGATGGCGCCCAGGATGGGCGCGCAGGCCGGTAGTGGGTCGGCCTACGCGGTCAACAGGTTCGAGTGTAGGGGTCCCTGCGGGGACGGTGGACGTGCAATGGTGGTGTGTGGTACTTGCGTGGCTGGCTCGGGCCTGGTTGGGCCGGGGGAGAGCGGCCCTTCATGTGGCCTGTCCAACACACACTCTGATGCTGGGCACTGGTGGGCACTGGTGGGGGTCTCAGCCACACACACACTCTGGTGCTGGGCACTGCTGGGCACTGCTGGTCTTAGCCACACACACACTCTGATGCTGGGCACTGGTGGGCACTGGTGGGCAGTGGTGGGGGTCTTAGACACACACACCCTATGCTGCTGGGCACTGGTGGGGGTCTCAGCCACACACACACTCTGATGGTGGGCACTGGTGGGGGTCTTAGACACACACACACACTCTGATGCTGGGCACTGGTGGGCACTGGTGGGGACTGGTGGGGGTCTCCGCCACACACACACTCTGGTGCTGGGCACTGCTGGGCACTGCTGGTCTTAGCCACACACACACACTGATGCTGGGCACTGGTGGGCACTGGTGGGCAGTGGTGGGGGTCTAAGACACACACACCCTATGTTGCTGGGCACTGCTGGGCACTGGTGGGGGTCTCCGCCACACACACACTCTGATGCTGGGCACTGGTGGGCACTGGTGGGGGTCTTAGACACACACACACTCTGATGCTGGGCACTGCTGGGCACTGCTGGTCTTAGCCACACACACACTCTGAAGCTGGGCACTGGTGGGCACTGGTGGGCACTGGTGGGGGTCTCAGCCACACACACACTCTGGTGCTGGGCACTGATGGGCACTGCTGGTCTTAGCCACACACACACTCTGATGCTGGGCACTGGTGGGCACTGGTGGGCAGTGGTGGGGGTCTTAGACACACACACCCTATGCTGCTGGGCACTGCTGGGCACTGGTGGGGGTCTCAGCCACACACACTCTGATGCTGGGCACTGGTGGGCAATGGTGGGGGTCTTAGACACACACACACACTCTGATGCTGGGCACTGGTGGGCACTGGTGGGCACTGGTGGGGGTCTCAGCCACACACACACTCTGGTGCTGGGCACTGCTGGGCACTGCTGGTCTTAGCCACACACACACTCTGATGCTGGGCACTGGTGGGCACTGGTGGGCAGTGGTGGGGGTCTTAGACACACACACCCTATGCTGCTGGGCACTGCGGGGCACTGGTGGGGGTCTCAGCCACACACACACTCTGATACTGGGCACTGGTGGGCACTGGTGGGGGTCTTAGACACACACACACTCTGATGCTGGGCACTGCTGGGCACTGCTGGTCTTAGCCACACACACACTCTGATGCTGGGCACTGGTGGGCACTGGTGGGCACTGGTGGGGGTCTCAGCCACACACACACTCTGGTGCTGGGGACTGCTGGGCGCTGCTGGTCTTAGCCACACACACACTCTGATGCTGGGCACTGGTGGGCACTGGTGGGCAGTGGTGGGGGTCTTAGACACACACACCCTATGCTGCTGGGCACTGCTGGGCACTGGTGGGGGTCTCAGCCACACACACACTCTGATGCTGGACACTGGTGGGCACTGGTGGGGGTCTTAGACACACACACACTCTGATTCTGGGCACTGCTGGTCTTAGCCACACACACACTCTGATGCTGGGCACTGGTGGGCACTGGTGGGCAGTGGTGGGGGTCTTAGACACACACACCCTATGCTGCTGGGCACTGCTGGGCACTGGTGTGGGTCTCAGCCACACACACACTCTGATGATGGGCACTGGTGGGCACTGGTGGGGGTCTTAGACACACACACACTCTGATGCTGGGCACTGCTGGTCTTAGCCACACACACACTCTGATGCTGGGCACTGGTGGGCACAGGGGTGGGCAGTGGTGGGGGTCTTAGACACACACACCCTATGCTGCTGGGCACTGCTGGGCACTGGTGGGGGTCTCAGCCACACACACACTCTGATGCTGGGCACTGGTGGGCACTGGTGGGGGTCTTAGACACAAACACACTCTGATGCTGGGCACTGCCGGGCACTGCTGGTCTTAGCCACACACACACTCTGATGCTGGGCACTGGTGGGCACTGGTGGGCAGTGGTGGGGGTCTTAGACACACACACCCTATGCTGCTGGGCACTGCTGGGCACTGGTGGGGGTCTCAGCCACACACACACTCTGATGCTGGGCACTGGTGGGCACTGGTGGGGGTCTTAGAAACACACACACTCTGATGCTGGGCACTGCTGGGCACTGCTGGTCTTAGCCACACACACACTCTGATGCTGGGCACTGGTGGGCAGTGGTGGGGGTCTTAGACACACACACACCCTATGCTGCTGGGCACTGCTGGGCACTGGTGGGGGTCTCAGCCACACACACACTCTGGTGCTGGGCACTGGTGGGCACTGGTGGGCACTGGTGGGGGTCTCAGCCACACACAAACTCTGATGCTGGGCACTGGTGGGCACTGGTGGGGGTCTCAGCCACACACACACTCTGATGCTGGGCACTGGTGGGCACTGGTGGGGGTCTCAGCCACACACATACTCTGGTGCTGGGCACTGCTGGGCACTGGTGGGGGTCTCAGCCACACACACACTCTGATGCTGGGCACTGGTGGGCACTTGTGGGGGTCTTAGACACACACACACTCTGATGCTGGGCACTGCTGGGCACTGCTGGCCTTAGCCACACACACACTCTGATGCTGGGCACTGGTGGGCACTGGTGGGCAGTGGTGGGGGTCTTAGACACACACACCCTATGCTGCTAGGCACTGCTGGGCACTGGTGGGGGTCTCAGCCACACACACACTCTGATGCTGGGCACTGGTGGGCACTGGTGGGGGTCTTAGACACACACACACTCTGATGCTGGGCACTGCTGGGCACTGCTGGTCTTAGCCACACACACACTCTGATGCTGGGCACTGGTGGGCAGTGGTGGGGATCTTAGACACACACACCCTATGCTGCTGGACACTGCTGGGCACTGGTGGGGGTCTCAGCCACACACACACTCTGATGCTGGGCACTGGTGGGCACTGGTGGGGGTCTTAGACACACACACACACTCTGATGCTGGGCACTGCTGGTCTTAACCACACACACACTCTGATGCTGGGCACTGGTGGGCACTGGTGGGCAGTGGTGGGGGTCTTAGACACACACACCCTATGCTGCTGGGCACTGCTGGGCACTGGTGGGGGTCTCAGCCACACACACACTCTGGGGCTGGGCACTGGTGGGCACTGGTGGGCACTGGTGGGGGTCTCAGCCACACACATACTCTGACGCTGGGCACTGGTGGGCACTGGTGGGGGTCTCAGCCACACACACACTCTGATGCTGGGCACTGGTGGGCACTGGTGGGGGTCTCAGCCACACACACACTCTGGTGCTGGGCACTGCTGGGCACTGGTGGGGGTCTCACCCACACACACTCTGATGCTGGGCACTGGTGGGGGTCTTAGACACACACACACTCTGATGCTGGGCACTGCTGGGCACTGCTGATCTTAGCCACACACACACTCTGATGCTGGGCACTGGTGTTGTGCGGTGACGTACCGTACCCCGAGGTCGTTGATGTACCGTACCCCAGCTGGATGGCGTACATGCTGCACGTATGACACTGGTGAAGTGCGGTGACGTACTTCGATGACGTAGGTGCGGCACGCCTCTGTATTGCACTGGTGTTGTGCGGTAACGTACCATACCCCGAGGTCGTTGACGTACCGTACCCCAGCTGGATGGCGTACATGCTGCACGTATGACACTGGTGAAGTGCGGTGACGTACTTCGATGACGTAGGTGCGGCACGCCTCCGTATTGCACTGGTGTTGTGCAGTGACGTACCGTACCCCGAGGTCGTTGACGTACTGTACCCCAGCTGGATGGCGTACATGCTGCACGTATGACACTGGTGAAGTGCGGTGACGTACTTCGATGACGTAGGTGCGGCACGCCTCCGTATTACACTGGTGTTGTGCGGTGACGTACCGTACCCCACCCCGAGGTCGTTGACGTACCGTACCCCAGCTGGATGGCGTACATGCTGCACGTATGACACTGGTGAAGTGCGGTGACGTACTTCGATGACGTAGGTGAGGCATGCCTCCGTATTGCACTGGTGTTGTGCGGTGATGTACCGTACCCCGAGGTCGTTGACGTACCGTATGTTGGACAGGCCACATGAAGGGCCGCTCTCCCCCGGCCCAACCAGGCCCGAGCCAGCCACGCAAGTACCACACACCACCATTGCACGTCCACCGTCCCCGCAGGGACCCCTACACTCGAACCTGTTGACCGCGTAGGCCGACCCACTACCGGCCTGCGCGCCCATCCTGGGCGCCATCTTGGACACTCCACCACGAGGCCGCCTGGCCCCCGATCGACCTCAACCCTGGGCCTGGCCAGGCCTCAGACATTCCGGCACCAACATCCACCCAGGAGGTGAGCGGGCTACTTGGTCAGTCAATGGGAGCAAGAGGTGTCGATGGCTCTCCCCCGCCAAGTACCGCTCGCCCATCGCCTCCCCGGGCGCTGGCTCCACCCCCCTGCTGGGTGTCTGAACTCCCTCATCCCGGACCTCCCGACCTCCAAGTGCGAGGGTCCGGACATCAAAGCACACCAGCCCTATAACTGGGGCAGCTCCAGAGCAGGACGGGAGTTGTATCTTGGAGTCGAGAGACGCAAAGAAGAACTCATCCTTGACGGACTACTGGCGCTGCCGTAGCTCTGTCTTGTGCACCCTCGTCTTGCCTGCTGGCGCTGCCGCGGCTTTTGGAACTACCCTATCCTTCATCGTCGTCGGGTCCTGCTGGTGTGGCCGCGGACCGTTTGTAACCACCACCTTCATCGGGACCTGCTGGCTCTGCCGCGGACCGTCGTCTTCCTTCATCCATCTCGGGACCTGCTGGCTCCGCCGCGGCCCGTTCATCTACACCCCCGAGCTCGAGGATTGAGAGCTATTGCCATCTTTTTGGTAACAAGACTGTCCCGCTACCCTCTTCCCAAACAGAGACCAGAATAGAGGGGACCCCTGAGTCCAGACCTCCTTGTACCATTCTACCGTACTTGAAGAATTCCCTATAAAGTATCGTTGAACTTTATCCTTGTGTGGTGTCCGTCTGTGGGGGGGGGAGTTACTTGTCTGTACGATTCGCTGGAGACGGCTCTCCCCGGAGACCTCTCCCCTTATCCTCGGCCGACCCTCCCGGTCCGTCTAACATTGGTGGCCAGCGACGGGATCCGAATCACCGCATAAACCGTACAGAGAGTAGCTCACCCCACGGCGAATCACGATGTCAACTAAAGACAGCGGATCAACGGAGAAAGTCCAGATGGAGAAATTGGACGAGTACAGCCATCGTGAACTTAAACAGTTCTGTATCGAATTAGGTATCGCTACCACCGGACTAAATACCAAAGATGACTTTAAGCAGGCCCTAGAATCTTGGGCAGAAACCGGGGCTGCCGGAACCCCCGATCAAGACATCGCAGCACAAACCCCCATGGCCCCTGAAGAACGAAGAACGGGTCTCTCGCCAGACGAGATCCAGGAACGAGAAAGAACCCGACTACACGAGCTGGAAATGGCCCGGCTCAAAATGGACGTTGAACTAAAGTTGGCCGAACAGAAAATCAACTTAGAGCACCTGCGTCTCCGAGAAGAAAGAGAGGAGAAACAGAGACAAAGGGAGCTCGAGGAAAAGAAACTGGCATATGAACATGAGCGGAAATTAGCTGAAATCGACCTACGCAAACAGAATAAAGAAGCAGGGGTGCCCGAGCAACCCCACGCTCCAGGGGCAACAGAGAAGAAGGTACACATCCCCAAGGATGTCGTTCGAGAATACTTCCGAGAGGACGACATCCAGCAATGGTTTAAGGCCTATGAAATCGCTATGACTGCCCACCGGATCGATAGAAGCGATTGGGGGGCCGGTCTGTGGGGGAGATTCCTCAATGAGGGCCGCGACGCCCTGCTGCAACTCCCGGACCACCAGATGACCTCCTATGACCATATGAAAGCTGCACTCCTCACCCGCTATGGCCTCACACCCGAAATGTACCGTCAGAGGTTCCGAGACTGCACCCGCATCCCGGGTACAACTTGGGTGGACTATGTCAATTACTTTAGCCGAGCCTTCGAGGGCTGGATCAAAGGAAGCAAGGTCACAACCTACGAACAACTGTTCAATCTTATGGTATGGGAGCATCTGTCGAACAATTGCTTCATTGAACTTCGCCAGCACCTCCTCGACAGCAAGTTAACGGATCCCCGGCAGCTCGCAGCCGAAGCTGACCGGTGGGAGATCACCAGAGTGGGTCGAAATGGGTCCTACGAACAGAACCGGAACAACAATGGTCAGCACCGTCCCCGAGGAGGTGGAGGCCAAGGACGCGGAAGAAGCAACGCTCCGGTCACCCCCACTACCAGCCCCACCCCCCCGGCCAACCGGGGCAGCACCCCAGCGCGACCGGGACATCGAGCCAATGTTACCTGCCATCGATGCCAACGAGTCGGACACTATGCAAACGACCCAAACTGCCCTCAGTACCAGAGCCCAAGACCCCGCCAAGTAGCCGCTGCTGCTCTGGGGGAGGAACAGATCTCGGAGGAACAAGAAGAATATGAACAGGAACACCAAGAATGGGAGCCAGCCGCCATGGCTCTCGCCTGCCTAGGGGGGAGAGACATGGTCCCGCGGGTCCCCCTACCCGCTAATACCCAGAAGTACAGCCAATGGGTGGGCATCAATGGACGCCGGGCTGAAGCCCTTCGTGACACTGGGGCCAGTGTAACAGCCGTCCGCTGTCACCTGGTGACCCCCGAACAATACTTACCAAACATTCTCTGCCCTGTACGTTCAGCCGATAACTCAGAAAGTCTGTGTCGGATGGCCTGCGTCCCCTTCGAATGGGGAGGGGTCTCCGGCATGTTGAAGGTGACGGTCCGAGATGATGCCCCCGTAGACTGCCTCCTGGGTAATGACCTGGAAAGCTCTCCATGGGCAGCAGTCGAACGAAAAGAGCACCTGGGGATGCTGGGCGTCCCGGACTGGGCGTGCGTCACCACCCGGTCCATGACCGCCCGTGCCAACACCCGCCCAGAGGAACTCGAATGGCCGGCGCCACCGCCTCCGGTCGCCCCCGCCGAAACCACCGACCGTGACGTCCCCCCCGAACCGGCTCAACCTCCCGACCTCGCTAACCTCGACCAGTGGCCTCAAGAGGGGGGGCCCACGCAAGAACAATTTCGTCAAGAACAACAGACCTGTCCCTCCCTCGAGGGACTCCGCCAGCAAGCGCTAGCCCAAAGCGCAGGGGATACCTCCGGAACTCACTGGGTCTACTGGGACAATGATCTGCTGTACAGTGAGCAAAGAATCGCGGAGCTGGGGGCCAGCCGAGTCCTAGTGGTACCCCTCCGTTTTAGAGACTTTCTGCTAAACCTGGCCCACGATGTCCCCCTGGCAGGACACTTGGGTCAAGACAAAACCTATAGCCGCCTGGTGACCCACTTCTTCTGGCCCAAAATGAGGGACAATGTACACCAGCATTGCCGATCTTGCCCCACGTGCCAAGCCAGTGGGAAGAGCGGCCGCAAACTGAAAGCCCCCCTGCAACCTTTTCCCGTGGTCACCACCCCATTCGAGAGGGTCGGAATCGATATCGTAGGGCCCCTGGACCCGCGCACAAAACAAGGCCATCGATTCATCCTGGTGCTAGTGGACCACGCCACCCGCTACCCGGAGGCTGTTCCCCTGCGGACTGTGACAGCCCCGGTAGTCGGCCGGGCTCTGATGGGGATCTTCTCCCGGGTGGGCTTCCCCCGTGAGGTCGTCAGTGACAGAGGCACGAACTTTATTTCGAAATATATGAAATCTCTCTGGCAACAGTGCGGGGTTACCTACCGGTTCACGACCCCCTATCACCCTCAAGGAAACGGACTCGTTGAGCGGTTCAACCGCACGCTCAAAGGGATGATCGGGGGGTTGGAAGAGCCCCTCCGTCGCCAGTGGGATGTGCTGCTGCCGTGCCTCCTCTTCGCATATCGAGAGGTTCCCCAGAAGTCCCTGGGCTTCAGCCCATTTGAACTGCTATATGGACACCCCGTGCGCGGGCCGCTCAGCCTAGTTAAGGAAGGCTGGGAGATGCCCCCTCTAAAGAACCCACCAGATGTTTTCCGCTACCTCCTAACACTCCGCAACCAGACCCGGCGATTCCGAGAACTAGCAAAAGCCAACCTAGAGGCCAGTCAAGAGGACATGAAAAGGTGGTATGACCGGAATGCCTCCTCCATCGAATTTGAACCTGGGCAACAGGTATGGGTAATGTCCCCCACCGAACCCTGCGCCCTACAAGACAAGTGGACAGGGCCCTTCAAAGTGGTCGAGCGCAAGGGTCCGGCTACCTATCTCATCGACTTGGAATCTTCCCGGAACCCCCTCCGGGTCCTCCACGCTAACAGACTGAAACCGCACTTTGTACGAACAGAACTCAGCCTCCTGATGGCCACAGACAATGGGGCTGAAGAGGACTCCGAGCCCCTCCCGGACCTCCTACGAACGCGGGAGAAAGACGGCTCCGTAGATGGGGTCCGACTCTCAGAGGCCCTCACCCGAGAGCAACGCCAGGAGTGCCAAGTTCTCCTGTCACAATTCGCCAGCCTGTTCTCCCTCACCCCAGGTGTCACTTCCTGGTGTACGCACGATGTGGACACGGGGGACAGCCCCCCTATCCGCCACCGGGCCTACCGCGTGCCAGATCGGGTACGGGCCTGCATCCAGGAGGAAGTAGCCAAAATGCTCACGCTCGGGGTCATCGAGCCCTCAGACAGCCCCTGGGCCAGCCCTGTAGTACTGGTCCCCAAAGCAGCTGCCCCCGGCACCACACCAGAACTCCGGTTCTGCGTCGACTACCGGGGCTTGAATGCGGTCACCAGGACAGACGCACATCCCATCCCCCGGGCAGATGAACTAATCGACCGCATGGGAGCTGCCCGCTACCTCAGTATCTTCGACCTGACGGCGGGCTACTGGCAAATCGGCCTCACACCCCGGGCACAAGAACGTTCTGCCTTTTCCACTCCCGATGGCCATTACCATTTCACAGTCATGCCCTTCGGCATGAAGAATGCCCCAGCAACATTCCAACGGCTCGTCAATCAGGTCCTGGCGGGGCTCGAAGGATTCAGCGCCGCCTACCTAGACGACATCGCTGTATACAGCAACCAGTGGTCCGAGCACCTCCACCACCTCCGAGCAGTGCTGCACGCCCTTCAGCGAGCTGGCCTCACGATCAAGGCCAGCAAATGTCAAATTGGGCAAGGGTCTGTAACCTACCTCGGGCACCAGGTGGGAAGCGGCCTGGTGGCCCCTCTGCAGCTAAAAATTGCCGCCATCCAGTCCTGGCAGCCCCCCATTACCCAGACCGAGGTACGAGCCTTCCTGGGCCTCACGGGCTATTACCGAAGGTTCGTGAAAGACTATGGTACTATCGTGAGGCCCCTCACAGAACTCACGTCAAAAAATCAGCCCCAGAAAGTCAACTGGACCCCAGAGTGTCAAGCTGCATTTGAACAATTGAAAGCCGCCATGTGCTCCGCCCCTGTGCTCCAGGCCCCCGACTACAGCCGGGGGTTCATCGTCCAGACGGATGCCTCCGACCATGGTATTGGGGCAGTCCTGTCTCAAGTGAACACCGAAGGCCGTGATCAACCGGTGGCCTTCATCAGCCGGCGACTCCTACCCCGGGAACAACGCTGGAGCACCATAGAGAGGGAGGCCTTCGCGGTGGTATGGGCCCTCAAGAAGCTCCGGCCCTACCTTTTTGGCACACCCTTTCGTGTACAGACCGACCACCGACCCCTGCAGTGGCTGATGCAGATGCGGGGGGAAAACCCGAAGTTACTACGCTGGTCCATCTCCCTACAAGGGATGGACTTCACAGTTGAACATCGGCCTGGGCCAGATCACGCCAACGCAGATGGCCTGTCCCGGTTCTTCCGCCTCGACGAGAAGAGTCCCCAAGAGAATGGGTAACTCTCCCCGCCTTCAGCTGGGGGGGACGCATGTTGGACAGGCCACATGAAGGGCCGCTCTCCCCCGGCCCAACCAGGCCCGAGCCAGCCACGCAAGTACCACACACCACCATTGCACGTCCACCGTCCCCGCAGGGACCCCTACACTCGAACCTGTTGACCGCGTAGGCCGACCCACTACCGGCCTGCGCGCCCATCCTGGGCGCCATCTTGGACACTCCACCACGAGGCCGCCTGGCCCCCGATCGACCTCAACCCTGGGCCTGGCCAGGCCTCAGACATTCCGGCACCAACATCCACCCAGGAGGTGAGCGGGCTACTTGGTCAGTCAATGGGAGCAAGAGGTGTCGATGGCTCTCCCCCGCCAAGTACCGCTCGCCCATCGCCTCCCCGGGCGCTGGCTCCACCCCCCTGCTGGGTGTCTGAACTCCCTCATCCCGGACCTCCCGACCTCCAAGTGCGAGGGTCCGGACATCAAAGCACACCAGCCCTATAACTGGGGCAGCTCCAGAGCAGGACGGGAGTTGTATCTTGGAGTCGAGAGACGCAAAGAAGAACTCATCCTTGACGGACTACTGGCGCTGCCGTAGCTCTGTCTTGTGCACCCTCGTCTTGCCTGCTGGCGCTGCCGCGGCTTTTGGAACTACCCTATCCTTCATCGTCGTCGGGTCCTGCTGGTGTGGCCGCGGACCGTTTGTAACCACCACCTTCATCGGGACCTGCTGGCTCTGCCGCGGACCGTCGTCTTCCTTCATCCATCTCGGGACCTGCTGGCTCCGCCGCGGCCCGTTCATCTACACCCCCGAGCTCGAGGATTGAGAGCTATTGCCATCTTTTTGGTAACAAGACTGTCCCGCTACCCTCTTCCCAAACAGAGACCAGAATAGAGGGGACCCCTGAGTCCAGACCTCCTTGTACCATTCTACCGTACTTGAAGAATTCCCTATAAAGTATCGTTGAACTTTATCCTTGTGTGGTGTCCGTCTGTGGGGGGGGGAGTTACTTGTCTGTACGATTCGCTGGAGACGGCTCTCCCCGGAGACCTCTCCCCTTATCCTCGGCCGACCCTCCCGGTCCGTCTAACACCGTACCCCAGCTGGATGGCGTACATGCTGCACGTATGACACTGGTGAAGTGCGGGAGTGTGTGGACCAACGTACCCAGAGATGACAGTCGTGCAATGGAGATGTGCGCGTGTGGAAACACACACAGGTATGTTGGATTTTGTTGTACTCACCTTCTGCGCCGTCGTCGGTTTCTAAGTATGAGGTGGTGGCCGTACATGATAGGGATGAGACGGACGATGGCGTTCATGTCCTGCTTGACGCGTACCGGGGTGCGGTTCGAGCCGGAGTGTGGGTTTACGGTAGTTTTGAGCTCTCGTAGAAAAAGAGCCGTACGGAGTGTGTTCTACACGGATCGTACTTCCTGGTTTGGGAAACGCGCTCTTTTTACGTTCGGACGTTGCGTCGAGCGTCAGCCGAATGCAATTCGTATGGACTTTCGATTCGTACGGCGTTTTTTACGAGCCGTACGGAGTGACGCTTTTGATTGTGACCGTACTTGCTGATTCGTACGGGGACGCCTACGGGTACGACTCGTACGGGGAAAAACGCTCCGACCCGCTATTCGGAGCGCTTTTTCCCGGATCGGAATCGAGCCCCATGTTTTTTTTACCAAAACTATGGTCACCATTTTTTGCACAAAGCAAGTATCCCATGTAGTGTTTTCACTTGCTATCAATGGAAACATTGTCCAACACCGCCAAAAGGTAGTTCAAAAACATCAGCAAAGATTTTGCTTATTTTTCTGGGTTTGACACTTTAGACCCGCCTCTTATTACTATAGGCTTGCACCTACACCCACAAAGAAAAATATGCTTACCAACACTAAGCTAATATACTCGGCTTCCTTTATTTCCCAATGGTCTTTACAGGGTTTTGACTTTTGGAGGGACACTATAGACACACAATCTGTCCGGGAACTAAAGATTGGCAAGTTCAAGGAACTGAGGCCTTATTTAGAGCATGACTCAAACCACATCAAATGCTTGTCCTGAACGACACAGTGAAAAAGCAACTTTCTAAAAAATTTGCTTTGTGCTGGCTGAGCGAAAACTAGCATAAAACTGGTCTGCCACTCACCACACCTCCAGTGCTGGAATACGCATTCTGGCATTTAAAAGTAACAACTCTGGCACAAAGGAGAATAAGCCTAGAGTCTCCACTTAGCGATCACAGGCGCTTTATCACTTTATGACATATCTGTTGCCTATGAGATGGCTGGAGGCCAATCCCCTACAGCTGACATATATGAAGAATAAAGGGGTGTCCACAAACTGGACAAAGGTTGATAATGATGAATTCTTGTCTGCTTTCTTGGGCTCAATAATCCCAGATTTTTTGCTGTGCCTTGGTGAAAATATTAATAACACGGGGATCACAAGTTATTAAATGTATTTGATACAATCTGTAACATGGTACGTAACATACTCACAGCCCCAATTAGTCCTAATAACAGGAAGCAAGCTAAATAGTTTGATGCCAACTGCACTGAGGCTCATATTCAGTTGTTGGCGACACTTAAAGAAGTCCCCAGGAATTTAGAGTGGGTACGCAGTTGTAGGAAGGCGTACAAGAAGCCTTTAAGGGCCCAAAAAAGACTATTAATGAGGAAGCATATCACTCCCTAGTACTGGCTAGCAATCCCAAAGATAATAAAGCTTTCTGGAAGACAGTGACTCATAAGTATTTTGAGAAAACCCATGAATCTGGTCTTGATTCATTGATTCCATCGGAAGACTGGATACCACATTTTACTCACCTATACTCTGGTCCTACTTCTGTGGAGTGCTCTAATCCTGCACTGTTAAATTTTCAACATGAGCCTCCCCAGTTTCTTCCTTTTCACCCTTGTCCTCCTCTATGCCATTCTAAGGATTAGAGATTGAATTGAGTGATGTGATTGCTGCGATAGGTAGATGCCCTATGAGGAAAACTCCAGGGCCGGATAGGACACTGGCCGATCTTTTTAAGGCAAGTATACTTTTGTGGGCTTCCCTTTTGACAAATGTCTTTAAGACAATTCTAATAATGGGCCCACCTAAGGCCTGATCCCATGCAACCATTGTCCCCATCTTTAAAAAGGCTCAAAAGGGAATACGCAATGCTATCGCCCCATATCACTGATCAATTCAACTGCCAAAACAATGAGAAGAGTGCTTGCAAAGCTGGGCCAGTGAGCATAATGTGCTTTCAGAGCTTTCAGACCAATTTGGCTTTTTTCCTGGTTTAGGGACAGTTGAGCAGTGCCTCAACTTATATCTCTTAATAAGTAAGTACACTGTGGCCAAGGAGGGAAAGGTTTATCTGGCATTCATGGATCTGAGCTCAGCTTATGATTCAGTCAATAGTTTCAAGCTGTGGCGCATCATGCTATTCCTTGGGGGAGAGGTGAATATTGTCAATGTCTTGAGAGAACTCCAAGTAGAGGTGACTGCTGGTGTGTGGTATGGTCCAGGGGGAGACAACTGAACCCTTTAAACTGCCAAAAGCATATGTAAGGGTTGCGTTCTGTCACCATACCTTTCTTCTTTGTATGTGAATGGTGTAGAAGAACAATTGTTGGATCTTAATTTTGATAGTCCACGAGTAGGCAATTGCAGTATCCCAGCACTGAATTACACTGACAACACAATTTTATAAGCCAGGACGGTGATTGGCCTAAAGCGATTGCTTCATCGATTTTGTGTATTTATGGCTAGCATGGATCTCACGGTCAATCAGGCAAAAAACAATGTAATCATTTCTGGATCCTGAAAAAAGGAAGGCATTATATTTAAGGTGAAGAATAGTAAAGGTTGCACTGTCCCACATTCTTCTATCTCTGGATTCCATTTGACGAGAATCTTACCTGGGACCCATTGACAACTGCTCAGGCAAAAACGACAGAGGCGGTTTTTGATTCAGTCAATAGTTTCAAGCTGTGGAGCATCATGCAATTCCCTGGGGAAGATGTGAATATTGTCAATGTCTTAAGAGAACTTCAAGTAGAGGTGACTGCTGGTGTGTGGTATGGTCCAGGGGGAGACAACTGAACTCTTTAAACTTCCAAAGGCATATGCAAGGGTTGCGTTCTGTCACTCTTCCTTTCTTCTTTGTAAGTGAAGGGTGTAGAAGAACAATTGTTGGATCTTAATTTTGATAGTTCACGAGTAGGCAATTGCAGTATCCCAGCACTAAATTACACTGACAACACAATTTTATAAGCCAGGACGGTGATTGGCCTAAAGCGATTGCTTGATCGATTTTGTGCATTTATGGCTAGCATGGATCTCACGGTCAATCAGGCAAAAACCAATGTAATCATTTCTGGATCCTGAAAGAAGGAAGGCATTATATTTAAGGTGAAGAATAGTAAAGGTTCCACTGTCCCACATTCTTCTATCTCTGGATTCCATTTGACGAGAATCTTACCTGGGACCCATTGACAACTGCTCTGGCAAAAACGACAGAGGCGATTTTAAGTTTTGCATCCAGGTTCGGAAATAAGCCGATCGGAGAGCTCACAACATATACAAAGCAAAATGCTGTACGAATGCTAACTATGGGCCTGGTGTTTGTTGATTCAGCCACCAACCTGGGTTGGAGTGGGTTGAGAATGGATTCATTAAAAAGCCGTTGGCTGTGTCAAAATCCACAAGCTCTTACATATGTCATTCTAAAATTGTGCTAGGGTATAATAGTGATACTATCAAGATACAGCTACTTCTGCTCTGGCTTAAGATTTGGTCTAAGAGTGAAAACTCTTTTAATCAGGCGGTTCTTGCTGCCTAGAGCTGGAATATTGCTTGAAAATTCCCATGATGTCATATAGCTACAATATTTGTTTGAATTTGATGGACTTTTTTTAATAATAAAGAAATTTAGGCGGTTAGTTTCTTGACAGCACTGAAGACAATGATGTTAGCCAAAGGCAATGAGGAGAGAATGCGGAAAGTAGCCAGCAAGCCCACTGTTTTGGCACATGCTGAAATTTGCACTTGCCATGGCATTGAGTCATGCCTGGATTAGTAATCTGCATCATGGGTTCCTGCTAATAAGGTTAACGTTGACCAATGTCCATTTCCTAGTGGCTTATCCGACGCAGGGTACCTATATTGTAAACTTACAGCCATGTCCATGTGGTGGCTGTTCTGTACAATGCAGGTTGCACTTTATGTTTTTTGTAAGTTTTATTCATCATTAAAAAAAGTTGTGCATTTTACCTCTTTTAAAACAGGCCAATATCAGATATTGTGGGGCTGCTCCAGCATTCCTGCTGTCACTGTCAACAGTGAGAATTTGCTTTTAAACTGCAACTTTTATTCAGCGTGCTCTATGGCAGAGGACATCAGTTGCATTAAGAATTTACTTTTACATGCATCTTAATCTTGTAATTTAAAAAAATATGTTTTATGCTTTTGGTTTTATGATTCTTTCATGGTCACATGATGATCGAATAAAGATTGTTGATGATGATGTCAGACAATAGATCTTTATATGATGTTTTGACAAACAACCTTGAATGTAATCCGAATCTAGAAGCACCTAAAGCCACATTGCTGAAAGTAAGGTACTTTGGAGCTATAGTGCACTCCAAGTCTTTGTTTGTTTAACAAGTCAATGCAGCAGTCAAACACATCAAATTCAAGCTCACTTTACATCAGAAAAGTCTCCCATTGTCTTAACCCGTTACTTTCAGTGTAGGTTCAGGAGGGCTGGATCCATGCCAGATTTTCAGCATAGCCACCAACAATTTAAAGCCATTTTATGTAAGTGTATTTCATGTGGGTGTGTTGAAAACCTGGCATGGATTCGGCACTTCCTATCAAGGTTGAACACCACTGCTCTAAACCAACATCTGCTAATGGAATAAATAGGCTACAACAATACCATTAGTGCAAGGCTCCGTAAGAAACTAGTTGAAAGAGTTACCCTACAAACCAGGTGGCAAAAGCCCTCAAAGTACTCCACTAGTTGTGTTGAAGCAAGCATGAAATAAATAAAAATAAAATGGTCAAATTAATAGTCCTGTGCACTGTGCACACAGCCCATACACCCCACTACTCTCTGATCAGGAATCAGTAATTAACAAAGGAAGACCTACAAATGTAACAAACACTCAAAGCGATTAAACCATGGAGGTATGTTGTAGGGAGTCCAGTGACCTAACCTATAAAATGGCCTGAATCCAAACTGCAGAGAAGACTCAATCTACATAGAATTTGTAAAATGTCAGTAAATTGATCCATCCTAACTCGTGTTTGGCGGCACTCCGTGCTTAAAGGGGGTTGTGGTTGATGGATATCGGTTTATGGGTCCATATACTCTAAATTCCCCTAGACATTCCTTCTCACAGGCATTGCCACAATCCATAGTTACACACTTCTCCATCCAAAGCTACTAAATAAAGAAGTCTATAATATCTGAGCCGCACCAGGGACCCTATCACGAATCGGGGAGAACAAAACTATTGTATGCTTTCATGCGTTAATTTCGGTCTGCCTGATTATTTTTCGTTAGGTTTTTCACACCTGGTATGGAAGTACTTGAGTAGTTTTTTTTCAGGTGGTAGAAGCATCTGGAAAATTGCAAGAGGCTTTGGCTACAGCCAGAAGCTTTATATTCTATCAGAGACAGTACACTGCTTCCCCTGCTAGATAAAACTTCCCTTTCACTCCCCTCCACCTTCCAAACGCTCCCTTAACCTCCACACAAGTCAACATACATTTACCACCTGCTGTAGGCAGGTGGTAAATGTATGTAGAAAAACCCCTCTGAAAGGGTGAATTCTATGGGGTTTTACAGCCACAAGAAATAAGCCACATATTAATTCCACATTACATGGGGATCAACTCGTAATTGCAACGCACTGTGTGGATTTACCAATTGACTCATATGTTAGGGCCCGAGTATGTTAAAGGCAAAGTAAAAGTCACTTAAGAGTTATGTGCCTAGTGCCTGTATAAAACAGTCTAGATACTTTCTTCAGCCACAGAACTTCTAGACAAAATGATTTTCTTATAATGCACAGCCGGGAATGTTCTGTGCCTTAAGGGCTAGGGCGGCCGACCTTGAAACTGGGAAACAATTCGAGTCTGGCAGGAAGCTCAACCATCCTGTGATTCTGGGCAAATATCTCAATCTCCCTATGCCTAAAAAAATAATGTGCCCGTCTGTAATACAACTGGCGCTCATGTAAAGCGCACGGGTCAAGTTCGCCCTGTATAAAACTGCAAAAAAAATCACAATGCCCGCCAAATGATTTTGAAAGAAAACTTGTTTAGATGGTCAACGTTTCAGCTTGCGACACGTGTTTCACCATAAAGATACTAGTCCGTATCTCACATACATATTCTGCAACGAAACATTCCTGTTAAGTTAACAACTACAGAACGGAGATTCCTGCACCCTTCTCCAATGTAAACTTAATGGGCACCAGATTCTGGTAATGTGTTCCAAAGTCTCCTTTACAACAATGACATTTCCTTTTTTGTAACACGCTTAGAATAAGCACAGCTGTTAGTGTCTGACTGTTTCAGTGTTAAGCAGCAGACTTACTTTCCGCAATGCGACCACCCTCCAAACATGCTGCGATCCCGAGTTACCTATGAGCTCATTAAATTCCATGTTACAGAGGGCATAGTTTTCCACTGGCTTTCCCGTCTACCACAGAGCTTAGCTTTAGCAGCCCATACAGTCTCAGAACGAAGCATCCATTTGCAGTCTCACACCCTTGTACTGCTGTTTTGATGCTGTCTTTCTACAATCAATACATTTTTGCTTATGACGGGAAACATCATTTACCACGAAGGCATTACCACTACTAACATTTACCACGTGACACTTACCACGCAGGGTGCCTTCCACGCAGGGTGCCTTCCACGACGTCTTTACCACGGGCTGGGGGGGAGATGTGGTATTCCTTCGAGTCGTTCTGCGTGGGCTTGGGGGGCAGAGGGGGGCTGGGGGGGGGTCTCCCCCCCCAAAAATAACAAGCGGGGGCAGAGGGGGGCTGGGGGGGGTCTCCCCCCCAAAAAATAACAAGCAGTTTACTTTAAAAAAAAAAACGAACATAATTTTAAAAGAAAAAGGAAAGAGCCTCCCCCAAAGACGTGCCGTGTACGTCAAAAAAACTGTCCTTTTTTTATTTTGGTATACGTGTTTTGACGCTTGTTTCAATGGAGGATGGAAGTAAGGGCTCGTAGAGAAAGACGTGCAGGTAAGACGTTTCTAGGCGTAGTAAAATCCTACGTTGTAAATACCAGCGTGGTAAAGCCACTTGCGATGTAAAATTCGCGTGGTAAAGCCATGCGTGGTAATTGAAATCGTGGTATAATCATATATTCGCTTATGACCCCTGGGGTGCTTTCTCAGAGCCAATTTCCAATTCTTCGCGTATTTAGGGGCAGATTTACAAGCCCCTTGCGCCACTTTTGCGTCATTTTTCCCATGTTAAAAGTGACGCAAGGGGCTTGTAAATCTGCCCCTTAGCCTCTGCTAGCGCCAATTTACGCCAAAGGCTCCCTCAGAGAACCCGAAGTGCATTCTGCAGAGTACAGTAAATACTGGCTTAGACAACAGAATGAAATATAATCCGATTCAGTGATTGGCTGTCAGTATTTCTGTAGCAGACGCTATTACGTCATGGTCTGATGGTGACTCGCTGGTAGTTCGCTTGGAATATACATTTAGTAACACTCCTGTTAGGTTGGGACAACAGAATTGTTAGCTATTTCCTGAATTCGATGTGATCGAGCTGTGGTCTCATTGCAGGGACAGGTGTCCTTTTCTGCAGCCACAACTGGTAGGCCACGAACCCATTTGAACATTCAAGTTGAATTTCTTGGGCATTTGAAGCTTTTATGAGTACAAAGCCAAGTGTGTGATTTACAAAAGGAAAACATGTTTTTCCACTCATAGTCAAGATTTAGCCCCGCATATCTTTTGGTTTGAGTGAACCAACTCGCATGGAGCAGGAGTAGTCGTTCATGGATGGGAAACAATTGTATATAAGGATGACTGGACGAGTTCTATATATTGTCCCATGTTATCGTACACTATGGTAAATGTATTTACAGTTGTAAATGGGGGTTGACAGAAGTTTACCATTAATACTCGGGTTCCTGCGACTGATGTAACTTCTAAGACATACACTTTGCCCCTGATTACAAGTTGGTCGGAATTTTCTCACCACTGCACAAACCCCTGTTTGTGCCTGGATTGGAATTCCAAGTTGGGTGGTACGTACACCATTCAGCGATTACAGGGTGCGTTAAATATCTCACCCTTCGTTACATTTTGGCAGGTCTTTCTTGATGGAATTTAACAAGGGAAAAGTACATAATATTTATTGCACCATGAGAATTTTGGAGCAGTATGAGCCATAAGAGGTTTTATATATCAAGAATGTTTCCCATTAAGCTGTGTTATTGAGCTGTGTAGTTTATATGTATTTAAGGACTATTTGGGTGTGTGAATATTGATGTTTTTCAAATGTACATGTACATGTACAAGACCGAGGTGTTTGTTTTTGGAACACAGAACCCCATTTGGTCTAAGGTCTGGTGGTCCACAGAATGTGGGCCTCTTCCAGCCCCGGTAAAAACAGCAAACAATCTGGGGGTAATCTTTGATGAGGGTCTGACTTTCGATGCCCAAGTCAATCGTACAGTCGGCACATGTTTCTATATTCTAAGAACCCTCAGAAAGGCGCTTCCACTAATTTCCTCGGGATTACATCTGCCCACTATCATTGCACTGATTACTTCTAGCCTCATTTACTGTAATGCCCTATACCTTAATATCACTGCTGCTTCACTGAATAAGTTCCAGGTGGTACAGAACGCAGCAGCAAGACTGATTCTAAACTTTCCCAAAGATCAGTCTCCAGAGAAGTGATCTGTTCCTTACACTGGCTCCCTATCAGCAAGCGTATTTCATTCAAGGTCTTAAGCAAAGTATATAAGGCTATGCATAGCAACAGCTCGCCCCAGCTCAAATCCTTGTTTCAATGATATACTCCAGGGAGGACTCTGAGATCATCCAGCCAGCTGGCTGAACGAGGGCAGTTTCAGTCCCTGAGTACAAGTAGAGAACAGGATTCGTTCAGGCTTCTTTTGCCAGCAGGTCATTATGGATGCTACTTCTTTCTTTCAAGTCTAAGGGTGTTTTAAGGATGTGGATGACTTCTTCTCCAGGCAAAATTCCTACAGAATTTTCACACAAACTCAACCCTCTTTTTCAGCACATCAAAGTTAGTTGGTTTTAGGCCGTCCTAGTGGCTTTTATTCAACACAGCAGAAAATAGGCTCCCATCACAGTAGCTCCCAGTCCCCTCCAAGACCCAGCCCTATGGAAATGAGGAACCACCCCTTATTCTGAATCTGGGACTAAGCTTTCCTTACTGATTTGGGCAGAGACGACTTCACTGTAGGTGAAACATCTCTGTCACTTCTGTCTCCTAATATATGGTCTAATTTGTTTTAATGCTATGATTTCTGGACCACTCACAAATGGTTCAATCCAGCTAAGAGTTTCAGTGTTTATTCCACAATTGCCTTTCTACCTTTTAAAAGTCAGTGTTTGTTTCCTGACAGCACAGAAGTCCACCCAAAATGTTAAACACATTATTAAAATATATTTTAAGCACCTCTTTTTTTATGTTCTTAGGCAAAATTGTAAAAATATTTATCATATATATGCACACAGTTAGGCTCTACATTAACATGTTGATTCCCAATAGTTCCAGCAAACACCTTTATTCTTTATTTCATCAGAAAAGAAAGCCAGCAACATGTTTCTTAGAGAGGTTATAGTTGTAGATGCGTAGATAGATCAGAACACAAAATTAGTAACGTACACAAAGAGGGTACTTTGAGATCAAATAAAAGAAAAAAATTAAGAATCAGCCTGCCCTAGTTATTAAAACATAATATGAGAAGGAATGTGGTCTTAAAAATATGTTTAAAAAAAAGTTGGCCCTTACCTTTGGGAATAGTGGATTGAAGGAGGATTTGCCAGAGAAACCTGAGCTGTTTTACCATAAGGGAAAAACATTACGAAACATATTATGCCGTGGTTACATTTTAGCTAAACAAGACATGATTAGTTGGCCACCTGCTAAACTAAACGGGTTCTCTCTAATTCTTTATCTTTTTTTGCAAGCTCAGATAACAATCATCTATCCACAGTTAAATCCATTATATTACAAAATTATATATCATTAAAATCGAAATGATAAGAAATAATTCAAAAACCTTTAAAGTATTTGCTACTAGGGCATAAGCACAGTGAAATAATTCATAACATTATGTTCAAAGAGCTTGGCATTACATAGAAGTATCTCTCTTTGTGCCAATATCTATAATCGCTGACAGGGGTGCACACAAATCAAGTAATCAGTTCTTTAAACTAAAATGAACCAATATATTCAACCATAAAGTGCATTTCAAAGACGTAAAATAGGCTTTATATTTCCTCTTCCTATCCAGTAAGTATACTCCCAAACAGAAAAATATGCAAATCAAATCATCAGTGTAGCTAAAATGGATTAACCCATGCTTATACATTTCAAATTCTATGCCCTTATAAACCATATTATTTGGAGATTACAAACACTACCCGAATACTAGTATCTGATGTATATATCCCTAGAGCATGTCTGCACTTTCAGACCCCTATTTGCACTAGGGATTAACCCATACCTGCCTCGGTATTTTTTAGCAAAAGTGTTCCTCCCAGACCATGGATTTAAATGAATTTCCAAAATAGGAACCTACAAAGTATTCCTATTGCTGTCCGTAAATGGACGTTCCTTTCGTTATCTTTTTTAGACAAACGGTGCTACACTGTATTTAATTTTGATTTGAAAAAAAGTTTTTACAAAATTGTTACCAATTGCAATTTTATTTTTTATTTGTTAAAGTTATGTACACTTTTTAACACATACATGTACTATTTACAAATTACAACATGGAGACAACCGTGCAGTAGCGGAGTGACAGGAACGCCGCCAAAGGAGGAGAGTGAGAGGACCAATGCTGCTCGACTAGAGAAGAAATCAGGAAGCGAAGCTCAAGAAATCGCCCGAAAAGGCTCACAGCCCCTTGGCCCAGCACGGCACACACAACAAGACAGAACCCCACGTGGGGACCAGTCCATTAAAATGAGGCTCCCATCTATCACTACTAGAAAGGGGAAATATTACCAATCTGGAAAACCCGCCCTGAAGAAGCCCTTCCTTTTAACACCAGCAAAGGCCCACCCCAGAAGGTCGAAACGCATTGGTGCAAACATCCTCGAGGCTAAGAGATACCTTTCATAGTGTACAACGGCAGTGTACCACGGGGGACCAAAGTTGGGACTCTACCCCGATATACCATTAATGCTCTGATCTCCATATGGCCATAGAGTAGCAGGGATACAACACAATATAAAGAACCAAAGGGAACTAGGTCCCCATAAAAACCACGCTACAGACACCAGTTAGGTCACAACAATCGATGTTCGCGATACTTTGGATCTATCCTCAAGGAATTGAGGATTTGGGAGTTTGTAAATATGTTTTGTATATAAGCAATGAAGTGTTGTACTGTCAATCACTTTGCGTTCTCTTAAATGTATTGCTTGTCAAACCAAGCATTCCTCATAGGTTACTGCAACTTAAGGTTTGAAATGTTGTGTAAAACACATTTAAGCACTTATTGCATTTTGTCTCCATGGTGTAATTTGTAACTAGTACGTGTATTTGTAAAAAAGTGTATATAACTTTAACAAGTAAAAAGATAAAATTGCAATTAGTAACAATTTTGTAAAAACTTTTTTTCAAATCAAATATGGGGTAGCACCATTTATCTGAAAAAGATAACGAAAGGAAAGTCCATTTACGGACGACAATAGGAATACTTTGTAGCGCCCTATATTGGCAATTCAATTAAATCCATGGTCTGGGAGGCACACTTTTGCTAATAATCTACTTTGATTCCAGCCTCCACAGCTCTGAACTGAATCACTTCCCTAGACAGGAGAAACTCAGTATATTTATAGGCACTACAAAAAATAGAACCTGTTCCTCTGTTTCATCAGCTGAGTTACATGAAGAGCAGGTCATTCTATCAGGCTCGGAATTTGACCACAAGCTTTTAAACGTGCCCAAACGTAAAACCCCATAATCTAAACTTGATATATAAACTACACACGGATAGAGATAATATAGAGTTCATGCAGTCCTCAAATCGATACACTTGTTCATCATCAAAAATGTAGCCTTAACGTGGGCCTCTTTGTGTGTGGCCAGAAATGTCCCAAGTGTGCAATTTAATAGATCTTTTATATGTTTGAGCTAAGGGAATTTTATTGCTAAGATATGAGATTATGTCTAATAGACCTCTGAAGGTTCTCAATTCCACCACTGACCACATTCTTATGCAAAATAAAATAAGGGTGCGGCGCTGCAAAACGTGCAACTGATTTTAAACCCAAATCTTGCCTTAACTGATTCAGTGGACCACTCTTAGGGAGTTTCAACAGGGCTTTTATGAAAGTATTTTCAAACTTCTCTATGCTATCCATCTCACTATGCCCCTATAGGTCTGTTCCATAAAGGGCACCAGTAATGGCTTGTACTCTATACATTTCCAGACTGGGGATACTGAGTAGTTATTACCCCGAGTGAGAAATTCCATTAGCGCATCGGATCTCTTTGGAGCATGAGTGTGCTTTTTGCAATCTGCTCACGCCAAATATGCGAGTCGGATATCCTAACTCCCATGTAATCAAACTCAGTCACTCTTTCAATAACAAAATTACCCAACCTTTTTTTCCCCCTGAAAGTTTGTGGGGGTTTGAATGTCATAAATTTCGTTTTCCCAGAATTCATTTCCAGACCATGTAAGTTCCAAAAGTTTGCTTCATGCAAGGTTTCCAGGCCTTTCGGAATCATGACGATAAGTAGGGTGTCATCTGCAAATAATAATGCAGGGACTTTCTTACTTACCAAAACTGAAGAGTCATTCTCGCACCTCAAAAGATGGTCAATGCACCTATTTATAAAAAGAAGAAAATGTATGTGTCAACACACAGCCTTGGCGCACACCCTTGCTGACTTTGATCTTTCCAGTCACATCTCCATTAAAACCTCACCTTGTTTGGGAAAAAATAATGGTATATAAGTGTATAATTACACCCAAAAACTCACGTGGTACACCCACAGTTTTTGTCTCAGAACCTTGTCAAAGGCGGTCAAAGATTTACAAAAGCGACATATATGCGACCTCTTACGACGTCTGGATTTCCACCTTATCAGGAGGAAACAAAAGACCTGGTCAATAGTGCTGGTTTTCAACCTGAATCCTTCTTGAAACTCACTTAAGAAGTTATTACCTATCATCCAGCACTTCTTTCCAAAACACCTTCTGGAGATTATCTATCAGGGTGTTTAGGCGTTAATTGCCTGGGTCAGTGTGACAACCTTTTTAAAAAAAATAAACTATCTCAGCCCCCCCCCCCCCACCCCCCCTTCCCCAGGAGTCGGGTATTAATGCTCCAGAAATAATTGCATTGGAAATATTAGTTACATATGGGGCCCAGCCCTCTCGTTCAGACAAAAGAAGATCTGAAAATATTTAATCCAGACCAGGTGCCTCTTGCACTCTTTTGAGCTCTAATAGCCAACAATGTATCTTGTAATTAAAAAAAAGAACGTTCCTGTGCTCACAGCACACTCAGCTAGGGGGGGGATGATAACAATAACAGGTTCAATATCCTCAGGTGTCACTTCATCAATATACAAGGCCTCAAAGTGTCTCACCCATTCAGATGGCTGGACATACACCTCAGGTATTGAATAGGAATTCAGGGCAGACGGTTTTTACATCTTTGAGCTGGAAGATTAAAGGAAATCTTGCGACCCCGCTCAAGTTTCGCTTTCTTGATACGCCACTAGAGCATCTTATTGCTTTGCTGTTACCCATTTTTATAGCCCAGGCTAATATTGTTTTACTAAGTCTACAATCCCAGTAAAACCACTCTTGTCATATCGACTGTCTTAACATGAGTGAAAAATTGCTTGTAAAGAGATTCCTGAGCTGGTTAAATAACAGAAAACGCAAGGGGATTAAATTGATTATCCAAATGACGCCCAAAATCAAGGCAGGTTTTTTAAAACCAGACTCATTGATTCCAAAGCTGTTAATGATTTTATCCCATTTTACATTCCTTCGGTTATTTGAAATAAGTAAGCCACTATTTTTAAAAGACGAGCAGGTTAGGTTTCCCTATGAACTTTAATCTTTTGAGATGAAGGACCAACAGCTTGTGGTCACTTTCATACCTTGATGAGATTTCCATATCAATTAGGGCACTCCATAAGTTAGTATTTATTAACATGTAATCAATACAGCTTCTATAGCTGCCTCTTTTTTTTCCTTTTCAAGTATTTTTATTGGTTGTTTTCAAAAAGAAGAAACAGAGATAGAAAATAAAATTACAGTGGTATATGGCGAACAGCATGGTGACATTAACAAATGTAAATATGGACCAGCATCAGAAATATTTGTCCATTGCATGTAACAAACTATAGGTTAGTAAAATACTGACTAACTGTAAGTCTGCTTTAGATATCTGAGTACGGGTCGAGGCTACAAAATACCCTAATGGGCGTCTTCATCTCCTGTTATCTCCCTAATCAAACCTGGTCGTTCAAAAGTAGTATTAAGTCACCCCCAATTATTCTGGCACAATCCTTCCTATAGGCACTTAAGATAGCATCTAGCTGGCCTAGTTTAAGGGATTCAGACGTCTTGCTGACACTTCTAATAGAGACATTTAATAGCAGAAGGAATCTCTCGAGAATTTGTTTCATTTTGTCCACAAATTCCAGCCATTCACCATCCCTCAAAATGGTTTTTAGGACTCATACAGCATCTGAACAAGGAGTGCTAATAATCACAATTAGAATGTCTCAATTTGAGCAAAAAAAAGTAAAAAATATGATATCATGAGGTGTGGTTTATTGCATCCAAGAGTGGTCAAGTGACTATAAAGAGAGGGACAAAGAGCAAACCTAAAATAATTATTAAACAGAATGTTTGAAATATCAAGTGGTGATAGCTTTAGTTCCTTAAGTCCTGATTTAGAGTTTGGTGGACAGGTACTCAGTCACAAATGTGATGGATATCCTATCCACCCTATTACAAGTGCTATAGACTATAATCAGGGTTGGCTCCTTCGCTATGACAGAGGAGCGCCGCCCCCGTGCTAGCACCCTCCAAATCATGAAAAATAAAACGATAATAAAACAGGTTTAAATCCCGTTTATTATCGTTTTATTTTACTTTGCCAAGTCTTGGGGCCGGGGCCACAGTGACGACAGGCACTGGGGGAAGGGGTATGTGCACTCCCTTCACTGCACATGACGGTTTTGCAGGCCGTTTCAGGCCGGCCAAACCATCATGCTCAGTGAAAGTTCAGGCACAGACTCAAAATCTGTCCTGGAGCGCAAATTGAGGGCACTCAGGCTAATCCTGATGCTACTCTCATGCAAAAGCAGCGTCAGGATTGGCCGCAGGGCAGGCTGGGAGCCTGTGCCTTCTGAAGAAGAGAAGAGAAGTCGAGCACGATGTGATGGAGGGGAGCAGGTAAGTTACATTTTTGGTTTTTTACATTAATCTCCCTTGGCCCCTTTCCAACCCTCCCCCACTGCAACCCCCCCTTGCCCGCCCTGCCTCTTTTCTGTGAAACAAGCTGCGGCTGGCTATAATGCTTTTATAGGAAGGCGGACAGGATATCATTCATGTTTGTGACAGAGTAAACCGCCCGTCAAGCCTGGAATGAGGCTTTTACTAGTACATCTAAAACCCTTGACTCTTTATATCTATCAAAACTTGAAAGAGGCAACTTGGACTAATGTCTGTCACAAACAGATATAGCAATGAAAAGAACAGCTGCGGTTCCTTCTTTATGGTGTTGGGGCAATGCCCCACTCATATTTTGTCCCCCAAGGCTACCTATGACATCCATGTGAATATAATCAACTTATTATAAATACATTTAAAGTTTATATTTTTCTGCCCGTGTCTGTGGCAGTCAGCTTTAACCCGTTTCGTGCTCCCGTCGGCCAACGCTACCTCGTGGGTGCTGCCGTCGGCCAACGGCCAACGGAGGCCCACCCACTCAATAGTACGCCCGCACCGCGGCGGAAGAACTGCCGCGGTTAAGGCGTTAAGCTGCAGGCCGGTTTCTGTCAGTGGCTCCAAAAGTGGGTGGGGTTTAAAGGACTTCACAGACACAAACCAACCATACTAAACTGCGAGTGTCCGTGACTAGGCCCACAAAGTGCACATGTCAGGTTGGACTGCTGTCTTTTCCACTCAGCCTGACCTTCTCAAGAGAGGCCTCTCTCCACCTGCACATTAGTGAGTGGATGTTGATCAAAGCCGCAACCCCCGGTCTCCAAATGAGCAGTGAGTTTGCCTGCCCAAGCCAATCTTGGCACTGCTCTCATGCAGGGTAAATAATATGCAAGTTAAAATGAGACACTAATGCTGAAACTGGATTTGGCAGGTACTTGAAATGCTGATATCGGAGTAACCTGAAGGAACACCTGTCTTGCTTTCAATTACTGCTTATATTTAATGACCTCAAAATTGCTGTGGCAGGCATCAGGCATTTTACCGGTGGGCTGGAAGGGTGGGGGCCATTTTTTGAGAGGTGGGGCCTGCTTTTGTTACCTTTGGGCAGTTTTGCAGCACTGCTGCAATATCGGACCCCTGTAACAAAAGCAGCAGCAGTGCTTCACACTAGCACCCACCGTCACACGGGACGGTCCAACTGAATTGCCAGGGCTGGTTTGTGTTCGCAGTCTGACCCTGGTCGTTAATAACATGTACTGAAGTGGGAGTGAACAAGCTTTGGGAGGAGGAGACTCCCTGTTTTAGGTGTCTTTTGCCTCCTCTGGTGGCTTTTCCTCCCATATTTGATTGTGGTGCATGAAGTCTTTACCACCCCAACAGTGTAATTAAGGTGCAAGGCATTTATCCAAGTTAAATTGAGTTAACAATACTGAAAATGTATTAGGAGGGTACTTGAAACGCTAACCTTGGTGTATCCTGATGTTGTGCCTGTTTTGCTTTAAATTCTTGTTTACATTTAATGACCTAAGAATTTGTATGTCGTTAACACCATGTACTGAAGTGCGAGCGAACAAGGCATGGGAGGGGAAAGCTCCCAGTCTTAGTCTACTTTTGTCTCTTCTGACAACTGCTGGCTTTTTCTGCCATGTTAGCGAGCGGCGCATGAAGTATCAGAGCCCACGTGGCTTTCATAAACATGCTGCTAGCATGGCGACCTCATGCTTCCCAGTGTTAAGTAATCATTTTCATACTTTGAAAGAAAAGTAAATTCTGCCTGCAAAAGCTGTTATTGCAGGAGCAAATTTAAATTCTAGCCATATGGAATTTTGAAATAAAGTCATATTAAAATGTGATGCTCAGATCAATATTGTGGAGACCAGTGAAAGGGCGAGATTTTGATCGATATCTTATCTCTATTGATCCAAACCTCGATCTGGTCGACTGAACCTTTATTGCCTGTCTTGGAGGAAAACAGTATACTCATCTGCAAGTTAGTTCACCCAAGAAAGGACTCTACTCTCAAAGATCACGGACAACTTCTAGGTTTCAAAAGTTTATTGTAAAGATATAATGAGCTGCAAATACAGGCATCTCAGAATGAGATTCACGAGATACACAGGTCCAATTACATACATGTGCTCTCGAAAAGCCCTCAGACGAGCAACAGAAATCACTAACACAAGTTCTAAGAACAATAAAGCTATCAGCATAGACGCATATCGCTCCTTCATTTAGGTTGGAGGAAACAAACACAGGTTAGGCGTCCCTACCCTGTTCTAGATGGTATCCCTACTTAACCAAATCCCAACCTAACAAAGGTGTCAGCAATGAATGACCCCCAAGGGAAGTCACCCACTCTAAGTCTCTTGGTGAAAACCTATAGTTCTCCAGTCATGACCCCTCACTGCCTACCCATCCGCTCTCTAAAGGGTCCTCAGGTCTCTGCTCTAACTCCACCCAGGGGTGCTGTCCCTAATACAAAACAGTCAACAACATTTGAGACGCCCCTTGCGAAACGCCTCTCACGTGGTGCAACTTCAGGCTTTTTCCATGATGCTTTGTATTGGGCCTCAGACGTTAGAGTTGACCTTGCTTCTCAGATTCTTCTCCGGCCCGCTGATACCCCTTAAACATTCCAGAACCCTCCTCCATGTCTGGGCCGTCTACTTGAACAGACCTCTATTCATTCATTTATAATTGGATCCCCCCTTTCCTGTTGCAGACAGATATCTGCCGCCAAGAACCCAACTCTCATAGACTTCTTAAAAGGCTTGCAACATTTCTCAACCCAGACATGTACGTATAAATCAATGCTAAAACATTTCAGGCCTACAATAATTCCCATAACGATTATAATATTCAACTTCTTCATTTAATTAAAGCATGTTAATACTCTTATTCTATTTATAAGTACACATTTCTATAAATCATGGCCTATTAATGCAAGGACCAAAAACGTTAAAACAATCTTTGTCGTGAAAAGAACCACCTTTCCTTTTAGCTCCAGCTCTGGCCCTGAGGCCTACCACTTTCTGCGTTTAACCACAGTCCATCTTACACGTTAACAGCTACACGACATAGAATAAGAATAATCACGTCTACTAAAATCATATAATATCACACATTTCGGTATCAGTTCCACTTCTACTTAAATCCCTACATTAGCCATACATTTAGGATATATTCGCAAATACTATTAGCACTCATGGCATTTCTCTTCATGAATTATGCTCTCTACAGGTAAGTGTGATGTACTCATACATGTAAATCAGTTTGCGCTCTCTCAGTTCCCCCCTTTGATGACCTCTCGGGGTCATCACTAACATTTAAACTGAAGTTATGGGTAGCATTCTCTGCGCTTCCAGAGCTCTCAGGCTCCTGTACTGATTATCCTGTATGGCAGCCAATCTCTGCAGCTGCTCTCTTTGGGCCCTTTCTGACCTTCTTGCTCTGTACCATTTGAATACCCTCACCAATCCCCACAATATTATCCCACAGATCAATATTATGATGATAGGCTTTAGGATATACCAAATAAAGCTTTTTCCTAAGGTGGAAAACCACCCTCCAACTGTACTCATTCCGTGGCCCACCTTTTCCCAGACATTTTCTCTACTCAAGTCTTCGATCTCCTTGTGTATATTAGTTATGTTCTTAATAACCTTCTCAAGGGGCTTCGAAAGGTCTGGAATGTAAGTGCAACATTCCTGGACCTTCAAAGCCTTACAGACTCCGCCCTCTTTTGCTAATAAGACATCTAATGCAAGCCGATTTTGAAGAACCATAGCCCTTATCGATTGCATCTCTCCTTCTACCATCATTAAGGACTGAGCAGTGCTGGCAGACAACCTGTCGACAACTGTTGCCAGTCGTCTAATTTTAACATCATTAAGGATTATTCCCAAAAGAGGGAACATAGCTCCAAAGACATCTCCAACCATTTCGGCATCACCTACATCTCTCCTTCCCCTCGATGATGTCTGACCCTCAATGATCACTAAGTCTTGTGCATGATATATTTTGGGGAAGACAATTGCCAAGTAACATGATCCATACCAGTTGTCAGGTAGTCTCACGTAAGCATTTCTTCCACATACAAAATACACATTTGGAATCACTTGCATTCCCTTCAGGAAATCCTTAGTGTAGTACTCTAAATTAAAAGCATGTTCACAGTCAACTTCACCCACGTATACATTTTCATAATACGTTTTGGCTCGGTGAAGACATAGCTTTCCTCTCTGCGTTTTATCTAAAGCTATTGGACCACTACTACCCTTTCTCTTATGTGACTTCTCTTCCTCGGTCCAATCTAATTTCCCTTGTCCTGATTTTTTCAAAATCTTTTGTCTCCTGTAACGATCATCCACCTGCCCTATGAACTTTTTCTCGACTTCTGACACCTTGCATGTCAGATTATTTCTACGGGCATGTGAAGTATCTAAGGTAATCCAAGGAATGAAGAATTTGGCCAATCTGTCTTCACTCTTCCAGTAATCCCATTTGTTCATCTGCTTATAATTTGGGACTTCTGGCAACACTGAATCATAATTTGAGAAATAGTATTCAAAACTATCTCTCTCATAAAATATACTAAGCAATAAGCTACATGTAATGCCATATGTCAGAGGGAGGTGATGATAGCGAATTCCTTCATCTACAGACGCAGGCAACTGCATGCAGACGTAGCAATCCTTAACCTCCATGGCATCCACGTATTCATACAAAAGTTTAGCATAAGCATTTGACCTAAAGTCTCCTTGGGACTCGTCCACATGTAACCTGCGGGCTTCTGCAGCCAATAACGCTTTCTCTTGAGTGTTTTCCCTTTTCTCACCAGCAACCATAGGTGTAAGCGTTACTACAGAACTCACATCAGTTACCTTTACCTCTTCTTCATGTCCCTTTACATAAGAAATTGTTACCACTAAAGCTATTAATATTATCACTCCTACTATTAGTGTACCTATTATACATTTAGCTCTGCGGTTCGGGGTGCCGGCCTCCATTTCGTCAGACAATCTAACTTTCCCTTTCTCTTTGCAAAAAGTTCTTTTCCTCTCGTTCCTTTACAGTCTTTTTTCAATCCTTTTTGTCTTTAGAATCCACACAGCTGGAGGCTGACAGCCTTTTTCGCAAAAGTCCTTTAACAGTTCAAAAAGACAACCCTAGCCCTTCTCCATCAACTCAAGGGATTCCCTAAAATTCTCTGCTTCCTGGGCGCTAGGTAATCTTCCTTTTCTGCTTGCTTTATTTACAAAATCCTTTAACAGTCAACTATCAGATTTGTGGTTGCAGCTTCAATAGCATAGTTCAATATTTCCAAGCGAAGAGTGTGCTCTTCATGTGCTGTTATCGTTGTACCAAAGTCGGGGAATTGCAATTCTGTAAGAAACATGTGTTTTAACTTGCTGAGGCGGGGAGGTCTGGGGAGCACGAATGTTAGTGACCCTTCTTGTTCGACTCCGGGTACCAACAGTCGTATTTCCACGGTGATAATGGGCTCAGAACTGGACACCACCACCGCTCGGATCCTCCCTGTCTCCGGTTTCACAGACATTTGTCGCCAGATATGTCCACTCAGGTGTGGAGTATCTTCTGTTAGGCACACGCACTCTTCTTGACCTTCTTCGGTCCGGTGCTTCAGCGCCCTGAGCACCTTCTTCTGGGTCTGAGTCTTCTGATATCGGAGGAAGGGTTGCTTCTGGAGTTGACCTCAGGCTAGAACTTCTTCTTTGCGGCCAATTTGCTTCTCCACGTGCCCTTCTACTCCTTCTCCTTCTGGTCTGTTCTCGCTCTCTTTCAGACCTGTCAGGGTCAGACTCGTACTCCCAGCTACTTTCTCCTTCTGTAGCGTCTTCAGTTTCGCTGTTGTACTGACCGTCCTCAGCTTGGTCAGACTCGTTCCCTGCTTCCGCGGGCACCTCTACAGCTTGACTAGCCCCCTCTATGGCTTCTTGGTCCTCAGCTGGACGTCCATCTGAGAGAGGAGCTGTTTCCAGAGGTGCTGGAACCCTTTTCGTATGTGACGCGTGGACCCAGTTGGGCAGGCCTCCCACCTTTACAGCTGTACTTGTGATCAGGATGACCTGGTAGGGCCCACGCCAACGAACATCCAAGCAGCTTCTTCTCACATGTTTCTTCACCAGGACCCAGTCCCCAGGATACAGGTCATGGCACGGGCCCTGGCACGCTGGAACCTCTGCAGCCTGCACCTGAAGGGACACAGAACGCATGGCGTCAGACAGCCCCTTACAATAGTCCAGGATCATATCATCTGTGATATTTAACAGTGCAGTAGCTGGAATAGATGGCAGCCTCATTGCTCTCCCCATTAACACCTCATGTGGTGACAACCCTGTTCTTCTGTCTGGGGTACTACGAAGGCTCATGAGAACTAATGGCAGGGCATCAGGCCAACTCAGGGTCGTTGAGGAGCAAACTTTAGCTATTCTGGACTTGATCGTGCCATTAATTTGTTCCACAATTCCTGAGGCTTCTGGTCGGTAACTGCAATGGAGCTTCTGGTCAATATTTAGCGCAACACAAATCATCTTCACAAGCTCGCTGTTAAAATGTGTTCCCCTATCTGATTCCAAAAAGGCCGGCACCCCGAAACGAGGGATAAGTTCTCTAAGCAGTAACTTAGCCACTGTGAGGGTGTCGCACCTACATGTAGGGTATGCCTCAACCCATCTGGAGAACACACAAACAACCACCAGGACATAGCGGAGGCGGTTGCATCTTGGCATTTCAATGAAATCTATCTGCATTCTGTTGAATGGACCTCCAGACCTTCCTATGTGACTTAGTGCAACTGGTGTTCTTTTTCCTACATTCAGCTGCTGGCAGGTCACACAACGCTGGCACACTGCTTCTGCTGCTATTCTAAACTTAGGATTGTACCAAGTCTGTCTAAACACTCTCAGCATAGCATCTCTCCCTAAGTGTACGGGACCATGTATGAGTCTAGCCATTGGACTCACCATCTCATTGGGCAACACTGCTCTGCCGTCTGCTGAGACCCAAAAATGAGTCTCACCCATTACACATCCTGCCTTTTCCCATGTTTCCTTTTCAGAATCTGGAGCATTTTCTTGCATGGTTGACAGTTCATCCCAAGTATCAACAGTTTCCAGTATCATAGCTAATTCAGTTCTTACATTTATTCCACCCACATCCACCTCTGTGAAAGAGTAACCTTGTTCCGCGCAATACCGCGCAACTTCATCAGCATATCTATTGCCTTTCGAAACAAAGTCCTCATTTCTGGTATGTGCGATGCACTTTACAACTGCGATACTTGCTGGACATTGCAATGCTTCTAACAACAAGCGCACAAACTCTCCATTGCGAATGGGAGAGCCTGAAGAAGTCATGAACCCTCTTTGAGACCATAACTGCCCGTAATCATGAACTACCCCAAACCCGTATTGGCTGTCGGTGTAGATGGTGACTCGAATTTGATTGCCTGCTAAGCAAGCACGTGTCAGGGCAATAATCTCGGCTACCTGAGCGGAGTTTACTCCTTCCAGGCACCCTGCTTCCACAACTCCTTCAATTGTACAAACAGCATACGCTGCTCTCAACTGCCCAACTTCGTCTCTTACACATGAGCCATCGACAAAGAAAACTTCGTCTGGGTCCGTCAGTGGCTCATCTACGATGTCGGGTCTGGGTTTGGTGCATAGTTCAGTCACATCGAGACAGTCATGGTCTGTATATTCATCATCATCATCAATATCATTTGGAAGTGGCATTAAGGTAGCAGGGTTCAAAACAGAGCATCTCTTGAGGGTCACGTTCTCTGCAGCAAGAATAACCTGCTCATAGCGCGTGAGCCTGCTATTGGTCAGATGCTGTGTTTTGGTCCTGGTCATCAACAGTTCAACAGAATGTGGCACGCACACCTCTAACGGGTGCCCCATAACGATATTTTCACATCTTTCAATGCTGACACCCGTTGCGGCAACGGATTTGAGACATCCGGGCAACGCTGCGGCTACTGGATCTAAGGTAGCCGAAAAATAAGCAACTGGTCTACGGGCATTCCCATGGATTTGGACCAACACAGACAACGCACAACCTTCTCTCTCACAACAGTAAAGAAAGAATTGTTTATTGTAATCAGGCATTCCCAATGCCGGAGCACGACACAGGTCCTCTCTCAGCTGTAAGAATGCCATCAAACAGTCTTTGTCCCATGGTACCGGATCACTCACCTCTTTGTGCGTCAGTTTTTGCAAGGGCTTTGCTTTCAGTGAAAAGTTCACGATCCACTGTCGGCAATAACCCACCATCCCTAGGAACATCCTGACCTCTCTCTGTGTCTGAGGCGCATTCATTTTCATGATCGCCTCTATCCTGTCTGGTGACACTTTTCGTTTGCCTTTCTCAATTCTGTGTCCCAAGTACTGTACTTCTGTCAGGCAGTACTGCAATTTTCCCGGGGACACCTTGTGCCCATTGGCAGCTAGGTGATTTAACAACGCAATGGAGTCTTCCCTGCAAGCTTCTTCTGTTTCTGACGCCACAAGGAGGTCGTCTATGTACTGGACCAGAACTGACTTCTGGGGCAGCACTAGACTTTCAAGATTTTTCTTCAAAAGCTGGTTAAAGATCGAGGGACTCTCTGTATACCCCTGAGGGATACGACACCATGTTAGGACGCGATTTTCCAGCTTAAATGCGAAAAGAAAATGGCTATCTTCGTCCAAAGGGATCGAAAAGAAAGCCTGACAAAGATCGATCACTGTGAACCACTCTGCTTGGAAGGGAATCTGAAACAGTATCACTGATGGATTCGGTACCACTGGACAACATGAAACGACTATGTTATTAATCTTTCGAAGGTCCTGCACTATCCGAAATTTCCCATTTGGTTTCTGCAGACCCATAATCGGGGAGTTGCATGGACTACCCACGATTTCTTTCAGTATTCCCTGTTTAATCATAGACTCGATCACGGGTTTTATGCCTGCAATCGTTTCTGGAGTCAATTTATATTGGGGTGTTCTTGGGAACTCAGCATGCGGCTTCACTACAATTTTCACTGGGTCTACCCCTTTGACCAATCCAATTTCTTCCCCAGTGAAATCCCATACTTCTGATGCCACTGTCTCTCTCAAGTCCCAGGGAAGCTCGTCTACTGTCAAAGTAGGGTACAGCTCCACGCATATTCTTGAGTTTGCAACTTTAAAGTCTGCATCATCATCGTTGGTCAATACCTCCACTCCCTGAGGTGTACAGTATATAGTACAATTCAATTTGCACAACAGGTCTCTTCCTAGCAGACACACAGGGCTTGAATCGCAAACCACAAACTGGTGCTCATCGCTGTACTTCCCTATTTTCACCTGTACCGGTTCTGTCAATTGGCTGGTTATCCTCCTGTTTGCGACCCCTACCACCTGTATGGTCTCTCCAGACATGGGCAGGTCTGGAACTGCAGCTGATCTGATCGTGGATCTAGTGGCTCCTGTGTCCACCAGAAATGTCGTAGGGCACCCTGCTACTTCTGCTTCAACATAGGGTCCCCTCTGATCTACCTCTAAGGCTGCCCCGAGGGTGCAGTCTTCTCTTTCCACTCTCTGTCCGGTTAATGGGTCCACATAATAGCACTCTTCCCCTTCCACAAACAGGGGCATTTGTCTATAGGTCTTACCCATACTCCCTACTCGAGGAGGTTGCGGGAACTGGGCTCGGGGAGGAGCCCCCCCCCCTTTGAGCACCTTTCCTTGGTATTGCGTCGCCCCTCTCATAGGTGCGCTCTGGACCTCTTCCTCCTCTATCTCTTGCTCTCCTATCTCTACATTGTAAGGGCACTCGCGTTTCCAATGCCCCAACTCGTTGCACTGGTGGCACCTAGTCGTTTTCTTCAAGGTAGCTATGTCTACTCTGGGTCTAAAGGTAGTACTCTCCTCATTACCCTTGTTCTGACTGTACTGCTTCTTACCTCCTGTACCTGTCCCTTGCTGCTGTTGTTGCGGTCCCCCCTTTCCTGCTGTCTGCAATTGTACCACCATCAGCTTTTCTTTTAGTTTCTTAGCCTTGGAGTCTACCTCATCACAGCAGTACCTGGCATATCTCAGTATTTCATCTAGGGGTTTACTTTGCCAACAAATCGAGTGTTGCTGAATCATTAAACTAATATCCGGTCTCAGTCCCAGGACGAACTTGGACACGAATTGCCCTATGTCTTTTGGATCCATTACATCCAAGCCGCTATACTGTTTAAATGCCTTCAGCAATCTCTCGTAATATTCATGAACTGTCTCTTTGGGTTCCTGTCTTGTTCGATCTATTCTGACCCAATCTATGTCTTGCATTGGCACCTTCTCTTTCAGCCAAGTCATCACTCTCTCGAATTTTGCCATCACAATCTCAGACGGCCCATTAGTCTTGGCATCTCTCTCTGGCTCCGTTGTGGGCCACTCAGCGCTAACCTTACATGCTGTCCACAGGTCTCCAGGTACTACAATGTCGAACAGCGTGTTCAGATCTATCCAAAGGACCTTGGAGATTTTTACAAATCTCTCCACTTGCTTGTACCACTCCACAGGATTCTCTCGTAACTTGGGGAAAGAGGTGGTAAAAGCAGCTAAATCTCCCCTACTCCAAGGGACATGTACATAGTTCCCATTTGCAACTTCACGCAAAGGGTAAGCTTCTATTCCCTGCTGTCCTGGTGTCATACCAATCATGCTTCTCCTGCCGGTCCCTTTCTTGGACCACCTCTCTTCCCACTTATCTAGTGCCCTCCATGTCCTTATTCCAGTAATCAGTTCCCTTATGTGTGTTTTCAGCCCAATCGTTCTCCTCTCATCTAGGTCCCGATCTGAGTAATGTAGCCTGTGGTTACCCTGTAATGCTTTGGTTCTTGACAAGTCCACCATATATTTGCCTGCTAGTTCGACTAACTTCTCATGGACTGCTCTCGCCTTTCGTGTGATGTCCTTTGCCATATACAGTATTTCATCCTGTTCATACATTTCCATTCTTTCTAAAGGCAGGGTACCATCTACCATGTCATCCAGATCTGACCTTAAGCTGGAGACATCAAGTCTCTTGGCTTTTATCTCAGCTCGCAATATGTCTTTTGAAGGGGGCTCACTGGTCTCCCTACCATCCCAACTTCGAGCTCTGCGTTTGGGCTCAGGAGAGTTAATGGGTGGCCTCCCTTGCTCCCATCTCTCCAGGTCCCATGCTCGGCCATCCGATCTTGGAAGGTGATGGAACACGGGCCTGTTATCCCTACTCTCTCTCTGCCCACTCTCTTCTTCTTCTCTCCTCTCACCGCACATCTCTCTGTTATTTTCCCTCTGGTCGGTACACTCCCTTTGCCTCGTATCGCTCAGTATCCGATACGATCCTTCCTGGTTCCCCATATTCCCTGGGCTGCGCTCATTTCTGTCATCACAGGGACTATGGTGCGACCTCTCACAACTCCTATTCTGTTCTCTGGTGTCAGGCACACAGTGTGGACACTTAAAGCTGTTCCTGTACTCTTGCGCTCTCCTCTCCCCTTCACTGAGTATTGGGCACGCCACCCCTCCATTCCCGGGGCCCCCGTTTTCCAGGTCTGTTCTACCTCCACTCCGGGCCCAATGGGTGACTCCCCTACTCCCTCTACAGTCCCACTCCGGGCTACTCTCTCCAGCCCCGCAGTGAGTCCGAGCTCGGCTGTCCTGACTTTCCCTTTCTGCTTCTGCAGCATTGATGCACTTTTGAGCCTTCACTGCCTCATCCCACTGCTTCATGTACTCATTTAGCTCTTGAAAGGATTTTCGTCCAGATCCCCTCAGATCCATTGGCCATCTGGGGCCCCCAGGATCTCCCCCTGGGTCCCCTGCTGTGTGCTTCGGGGTGCTCCACTCTCTGGGTATAGGCATCTGACTTGGGGAATTAGTGGTATCGTTCCTCCTTGCCTCTTCTGCTCTTTCTCTATCTTTCCGTTTCCGTTCTTCCCCTCTTGCTCTCTCTTGGTCATATATCGATATTATAGGACCTATAGTAACAGGTACCTGTAGTGCATCTGGTAATGGGTAGGATGTGGCGCTTTCCGTTTCCGGCGCTCTTTGTACCACAAACCTACCGACCACCTGTTGCACCTGACTAGGCTGGAGCAACTCTTTCTTTGGCTCAGGATCCCACTCTGAACTGGGAAGCGGTCTATGCTCTCCTGCATTGCCCCCCTTTTCTCCTTCAGTATTCTCGACCTCTCCCCCTGCTCTATTATACGGGGGTGGCCTGTCTGTCAGTAATCTGTTTATCAAGCTATCCTCTGTTTCGCTCTCATCATCTTCTTCTAGGGGACTTTTATTTACTGGCGCCTCTAACACTGGGTACAGTTTATTTATTTCCAAATTATGCACTCTCCATCTTTTAGCATCCGCATCCCACCTGGCATCCTGCACTGCCCTTACCGATCGTTTCACCCTTTCTTGTCTTCTGTTCATATTCCTTTCATGCGCTGCCCTAAGCCATGCATCAAGAGCTTCAAACTGGGTTGGTCTAGGCAAGGGTCTCTTTGAGGTCATGACTGATTTCAATCGATGTAACACCTCTAATCTGAACGTCCCGTACTTCGGGAACGTCAGTTCCTCATTTCCTTCAGTAATCTTACTCCACTCTGATATCCAAAGGATCGTATGCAACCCAACATTTACTGCCATATAACGAGCTGGCGTACCCTCCGGCGGGGCTTCTTCCCCTTCATACGATCCTCGCTTCTCTTTCTTAAACAGCGCTTTCAACCATTTAAAACACTTCATAATTATGCGCACAAAATCCAGCCTCGCTACTCTGTTTACTTCCTGATGACAATCCACCAATCCTGTCGCGGCTTTTTTTTTTTGCTTGGCCTATCACAGCGCGGTTTTTCTCCTGTCGGCCAATCACGTCGCGACCCTGTGTGACGTGTTCGCTAGCTGGCCTATCACAGCGCGGTCTTTCTCCGGTCAGCCAATCACTGCGCGACACCACCTGACGTCTCTTTTCTCCGCTTCGCAGCAGCACCCCTCCTTTCTCAACTCGTCTCCCGGTTATGCATGCGTCCCATTCATACACCGAAAAATGACTACTTCCGACCAAGCGGTCACTTCTCTCGACTGTACGTCCACAGTCTATCTGTAATTGTCAACACAACTGACGAGATGTCTATCGTCTCTTTGATAGGTTGCTTACACACACAGTAACTTCCGACCAGCGTCCGTTACTCACGCACTCACTCTTACGTTCCCCCTATCTCGGTCTCTCGGGTGGTCAATGGTACCTCATGACCCCCTTCACGCTAGTTGACAATTACTCTGGGTGTCCGATACACCCGAACCACTTAAGCTCTCCTTGAACTTAAGATTTCCACCGGTTGCGCGCGCTCACAACCTGTTCCACAGTCACTCTACAGACATTCAACTCCGCCAGACATTACAACATAGATACAATACAAAAACACCGCAATCTAACACGCATAACCCTTTATACTCACTCTCGACCGATACTGCTGCTTTTTCTGTCTCACGTCATCCGGATCTTCATCTGCGGGCTGTTCTTCCGATCATCGATTTCTAGGGGCCTTGGGGTAAGCTAACCTGGCCTAGGTCACCGTCCTCAAGAAGGCAACCATCCTCTATAGCTACCAACTGAAAGGGCGAGATTTTGATCGATATCTTATCTCTATTGATCCAAACCTCGATCTGGTCGACTGAACCTTTATTGCCTGTCTTGGAGGAAAACAGTATACTCATCTGCAAGTTAGTTCACCCAAGAAAGGACTCTACTCTCAAAGATCACGGACAACTTCTAGGTTTCAAAAGTTTATTGTAAAGATATAATGAGCTGCAAATACAGGCATCTCAGAATGAGATTCACGAGATACACAGGTCCAATTACATACATGTGCTCTCGAAAAGCCCTCAGACGAGCAACAGAAATCACTAACACAAGTTCTAAGAACAATAAAGCTATCAGCATAGACGCATATCGCTCCTTCATTTAGGTTGGAGGAAACAAACACAGGTTAGGCGTCCCTACCCTGTTCTAGATGGTATCCCTACTTAACCAAATCCCAACCTAACAAAGGTGTCAGCAATGAATGACCCCCAAGGGAAGTCACCCACTCTAAGTCTCTTGGTGAAAACCTATAGTTCTCCAGTCATGACCCCTCACTGCCTACCCATCCGCTCTCTAAAGGGTCCTCAGGTCTCTGCTCTAACTCCACCCAGGGGTGCTGTCCCTAATACAAAACAGTCAACAACATTTGAGACGCCCCTTGCGAAACGCCTCTCACGTGGTGCAACTTCAGGCTTTTTCCATGATGCTTTGTATTGGGCCTCAGACGTTAGAGTTGACCTTGCTTCTCAGATTCTTCTCCGGCCCGCTGATACCCCTTAAACATTCCAGAACCCTCCTCCATGTCTGGGCCGTCTACTTGAACAGACCTCTATTCATTCATTTATAATTGGATCCCCCCTTTCCTGTTGCAGACAGATATCTGCCGCCAAGAACCCAACTCTCATAGACTTCTTAAAAGGCTTGCAACATTTCTCAACCCAGACATGTACGTATAAATCAATGCTAAAACATTTCAGGCCTACAATAATTCCCATAACGATTATAATATTCAACTTCTTCATTTAATTAAAGCATGTTAATACTCTTATTCTATTTATAAGTACACATTTCTATAAATCATGGCCTATTAATGCAAGGACCAAAAACGTTAAAACAATCTTTGTCGTGAAAAGAACCACCTTTCCTTTTAGCTCCAGCTCTGGCCCTGAGGCCTACCACTTTCTGCGTTTAACCACAGTCCATCTTACACGTTAACAGCTACACGACATAGAATAAGAATAATCACGTCTACTAAAATCATATAATATCACACATTTCGGTATCAGTTCCACTTCTACTTAAATCCCTACATTAGCCATACATTTAGGATATATTCGCAAATACTATTAGCACTCATGGCATTTCTCTTCATGAATTATGCTCTCTACAGGTAAGTGTGATGTACTCATACATGTAAATCAGTTTGCGCTCTCTCACCAGGTACTTAATTTGAGTTTGTTTATTTGACTCCATACAAACTCATATACTGTAGGATAATAATATCAGCACCTGAAGTGATATTAAATGCAAATTAATGAAGCAATATTGAGTCACTTCCAGTGTATTATGCCATGCAACGTGAGTTCTCATCTAAATGTAACATTTTGTCCTCTGATTATTGATTCATTGGCTTATGGAACTGGGTGAAGGAAGGGCAAGTGTTTAGTAGTGGGGAAGAGAAGCCAAATATGGGAAAGAATTATGACGAAGAGAGGTGAGGTTGGGAACCAGACAGGCTTTGGTCTCTAAACCGCACAGTGCTGGGCGCAGATTTTCACTGACTGTTGACAAAAGTTGAAGTTGAGGATTTTTTTGGGGGTGTATTTTTATTGAGAAGTACATGTTAGTTTATAAACAATACATTAAAAAAAGGAGAATAAACAATAAATCAAATTATGCCACACTATAAATTACTATAAATGTTAACTTCTCAGATTTCTAAACATAAAAAAGATAATGCAGATATCCACAAATAGAATATCTGAGATACTTATAAAACCTGGAAAGGAAAAAATAGGAAAGGTGGACTAGGGAGGAGATGATGTAAATAGTATACAATATGCAGTAAACCATATATAGTTGGAAGATAGTAGGGATATGATATAAATATAATATTTAAAGTGGAGATATTCCTACTAACTCAACAATTTTCAATAGGTGAACAGTAAGTCCTTATTCAAATAACAGCGTTCATGGCTAAATCATCAACAGTCCTCATGATAGCAACAACATGAATATAAATAATGATGGTAATGAATTAATAAGGAGATGAAAAAGGAAGTGATTCCCTTATTGTAGTTCATAATTAGAAGAAAAAATCTGAAATATTACCAGAAATATCAGCAGAAATAGAATAGTTATTAGCTAGAAAGGGGTTCCAAATTTGGATGAAAGTTCCAATATTGTCCTGCAATCTATTAATGAGTTTTTCATATGATCAGGGCCGGCTCTAGGACGCCCCCATGGGTGCTGGCATCCTGGGGCGCCATGTTTGCAAGTTTTTAATGTTTTTAGAGCACCTGCTTCCGCGTTCCTTTCCTTCGGCTATTAACAGGCCTCACAAAAATGTCAAGTTAACTCATGTGATTAATGTTCTTCCTGGAGAGAGATTGGAGTTTTGTATAGTTGATGTTTTGACTTATGTGAAAGTGGTGCAGAGGGTTAATATGCATGCTGCAAAGAATGTGTACCATGTAGATTACAGAGTGCATATCATTTAAATAGATCAGCAGGTTACTGCTTTTAAAAGAGATATTCTTTTGTTACTTGCAATTTATAACTTAAAGTCCGAATATAGAACAGTGAGGTATTATCTTTCATCATAGAACTGCATACACACTGCAAAGTATACATTAGAGCATAGATTAATGTTACGAAAAGGATTAATTTGGGTAGAAATCGATTCTTATTATTAAAGAAAACTCCAAACAATGCGGTTTCTTTTTTTTCCAACTCTGAGTTTGTGCTTCTCCACACCAAGCACTCCTAAACTATACGGCCTACTAGTATGGATGACATGTGACTCCTACACTTTTAGTCCTTTGGCTTAAGTAATATTTCCTATAAGCTGATTTACACACGCATGTTTGATTGTCTCTGTAATGTGTGTGTGATGCAAAGTGCTGTGACACCCTTTACTGGTATGAGCGGTGCTATACAACTAATTCAATGCATCTGAGAGAGATTGGCTATGGAGACTTGGTCACTGTTAAAGGGTGCTAGTGAGTAAATCCGTGGTGGAGGTGGTCATTATGGGGGCACCAACTAACATTGTCGCACAGGGCACCACCAGCGCTAAAGCCGGCCCTGCATATGATGCTATTTTATAAATTTCAATCAGCAATTCATCATGTGTAGGACATTGTGGTGTTCTCCAATGTCTTAATATACACATTTTTCCTACTGTGAGTGCAATAGCTATCAATTGTCTTGTATGGTTTGTTAGATTTGGGAGCTCAGTGACATCATGTGATATAACTAATTTTTCCGTTAAAGGAATGGACACTTGTATAGCTCTGTGTAGAGAATCAGTTATGAAAGACCAATAGTCCTTTAAAATTGGACAACAGATTATAATGTGTAGTATATCGCAGTCCTCCTGAGGGCACTTACAACAGGTACATTGGTGTGGTAAACCTGCTGTCTTGAGTTTTTTGTGGTGACCAGTGCCAGTTATAAAGAATTTTGAAGAGAGTAAATTTAATTCTGGCCTCTCTGATTCACTTATCCATGTTAATAATACCATCGTCCCATTCCTCATTGGAATAAGCTACAGTAGACCACAAACGATTCATGCTGAGAGCAAGATGGCGGCCACTTAGATTGCCTCGTTAGCTGCTCCCCCGTCGGTTGTACGACGTTACAACGCATACTTTTACAACGCCTACCTTTACAACGCAATTTTTACACCGCAACATCCACTACAACGCACACCATTACAACGCATACCATTACAACGAATACTTTAAAACTACCTTTACAACGCATTCCATTACAACGCATACTACATTTACAAAGCATACCATAACAACGCATTACATTACATTGCATGTAAGGTAAGTATTGGATAGTGTAGGGGTAACAATTATTCTTCTAACTCCAGGGGGTGCAACAGTAGGGTAGGTTTTGGATAGTGTAGGGGTAAAAATTACTATTCTAACTCCAGGGGGTGCAACAGTAGGGTAAGTGTTGGATGGTAATTTTATGCATTGTAATGGTATGCGTTGTAATAACTGGGTTGTAATGACATGCGTTGTAGTGGTGTGTGATGTAGTGTCATGCGTTGTAATGACTGCGTTGTAAAAACATGCGTTGTAATGGATTTTACGTTGTAAAAGTTGCGTTGTAATGGTAGTGCGTTGTAAAAGTTGCGTTGTAAAAGTTGTTTCCCCCCCCGTCCCCAACCCAGCAACCCGCCTGGTGCTCGACTTGACCTCTTTCTTGGATCGCGCTGGTCTCCGTCTCCGTCTGCAGCTCAGCTATTCTTCCGGGCTGCTGCAGACGGGCAGGATCCTTTGGAGAGTCACTCTATCACCCTACGAGTGCTGCAGTGTATTTTCCTGGTTTTGGCTTCCGTAGACTGGAAGCCCAGCGATGCCGCCGATAGGGAACAAACAAGCAAAGGACCGGGCGGAGCCTGCGGGGGCTGCCCCTGCGTGCTCTGCTCCACCCAGCAAGAAACTAGTCCGGAGAACAGAGGAAAATATGGGACTTGCAATTGACAAATCCCATGCTGCTACAGAGGGGCTGAAAAAGGCCCAATTGGGCGCACAAGCATATCGGTCATGTCCTGAACTGCCTAAGGATAGACAGTACTCTATACAGGAAATCTTTGCTGGTAAATTTCGGGGACAGCATCTGAGGGTTCAGGGTAATTTGCCTGCCCCAACACATCTCTTGAGTGTGCCTGCAATTCCAGGGAGTAATGCATAAGGGGGGCCTGACAGGTGGTCCAAAGCTCATTGAATGGTACTTTACAAAAATAAATTTAACATGACAGTGGTGAAAGAGCAAAGCCAAGAATGGAGATTACGGTGGCCGGAGAGGCTCAGGTGCTGGGGTCTGAGGCAATTATTTCTCCATTATTAGCGGTGGGATTGACTGAACGAGACTTGAGAGTCCCTTTAGAGGAACATCATGAGCCGGAGGACACAACTCTGACAGGAGGATCTCCAGAAGGACCAGAGAACTTGTTTTCCCTTATGGATGAGTCAGACTTTCTGGCCTCAGGGAGGTATTGGATGATGATGATTCGGTCCGAGACTCATCTGGGGACAGCATGAATGGGGTGAGAACGAAACCATCAACCCAAAAGTGACTATCTCTCTCTAAAAGGCATGGAGGAGGGATAGAGAATCGGGGCCAGAACCAAGCACTACCCGTCAGCTGAAATGGTACAATTCGGCGACTCGCCAGGTTTATAGCGAGAATGAGGGAAAAAGATAAGGCACACCACAGGAGATCCCCCTTAGGATAAAAATGCTGCACCCTCAATGGATACCATTTATAATACCCTGAAGCAGATGCAGTCTGAGGCTACACTAGAACATAAAAGAGCCCACCTAGCAGTACGCAAAGTTACCAAAATATGCTCAGAGATGGCAGACCAGATCACTGTAGTGGAGGAACGGGCAGAGGCAGCTACCACTGCTGTAGTGGTAGTCGAAAAACAGCAAAACTTGCAAGAGACCCAGCTCGTGGATGTGATGTTGAAGTTGGAGGATTTTGAGAACCGCCAAAGTAGAAATAACCTATGGTTTCTTGGTCTTGCAGAGAAGGCGGAGGGGAATGACATCAGATCTTTTATGTTGAAGCTACTCAAAGGAGCCTTCCCCGACCTTGCCCAGTGGGACTGGGAATCGGAACTTCAAAGGGCCAACCGCTTTCCTCTGATACCCAGAAAAAATCATGCTCAGCAGGAGAAGAAACCAAGAGCTATTCTGTTCTACTTTGGCAATTTCCTTCTACGCCAGGCTATCTTCGATAAGGCAAGACCAGAAGCAAAGAGGACATTTGATGGGCATAGCTTTTTTGTCCGTCTGGATTTTTGCCACGTCACGGTGGAGAGGAGGTGGCGGCTTCGCCAGCTTTTTCCCCCTTTTCAGCGGCTTGGTTGTGAAGTGTATTTATTATGTCCGGCACGTCTCAAGATTATATTCAAAGGAAAGTTGCAAGCCACTTGTTGGGGGGTGTTTGTGCGGGCAGGAGATTACCAGGTGATTTTACACAATATTAAAACATGACTAACTTAAGAATAGCCTCATTATTGTAGTGATGCAAGACAGGAAAAAATCCAAGAACACATATGGATTCCCTTCTTAGCCGACGCGTTTCGTCTCAAAGATTGAGACTTCTTCAGGGCTCAAATATTGAGTAATAGTCAACAGTCAGTACATCTTGGTAATGTTTCTTGAAAGCAGCAAATTAAGCTAGTTTCTTTATATCTTGATGAAATGAGTTCACAGAAATGTAACTCATGCAGGTTCAGGGGTCCCTGTCTATAGCCTGCTTGGGCCTGTGCTGCTGTTCTTGCCGTACTCAATCTTGTTATGCAGGAAAAGGCATGGTGGCCAGCACAAGGTAACACATCACAGGTAGGACATTCATCAAGATATAAAGAAACTAGCTTATTTTGCTGCTTTCAAGAAACATTACCAAGATGTACTGACTGTTGACTATTACTCAATATTTGAGCCCTGAAGAAGTCTCAATGTTTGAGACGAAACGCGTCGGCTAAGAAGGGAATCCATATGTGTTCTTGGATTTTTTCCTGTCTTGCATCACTACAATAAAGAATTTTGAAAAAGAAAATCTTACTAAAGTCCGGACTCATTTGTCACAAGACCGTATACTTTTACATGCATTGTGGACCTTTGAAATTACTGAGAAAACATTTCATTGTGGACCTTTGAAATTACTGAGAACACACTTCTTGGATGGGTGCTGATTCCTTATTAATCATTGCATTTTTCGGGTTTTGCCCTTGACGGAACAGACAGGATTGTGTTCTTTGGATTCATAAGCACCATCCCCACTACTCTCAAGCCACAGGTGAAAGCAGGTGCATTATTTATTTGCCTCAACCCTTGCCTTTCTGTAAAATTAAGAATAGCCTCAATTCACATCTGTGGGTTGAATAATTGGCAAAAAAAGACAAAGGGTGAATGTAGACTTGCAGTTTCTGAATGCTGACATCGTTTGTTTTCAGGAAACACATGTAGAGGGCTTCCAAAAACATTTATTGGAATTCTCTGGATATCAAATTATTTCTAGGGCTCTACAAGGGAACTGTACAGATGGGGTGGCTATTTTGGCCCGCCAGAGTAAAATTCAACATAATAAAACCAAGGCGGATAAGTATGGCAGATGGGCCATGGCAATATGCATTTACGCAGGAGGTTCTTTTACGCTTTGCTCTATCTATGGACCCCTCATCGATGATATGTCATTACTCGATTGGATTTGTGTTGAATTAGCCGGGTAGGCGCTCCTATCGGTTGTTTGTGGGGACTTTAACATTAAAATTAAAAGGGTTGACCTGAGAACAGGAGCAGCAGTTTATCAATGGGGTAAACCTAAGGGATTTTGGTCATTAGTGTAGCTTGTAACAACTCATGGGCTCTATGATGTATGGGCGGAGAAGGAACCTACTGATCCCGGCTTTATATATTACTCCACTCCCCACAATGTTCATGCACGCCTTGATTATTTTTTTATATCCTGTGGGTGGTTGCATCCCCGGGTGATGTGTGACCACAACCCGCTAGTGCTAGAGGTTGATATCCAAGTTATTCCGCGAAATAATAGGTCCTGGTCATTTGAGCGAGGTTTTTTGCTAGATAAAGATTATCTCTTTTATATGAGGAAGTGGATTCCATTATTTATGGCTGAGAGCATATGGTCTGCCCCTATGGGCATAGTATGGGCCAAATTTAAGGCCGGGATCCGGGAGGAGACAGCAAGATTCAGCTGGAGTAGACAGAAAAGGAAGAGAAATCATTTGCAGGAGCTTTATCAGGCTATTTCGTGGGCTGAGGTAGGTCTGGTTGACACAACTTTGGCTGGACTAGATATTGAGGATACGCAGCTCCAGGTTACACTTGCCAAAACTACAATTGGGGATATCTCCACCAAGAAGGCAGCAGATTAATATACTGTATGGAAAAACATGATTACATATGTAATGATAAGGTGGGGCACTTCTTAGCATTCAGTGCCCGGCAACAGATAGCGTCTGGCGATATCAAGCAGATTCTAGATCCTGAGCATGATCTTATTTCTGATGTAGGGGGCATAAGCTCTGATTTCCAGAGATGTTATCAGCAACTTTATGCTGAGGAGAAGATAGCTTTAGACGAGGTAGAGCCAAATCTAGAGCTTGCGGTTATGGAAATATTAGATAGGGAAGATAGGGTGTTCTTAGATCAACTTATATCTGTAGAGGAGGTCACATTTACAATTTCCGGGCTGGTATCTGGTAAAGTGGCTGGGGTAGACCTAATTCCTGGGGAATTTTATAAAACCTTTGCTACCGCCCTTCATAAATATATGCTCAAATCCCCTACCGTTGGCGACTTTGACTAAAATACATGCGGACCTGCGCGCCTTCCTGTGGCTGGGAAAACAACCTCGTGTAGCCCTCACCACGCTGCAGCGCCACCAATATAGCGGGGGAATCTCGCTTCCCAACCTGGAGGCGTACTATTGGGCGGAACACCTTGCCCCGATTAACAAGTGGCTGCATGCGGCGGCCGATCACCCCACCTATGCACTGGAAAGGTCTCAATGGTCACGCAAATCTATACTACATTACCTCTATGGGGAGACGATAGGCCAGCACTTCCTTCCCGCCACTAGGATAACGTTAACGGCGTGGCGCAGGGCAACAAAAAGAATGGGTTGGGACAAGAGGATCACCCGACAGACACCACTGTAGTGCTGTAAGTGGCTAGGAGAACTGAATAAACTGAAAGGCTTTAGGAGATGGGATGACATAGGCATCTCCACGGTAGGGGACGTGATAGCACGAGGGGAATTAAAAACCTTTCAGGCGCTCAGAGCAGAATTTGGCCTACACACCACTCAGTACTACAAATACTTACAACTGAAACATGCATGGAGCACACAAAACACTACACTTGCAGATATCCCAGAATATACACCACTGGAGGGTAGACTGCTACAGGAACAGATACAGGGTGGGGCAATATCCCTAACGTACAAGACTCTAACCAACAATATGCTGGGTGACCTACAAGCCCTACGAGATAGATGGGAGGCGGATGTGGGAGTCAAGGAGGATTTAGTCTGGGAACTCCCACTCATGCACCCCCGTGAGGTGGCTATTAAATCCCGACTCCGCCTCATACAATTTAAAATACTGCACAGATCCTACTTTGACAGGGTACGACTCTTTAAAATGGGTAGGATACCAGACACAACATGCCTTAGATGCCGTTGACACACAGGTGATTTCTTCCATACAATATGGGGGTGTGAAATAATTCAAGCATACTGGGAGGAGGTGTTCCTGGAACTAGAGAATGTATTGGAGGTGGCCTTACCACGTGACCCTAGATTGGCATTATTGGGTATGATCACAGAAGTGGACCTACCCCGCCCCTTGACCATCTTTCTAGTGTTGGCCTTAGTGGTGGCGAAAAGGGATATAGCAAGATGCTGGGGAGCGCACGAAATACCGAAAATGGAAGAATGGCGGAGGGGGTTGGATCTGTACATGGCGGCGGAGAGAGTTACTTATCGTGCGAGGGGCTGCCCCAAAAAATTCAAGAGAATCTGGGCTAAATGGAGACAATTCCATGGACTAGATTGAGACCGTGTGGACTAGTAAAATGTGGTTGGGGAACACCTGGACGAGATGGTACGCACAGTGGGGACTCATAAGTACTATACGAATACTTTAATACCTGTTCTTATGTGCGGGATTGTCGGGTGAGACACTTCGGGAGAGGGAGGGGACCAAGGGGTAGGGGGAGGGAGAGAGGGGTTGGCGGGTGGCTGTTCCGGGGATTCTGTTGGGATTCTTTATATTTTTTTCTCGCTCTTGCTAGTTTAAAAGCAAATCTATTACTGCAGGGTATGACATACTGTAATTACGAAAAAAAGAAAAGTTGCGCTCCAGGCGGATAGGGCGGAATGTTGACACCCTACCGTCTGCCTGTCTTTTTCTGTAGAGGTGATATCCCTGATGCAACAATAAAAAGAAATAAAAAAAATAAAAAATAAAAAAATATATATATATGCTCAAGCTGTTTTTGGCTATTCAGAGGGGTGCCCCTCCTCCTGATTCATGGGCTTCTGCGAGGATTGTGGTCATCCCTAACAAGGGAAAATAAGTGCAAGACCTAGGGTCATATTGTCCTATTACATTAATTAATTGTGATACGAAAATCTTTACCAAAAATTTTAGCCTCAAGATTATCAGGGATCATAAAGAAATCGGCGTCACCAGTACAACATGGTTTTATCCTTGGTAGGGGAACAACAGATCAAATTCGGTGGGTGATTACTTTATAAGATGTGGCTAGAACCCAGGGAGACCCCATGGCTCTGTTAATATTAGACGGTGAGAAAGCGTTCAATGGGGTCTCTTGGCCCTATCTCTGGGCAATATTGGAGAAGAAGGGTCTGGGGGGAGTTAATTGGGTGGATTAAAATGATATATATCAATCCTACGGCAAACATCTCATTAATGGGGGAAATCAGAGACAGTAAAAATGTATTGCGGGACAAGGCAGGGGTGTCCTTGTTCCCTCCTGCTTTTTACCCGCACTTCCCCGAATTCAAAGCAACGCTTCAATTTTGCCAATGTTCACTGGTGGCTGGGAGACTAAAATCCTGGCATACGCCGATGACCATGCAATTGTCACCCCAGACCCCATTTTGACGGTTAAGGAAGTTTAAGCAGAGGCTGACCTTTTTGACCGTACCTCGGGCTATAGACTTAATCGGGACAAAATGCAGATTCTCATTAATAATAACAGCCAGTATGAGGATGCATGGGGTGTATCAGACGCAGTATATCTGGGGGTCATTAGGAATGCAGATACGTATGAAGTAGTGGAGAGTAACTTGTCCCCGTTGATTAACAAAACTAAGGCTGAGCTACACAGATGGAATAACCTTAGACTGATCTTGATCGGTAGGAGTGACCGTGTTAAAATGATGTTTCTCCCCAGAATTTTGAATTTTTTTAGAGCCATACCCCTTGAGGAAAATAACATGTGGTTTAAGGCTCTCGATAGAATGGTCTGGAGATTCTTTTGGGCCTATGCTAGACCCTGGTGGGTTTTGAAGTTTCACTCCCTTTCAAGGGAGCAGGGTGGGTGGGCTGTACCAAATTTTATTTTGTACTATCTGGCCTCGGCAAAACAACGAATAATCCCCTATTATTTGACTCAACTCAGAGAGGGGACGCATCTAACACTGTCCCTTCAGGTTTTGAACAGACCCTTGTTGACGTGGGCCAGGCATCTCTGTTTTGGCAACTAGAATTTGCGAGTTATTTTTAGGACCCTATTATATGCATTTTGGCTGTGGACTACTGTCCGGAAAAAAATAGGGATTGGTAGGTTTTGTTTTTATGCTCCCCTCCAAGATAATCCTCTCCTACCTGATATATTTCATGATTCTCACATTAAGCGGTGGGGGAAGTGTAATGACCCTTGTACCCTTGGGGATTTTTTTATGACTACGGCTTTGCTACTTTTGATTTTATGAAAACTAAATTCCTACTAGGAAATAATCCATTTTTCTAATTTTGACAACTTAGGGGGATTGTTGGGTAGAAAAAATGGGCAGGGGAGGGGTTCAATAGGGTTGAACTGGTGGATATGTTGATTGGTAGCAAGCCTCCGATTGGTAGGATTTATACGTTAATAAATGATAGGATGGGTGATGAGATTGGGAAGCACGTTGCCCGCTGGCAGGGGGCCTTACAAACAACAGAGGTGGATAGTCTCTTCTCTTTGGAATTAGCTTGTTCAACACTTTTATCTGTCAACCTTCAGATACAACAATATAAAACCTGGTTTAATTTATATATAGCACCGGCCAAAATCTGTAAATGGGGTGGAAGTTCCGGCACGAATTGTCCTAGCTGCTAGGTGTTTGAGACTGTCCTGGTTCACATACTGGCAGACTGCCGAGGGCTTGTCAATTTAAGGAGGGAGATAGCTTTTTGTTTTAGGTTAAATTGAAATTGAGGATTGTGGTCACTTCCCAAGTAATCCTATTACGGGCCCAGGATCTGGAATGCCCTCTCTTGCCCGAAATTTCCTTTCTGTTTATAGCCATGGCAGTCCTTAGACTGTGCCTGGTGACAGCTTGTCTTGATCCTGCCACCCCCCTCCATCTTTCGATCAGTGGCTGGGTCGCTTAAGTTCAGTCTGCCACTTAGAAAGGACTGTTTATGCTCAGAAAGGACTCAAATATGGGCTCCATTGAGGGATTGGCGAAGGTTGACTGACCTGTTTAGTATGAACCACTCTGGCATTTGGGTTTTTCGCCTTCAGGCTGGGTTTAGTTTATTCATAAATCAAAAGAAGGGAGGTAGAATTTGTGGATCCACTCAGCTTCCAGGCTAGGTTATAAAAAATCGAATGGAGAATGGTTCAGGGTTTTTTGAGACATTCTTAAAAAACCCTCATACACGCACGTAAGCGATGTGGTGGTATATCTTGGTTCTCCACCAATATACGTATCGTGAGTGCATCATCATAGGTTTTTTTTAGTTGTATGCAACCTCCACCCAGAGGTAACCACTGGCTATGTAGCAGTGTCCAGAAACAGTGCTCCCAAAAATATACTTCTGAGTCTAAAAAATCCTTGGATCAACAAAAATAATTTAAATAAAATATATGATTCAAGAATTGTTTTAAAAAAAAGTTTGGTATAGATTAGGATTGTGTTACTAGATCCTCTATACATCAAAATTGGTCAGAGTTGGTCGACATGTTTCAGCCTCGTAACGCCCAGCCGGGTCTATGAGGCTTTCTTCAGGACCAAGATGGAAATTGAAAATGAAAAATTGGTGTACTCACACGATTTGTGTAGCACTGAGGTGATTCTATTGGTTACCTTCTTTTTATCGAGGCCAGTAGTACCTGGAATAAAGAGAATAACTCTTTCTCATGTTATTCAATAAACCCTATCTTCATTTTTCTTTAAATCCACTTATTAAGTGACATCTTTCTAAATATAAATGCGAAAAAAACTGTGAGCATAATACTGAGGTTTTACAAATCAAGTCCTATCTTCACTGTACATTTGGATAAAAATGTTTGTCGTGGCCTTGAAACAGATCTCCAATTGCTATGTACATAATTCATTCATTTCACATCAATTATTAGGGAAATACGATGGTATGTACATGTTATTACGGTATGCAGAGCACTGTGTCATTCCGTATGTCATTTAAGTCATTTAATTCAAAAACGATTTTTTAAACTCACAAGTATATTTTTGGGAGCACTGTTTCTGAACACTGCTACATAGCCAATGGTTACCTCCGGGTGGAGGTTGCATACAACTAAAAAAACCCTATGATGATGCACTCACGCTACATATATTGGTGGAGAACCAAGATATACCACCAAATCGCTTACGTGCGTGTATGAGGGTTTTTTAAGAAGGTCTCAAAAAACCCTGGTGCTGTAGTATCAAGTGAGCCATTCTCCATTTGATGGGTTTAGTTTATGGCATTATGAGGTGTTATATTTGTCACATGTATTTTGTTTGTTTTTTCTTTTTTGTGTGTATGTACACGTTTATTATCTTCACCTGCGTCGCACTTCAATCTCTTTGCATTTTTGTGTGCTGGCTTCGACTAAGGGAGTGGCGTGGGGGTATTAATTAATGAATTAATTAATTTGTCAAAACTTAATAAAGATTTTAAACACACAAACAAACAAAAAAGTTTCATGCTATCAAGATTTCTTGTAAGTACTGTACTTCAAATGCATAATTATGCTAGGATAAGAGCCATAGGGATAAAGGCAGGGTGACCTGTTAGTAATGGTGATCTTGGGGTTTACAAAAAATCCTATGCATAAAAGTATACTAATGTACTCATTGAATGCTCCAAATGTGAAATCACAAGTGCTTCAAAAGATCACACCCAGAGTGGAAGGACAATACCAGCAGCCAGATGTGATGACTGTGATATGCTACAAATATTATTACAAACTTAGCCAAATTCAAGTTTGTTGGAGTTTTGTTTACACACGTGTCAACGCATTTGAATCATCATCAGTAGGTTTAGTAGATTTGTTTTCCCAGTTGGTCACAATGAAAGCGTTTTCCAGAAAACTGACATGTCATTTTTGGAGCCAAACAGGAGACCTGGTCGACGAACTGGTGGCCCTCTGCCCTTGGCGCTTGCCCCACGCCATCCTCCTCTGCCCGTAACCTGGGTGTTATCCTGGACACCACTCTTTCCCTTGAGAAACAGGTCAGCAGGACAGTTTCCACCTGCTGTGGTGCCCTTAGGATTTTAAGAAAAATCACCCACTACCTCTCCCTAGAAGCACGCAAACAGGTCGCAGTGGCTCTTATAGCCTCCAGGCTGGACTACTGCAATGCACTATATCTAGGCATTAACAACAGCTTGGTCCAACGCCTTCAGATTGTGCAAAATGCAGCGGCCCGGTTTGTCATGGATGCCCGAAGTACTCATCAGGTTCGGCCATCAGGAAGAACCTGCATTAGCTCCCCATATAGGCTAGGATAAATTTTAAGGCCCTCTGCCTTACGCACCGCGCCCTGAACGGCACTGGGCCCGAAGACATCCGGTCACTTGTGTCCCATTATGTTCCCGGCAGGGTTCTTCGCTCCTCCAACAAAAATCTGCTAGTTGTACCCCGAGTATCCAAAGTCAGATGGGGCGGAAGGGCTTTCCGAGTTCTCGCCCCCAGACTTTGGAACACTCTCCCTGAGGACCTTAAGGGCCTTGCTTCCTATGCCCTTTTTCGCATAGCACTCAAGACCTGGCTCTTTCAAGAAGCCTACCTGTAATCCGCTCCCAGTCCTCTTCTGATCAAACAGTTGTACCATCTTAAGTGCCTTGATGCCTTTGGGTTTAGTTGCGCTCTACAAATTTAATTTCCTTCATTCATTCATTCTGTTTTATTAAATTTTTATTTTTATGCAAATTTCTTTCCTTTGTGGACACAGAGACCCATGAATCGGAATACGATAAAAAACTTTAAAAACATGATTAATACAATCAAAGAAAGACTTGCAAATGGATATACTTTTGAATAATATTAAAATGTGAAAATTAAGATTTATAAAGTAATGGAAATAATTGTTAATAATAAAAAAAGGAATAAGCTACAGTAAATAACCCTTGCCATTTGACATGAAGTTGTGCTAGTAATGGTAAGTGTAATTTATGCAGTATAAGATTATAAAATCCAGAGACAGTGCCTTTGAATTTTCCCCAAATTTATAAGTATTGTAACACTAGGGAATCCTCAACTATCCAAAGATATGGTCCTAGTCTACGAAATAGGGCTTGTTTTAGTTGTAAGTATTTCCCCTCCTGGGAGGTAGGGAGTTGAAATTCTATTTGAAGTATTTCAAAGGATTTAAGCTCACCTTCTAAAGTGAGTAAGTAATCCCACATTAGAATACCTGCTCTCTCCCATATATCCCAGAAAATAGTCTGGTTACCTATTCCAATATCAGCATTATGCCATATGGGGGCCATTCCATGTAGTCTAGGGTTACTATTAAGGAGTTTGAGGGCATGTATCCAAATCTCAAGCATAGATTGAATAATAGAGTTGGAAGTTTGTAAAGCAGGTGATTTATGAGTGTAAAACATATGCAAACTTGAAGTTGACAGTACAGTTTGTGTTTTATTGAGAACCCATAGTGGGGGATCATCCTGTCTTGGCCAAAGTTAAACCAATTGAGATAAATGGAGAACTGTATAGTAATGCTAAATACAAGGTAAACTAAGGCCCCATATCGCCTGTGACCAATCAATTTTGAGAATTTAAGTCTAGGTCTCAGAGAGCCCCAAATAAAGATTCTAATACCTTTGCCGATATCTCGCAATATTGATATTTTAACTGTCAAAGGCAACATACCTAAAACATAAGTGAAACAGGGCACTATAATAATTTTCACTGCCTGTACTCTACCCCAAAAGGACAGGTTAAGATAGGACCATTTTCCATACTCTGACTTTGTTTTGGTAATAAGTGTATCTAAGGCATCTTGAATCATACACTGTAAACCTGTGTTGATATAAATACCTAGACACTTCAGGGGGTCCACTTTCCATTGAAGATATTACCCCAAAAGAGCTGCTTTTGTAGTACCCCTGAACAATGAGAGAGCTTCACTCTTATTCCAATTGACTTTGTAGCCAGAAATGATTGAGAAGCGAGAAATGGTAGATATGAGTGTTGGAAGTGAAGTAGGCAGATCAGTAAGTGTGAGCAATATGTCATCTGCATAAAGAAGTATTTTTGAGATCCCTGCTGGTCTAGGAATGCCTGCTATTTGTGAACACTGTTTTATTGCCACAGCCAGCGGTTCAAGTGCAAGAAGGGACAAACGAGACAATAAAGGGCAACCTGGCGGGTTACTCTTTGCACTGAAAAAGATTTTGAAAGGAAACCCCCTACAATTCACTTGTACGGATGGTGTCTCATATAACCAATTGACCTTACAGATATATTCATTGCATTATCCCAGCCTATGTAGTGTATGGAACATATAGCTCTATTTAATATGGTCAAGGGCCTTCTCGGCATCCAAGGATAAGGCTACTCTGTCTTCTCCAGCATCCTTGGAAAGCCAGAGTATGTGAGCCAAAGTACATAGATGGTTACAAGAGTTTCTGCCTGGCATGAATCCCATTTGAGAATTATGTATGAGGGTAGCGATAACTTGTTTGAGTGTTTTGGCGAGAATGGTGGCTAATATCTTTGAATCTGTATTCAGAAGGGAAATTGGACGATAGCTTCTTCAGTATAATGGATCTTGAAGTTGGGGATCTTGCATTATTGCATACATTTTGTATGTGGGCTGTAGGTCAGCCCACCCTGTGTGTATCCTAAGCATTCAAACAATCAATGCCTTAGTTCAATGAGCATAGCTCAATTGTGTGTGGCCCCTTCATTCTTGTGTGAGCCCCAACCCTGTTGGCTTTTCTTTTACCAATCATTGCTGTAAGGTGTTGAAGTTAAATTGGATCAGCTGAAGAGAAACTAGGGAGAGTAGGGTCAAAACTGATTTGCATATGGCTGGGTCCTAATTGGGTGGCATGGTGAGCAAAAAGAACAATGGATTTAACCCAGATCTGAGACTGGGGTGACTGTTTGACAATGTTCAACATTCCATCCATCATCTTTTTGTGTTGCTATAGTCGCCCTAAGTTGGAAGGGCATGACCATATCTGGGTCCCGTGCTGCTCACTGTGCCACTGGATTCAAACTAGCCTGGCTAATGAGGAGTGATACCCCAACAATGGTCCCAGGATACATGTTTTTGGTCCAGGGAGGACCTGGCCTGGCAGTTCAGGCTGGACTGTTCCAATGGGGAACAGGGTCAATACTGTTTTGCATATGGCTGGGTCCAAACTGGGGTGGGATGGTGAGCAAAAACACAATAGATTTAATCCAAACCTGTAACTGGGGGTGACTATTTGATATTTTTCAGCAATCCATCCATCATCATTTTGTGTTGCTACAGAAACTGGGACCACAAATTCCAGCAGGCACAGATTTTAAAATTGAACTGTAAACTCAGAGCTGAATCACTGCACTCTTAGTGACATTAGTTTATCTGGTAACCGGTAGTGCTTAAGCCTATTTTAGAAGCAGCTTCCAAGAGACGTCCCCTTTCCCAGGTTTTCACAGATTCCATGGGATGGTACCACGGAGTTAGCAGGTATGTATTCTGTGTCACAGCAGCTGTGAGTATGCAGTGCAGCTACTAGCTAGCTTGAGCTGCAGCACACAGTTGCACTGACTGTAATGTGACAGAATACATACATTGTTGTCAGTATAACATAAGTTATATCTTTATAGAATCTGATCAATTATAATATTAAGATTCTTATGACGAAGAGGTTGCTGAAAGGTCCAGTTCCAGGATTGGGAAGTGTGTGGGCACTGGAAAGGCATCACTATTTTAGACAGTTATGGTTTCACCATAAACGTGTTAATTATGTATAAACAAGCATGTTACATAATTATAGGGCGCACCATTCCGAGTTTCTGTGGTAAACGTGATATGATTTGATGGTGTTTAATCGCCCATTCTGATATTGTTACTTGCTTTGCTTCTAATGGGAAATAATTGTACACGTAGAGATGATTATGTTTTTTCTCAAATTTACTTTTCATCATATATTTGAAATATTTCATACCCGAAGAAGTTCCCTTTGGCACAGGAAGGAAAACACTTTGACTATTTGGCTGTTTCTATCATCAGATGAAATAAAAAATAAGTAATTTTCATGAACTATTGAGAATTGACATGCTCACTTGGAACCTAGCAGATAGGGTGCATACCATATGATACATTGCTTGATTCTGCCTGCATGGTAGCAGTGACTAGAAAGTAAAATAAATGACAAATAGAAGAAAATGCATTTGGTGATACCCTCATAACACATTGCACCACTGGACACCCCTTGAATCCTATATTCACCACACCCTCTACCTATACTAGACACAATATTATAATAGCATAACTTCAAAGGGAGCCCCTCTTGTGTATTACTCCATAGGGCTGATTATCTTAATGGTGTATTTTTATGTATCACAGGAGACAGTATTTTATTTTTTTCACTTTCCTAGGAAACAATTGATTTATTTCCTTTGAGAGTGAAAGGCATTGTACAAAAACCTGACGCATTTGTTTCCACTCCAATGGAGAGCATATTTCCTCTGTTCTTGCCTACCATGTTCAGTGTCTATTGGTACATAGGTTTCATGGACCTGTACATGGGGACAAGAATACAAAAGGGTCGCATCATGCAAAAACATTTAAGACGAAACTTATTTTTCATATGCTCACTGTAGTTTGAGAGTTCGAGAAATCATAGCTTGATAAAAATCCAGGGCCTCACTAGATATCATATTTAAACTTGGCAAAACTGTCCAAATCAGAGCCATAATTCAATAGGCCTCAACTAAATTGTTTCCATGGGGCCATGGCTGGGTCGTTGCAGAACATCCTGTTTTAAGAGTGGTCAGTCAGGCCCTGACAGAATCTAAATCTAAAAACGCTAAAATGGACAGGATTTCTTTCGATTCTTTGTGTGACATGTCTTGCATGCTTCGTTGTCATTGAATTCTAGTAGGGTGTGATTGACTATGTTTTCATATCTTCTTTCAAACATTCACCCACATATTTTTTAAGCCTTGCTCCATCTCGAAAGAATGAGAGGCACCTTTCCAACCTGGCACCCGCTGACGGCAAGTTTCAAAAGCTGCTTTGAAATCACTACCGCAATTATAGATGCTGGAGTTTTAGAGTTTGGCAAGATGTCGATATGTTTCCTACATGTTGGCCAGGAACATCATCATTTGTGCAGCTATAAATCAAGACGTGCTTTAGCCTTAGGTGTTGACACATTCCAATTTGAAGCTCAGACTAATGTGAGCTTTGGAGGTAGGACCAGCCAGGAAACTGAGTAGGAATGTTCACCCTGAGAAAAACATAATCCCTTTAATGTCCGGATTTTTTGCAAGCAGTAAACATGCCATGAAGGTGCTCTAATGGAATGCGGAGAGTTGATAGATATTGGGCTGCTGCCACAAACTGATAAATATCTGGGATTGGACTATGCAATGAAATAGAGCCAGGTGATATTGGTTTCCTACACACCATTGCATCATGTTGATAATGTTTTAACATTTTGGATATCTGCATGAGACAAAGTGAGCAAATAGTTAATGAAAGAAAGGTGAGAAAGAAATTGCCATTTGGGCCATTAAGCAAAAAAGTACTCTCAAAATCAATCAGTCTCTGTTTGCCAATGCTTATTGGTTGCTGGTTATTGCCAGAGGTGTGGCGCCGCGGCCAAGGTGACTGACGTTGGAATCTGGGGATCACAGTTCGATCCCTGGCAGCGGCGGCAGGTTAGCCCAGCAACATGTGACTCTGGGCAACAGTTTGCTTAATCTTCCAAACGGCCCCTAGCGCCTAGATACCCTTACGGGAGAATGTTCGCGCTTTACAAATGTGGATTATTATTATTATTTCCAATGCTGCACAAGCATTGGGAAAGTCAATAGAGGTGATAGGCAATCTCTGATTGCTATTTTGCATATTTCATAAATGGCAAGTGAATTGCACCTCGAAACAAGATGGTGGCCAGCTTGAAAATATAAACAATAATGGTATTTTCTATACTTCCAAGGGGGCTACTTAATGAAGACTGGTGGCGTGGAACTGGAGAGACGAGTTGAGTACAACCCAGGGATAAATGAACAAAGAGAAAACATGCCTTTAGGAACAAAAGCTTAACTAGTATGGATATAGATCAGAACGAGTAATAGTTCTCTGATATCAGAAGTGGGAGGATCCACTCAACCAGCCAAAAAAACAGGGTGGAACCTAAATACTCCAGGGGCAAGAAAAACATAGCAACAAGAAACAAAGCCATCGAATCAGGAGCAGGAAATTAAAATAGACAAGGAAGTCATTCTGCCATGACCAAGGGAGAGACGTAAGCACACTCTGATTATTGGTTAAAGTATTGGTTACAATACCAGAGCTAAAGCTGTCTTTACCGAAACCAAAAACTTTTGCTAAATTACACCGTTTTAGAGAAGAGCACATCAATCAAACCTGGAACGAGGAACTGATTACTCTGTAACCACCAAACTGAATAGGAAGTGAACTCAAGAGAATACCAATGAGTTTACATGAACACAACCACTCTTGAAGTTCCACACAAAAGCCTCACTCTTATTCCCCATAGAACATACCAACATCAAAATAGCAATTGTATCAAAAGCAGGGGCATCTCCATATGCACCAAGACACAAACACCCCACATACAGTCCAATTAGAAGTATGTGCCAATGAATAGCCAAATGTTGCCCGAAATGTGCAACAAAAAAAGCCAAAATTAAGCAGCAATTTGAATGGCAATGGCTAGATCTATCAAAGTCCTTTTACCATGCCAATCACTCCATAGTACTGTCCCTGCTTCAGGAAGTAGACATCAAGACTGCTTCCCTCGGGTGGTGCCTTTCCATTTTTGACTGGTCGTTCTCAGTCATTAGAGTTTTCTCCATTTATACCTAGGGTAGGTGTTTTAGTGTCCCAAATGAGTTTTTTCCGTCTTCAGTGTTGTTTAATATTTACATCCACAGTTGGTTAAGAGTATTCAATATTGCAATATGAATTTTAATAACTGCACTGAAGACACCTAGGTCATGCGCAGGCAACAGGTTTTAGATAGAGCTCTTCCTGATACATTTCATTTCATTTCATAAAGCTTTATTCGGAACAAGAAAACATGTCCATAAAAGCACACATATAATGATTAAAAAACAGATAACAGTTACAATACAATTACATTTACAATTAGACAATCAATGATTAAAAGAAAACATAATATACAGGCGGGGACAGAATAAATATTTAAAAACTCATGCTTTTCCTGACACTAATTGCTTTAAGCAGGAAAGTAGCAGTAAAAAAACAAACATCAGAATGGTGCAAGTTAAAAAGCAATTTCATAGAGTCATGAACTGTCCTGACACCAAACTTGACGAAAATAGGTTTTAAAAAAGTTTTACAGAAATTCCCATACAATTGACACTGCAAAAGAAAGTGCATAGTGCTTTGTGCAGAGATATTGTCACACGGGCAGGGGCCGGCAGGGTGTTTATTCAGGGAAGGGAAAGCAACCAGGTTGTGCACAGTCCCCATCCTTAACCTTGTTAAAACAAACTTATAGGAAACTCTGGTCACTTGAGTCAAATACGGTTGATAGCCCGCTATTTCATTCATGCTGCTGTAAAACACAAAGGTGGATAACTTTCCTTCATTACTGGTCCGCCTCTCTGATTTGCAGTTCAAAAAGATGTTCTTCATTTCAGACTTAGAAAAGTCTGAAGCCCCATATCGAACAGTAATAATATTAAGGCCATAGAACTCCTGTAAGCTGTTGATAATATATTTAATCCAAGGGATCTTTAGATGGTAATCAACAGTGAGACAATCATTAATGATAGCTCTAGTTAGAGATGTCTCTTCTTTCAGCCAGATGGAGCGCCACAACAATAGAGGTCTCAGAAGAATCAAATCATTTAAGTATTGGATTCCGAGTTCTCTATGGACTAAATCGTTAGAGGTGGATTTTGGCAGACACAAAAGTCTTCTTAAAAAGACGTTCTCCTCCACCTGGAGGCTCCCAGCTGCGGCCAGACCCCAGACCCCTGCACCATAAAGGGCAACGGAGAGACATCTAGACTGAAAGATCTTAAGCATGTCTTTAATCCGTTTGTCCCCTAATTTGGTGGCAGAAGTAAACACCCCGTTGGCGCTCCTCATCATCTTAGTCCTAACATTCTTATGCTCACTAGCCCAGCTACAATTCTTAGAACAGGTAATACCAAGGTAACAAAAATTGTCGACTGTTTACACCCTTTGACCTTCTATATAATAAGATTGAGGCTTACTCAGCCCTGGCCCACACTCCATAAAATAGGTTTTGGTTTTTATTAATCACAAGTTTTCTGCTCTTAATAAACTGCGAAAACCCGTCCATCAAGCGTTGAAGGCCTATCGGAGTCCTAGACAGCAGCACGGCATCGTCCACATATAGTAATACAGGGAAGTTAAAATCATTGACTCTCGGGGCATCTGCCACTACTGTCTGTAGAACCGAGTCCACTTCATTAATGAAAAGTGTAAAAAGTAAGGGGCTAAAACACACCCCTGCCTTATACCCCTCCCGATCTTAAATTTGGTGGTACACTCCCCATTAGAGCCATATCTAACGCTAGTACGTAATTTAACATAGAGTCGGGCCAAAAAAAAGACGAAACCCTCGGGTGCCCCCATTTCAATCAATTTTGCCCAGAGAATTGCATGGTCCCCCATATCAAAAGCGCTGCTCAAATCTGCGAAGCAGAGATAGATAGAGCCCTTCTTGCCCTGGGTATATTTCCCGATCAGGAGTTCGAGATTTAAGCATTGCTCAATTGTCCCACGCCCTTTTCTGAACCCAAACTGGCAGTTAGCCAGGATCCCGCTGGTTTCGGCCCATTCTTCCAGTTTAACCAGAAGCACCCGGCTCATAATTTTCACCGAGGAATCCAACAGGGAAATTGGACGGTGATTTTTCACATCCCCCCGATCGCCTTTCTTAAATATGGGAATGATAATTGATTCTTCCCAGGTTGGGGGTATCTCATGACAACCCGCTGTGTTAAAAACTTTAACCAGCAGTGGGCCCCATACCTCGGGGACTGCCTTATAGACGTCGATGGGCACCCCATCAGGTCCCTGAGCCTTTCCCCCTTTACTAGCGCTAATGCTGTCCAAAACCTCCGTAAGAGTAATGTCCAAAGGGACAATGGCCCAACCGTCCTTACAATTACCCAGGGCTTTATCTGAGTCAAAGATATTAGAGAAGTGGGATATCCATGTTTCTATATTGACCATAGATGTTAATTCTGGTACCTTCTCATCTTTGAGAAACGGGCAATTAACAGTGGCCCAAAATAGTGTACAATTTTTAGACTCTGCAGCAAGAGTCAATTTATCCCAGGCCTCAAGCTGTAACTCCGTCTTCCTTCGCTTTAGTATTATCTTATAGTTCATTCTAAGCTGGGACACCTGGCTCCTAACTCTAGGTTTGGCTGCCAGAGCCTCTTTCAGCTCTTTAAGCGCGGTAGAACATGCATGGTCGGACCATCCCCTTCGTTGGTCGGACTTACGCCCAGCTGTTTTAGTGAACTTGTTGTCAGTGATGGAATTAATTCTAATAAAATATCCAATAGGACCAACAGTGACGTTAGCTTGCTCAAGGATCGCAATGATTTCTAATAAGCAGCTATTTATGATTAAATCAGACGTCATTTCAGCTTTATCCCCTTTCCATCTTAACCTAGTACCGTTGGGTCTATGGGGTTCGATATTAACAATAACACCCGAATCAGGTACAGGTTTTTCTTTCCAGAGTGTGGCCTCAATAGTGATACAGTTGTGGTCGCTAAGCATGATATCCACGAACCTAGGGGCCGAACTCCAGGGGATAAGATTAGAAGACATGCATATAAAATCAATGACAGTATTTGCCCCCCTGCCTGTAAAAGTGGGGATACTCTCACCTAAATCATTCTTCTCATTCTCCATTATTTCCATATCATGTGCTGCTAAGAGGTTGTTCAAAGATTCCCCATACATGTTATGTGGAAAATGGAGATCGGCATCCCCAACACGATTAGTAACCCCACACGTACTTTGGTGGGAAAGGGGACAAACTGCTATATTAAAATCCCCAACCAAAATAAATTCAAAAATAACATTTGAACCATCTATAATATCAACCAGGGCACTCTCTAAGGCATTAATCACCAAATGCCTGGTGCCGTCGAAAATGTTATTATAAAAATTGATTAGAAGGATATTTCTTCCCTCATCTTGTGACAACCATAAAATGTGAGAGTGAGCCCCCACTAAGACATGTTTTTTAACAATTATAGAGATTTTAACAGAAATCAAAACCAAAAGCCCTCCCTTAGCTCTACCTGAGGTTGAGGCCGTAGCGGGTAATTGATAAGATACAAAACCATGATAACCGGTAAATTTTTTACACCAGGTTTCCTGGAGGCAGATAATATCAAAAAGATCAACAAATTCCGTCCACCCCAGGCAATCCTCTTTAGACGTTAAACCCGCAACATTCCAACTGGCGATAAAACAGCTTGGGGGCCCAATGGGTGTTTGCATAATTTCGGCGGTGGTAATAGTTGGACCAATACGATGATTGTCCAGTGTATCATTAGGATTTAGGTGGGTTACACTTAACCTATCTGCTACATAAAGACCCTCAGTACACCCCACATGTTCACCCGCTGCACTCCATATCATACAGCAATCATAATGCTCACTTACAATGACAGGAAGCCCAATATCATTTCCTTCTAGCTCTCCACCACAGGGTACAATTTTTACTTCAGGCAGAAAGGGGACCAGGTCAGAGTTCAGTCAATCGTTGGAATCCAAACCACTCAGAGGTTGGTAACGGTTAGATGTTACCAGCTCAAAACCTCTAGACATACTAGAGGCACTACCTCTTCTTCCCCCAGAGTCATTTGTAGGCTGAGCAAATAAATGTCTGTAGAAAAACCCCAGAGGGCTAAGTGAAGTTCCCTGATCATTCGGTGGCGGGAGGAAACTCTAATCAAAGAAGTGGTGGCAAGATGTGGGTTTTTAAAATTGACTATTACACAGTCGCCACTAATATTTTTATGTGATTTCCCTATCCAATTAGTTCTGGTGGTGGTTAGAATCTGATCAGACAAAGCTACTGGGAAACCACACTCACGATTGAGCCAACCCACAGTTTTATTCTTCAGGGATTCATGTGATTCCACAATGCCATAAGGCCCTAACTCCCTGACTGGTGGAACATTGGTCAGAACTGCCACGTATGGGGCACAGTCTGGCGGTAAGTCGGGTTGCGAATAACCATGTCGCCTAATCTTCTCTTTATCTGGCCCTGGCTTATCCACAGAAGCTATAGCAATAGGGGTCTTTAAACACACCGTAGGCACAGGCACCGTAGGCACAGGGTTGGATTCAGCTACAGTAACTGGGCATGATCCCTCTTTAGGAGTCTTTGATATCTCCGTTAAAGGACCATTAACCCTTGGACTAGCTTCTAAGCTAACATTAGACCCTGTTAGCAAACTCAAAAGGCCTCCCAACCTCATTGCCTCCCCCGAAATGGTGTCAAGTTTGTCCATTAGAGGTTTGATGATTTTATCAAACTTTGCATCAATAATGCTAATCAAGAGTTCTAACTGTTCAGGAACTAGTTTAACCTGGGGGTTATTAATAACAGCTGCTGGGTCGCTTATAGCACTGTTGGATAGTGGCTCCAGTCTTTTTTGTTATGTTTCCCCCCCATTTTGGTATATTTATCCTACTGATATTCCTCCCAGATCTTAATACCCTCTGGGCTCTTGGAGCCGGGGAGCCAGATACTGTTATATCAAGGGGGGACTCAGGCATGACCAGGTTAGGCTCTAGTTCTATAGGAGTAGCCGTTGTTTGAAGTACAGGGAACTCCGAGTTGCAGCTGAGGTCGACAAGGCTATAGGTGACTTGGGTGAGCTAGGTAAAGGAACAGAGGGGCTCCCCCGACCCAATGATAGTCAGCGTTCTTTATTGATTTTATCTACTACTTTAACAAGGTAGTTGTCAAGAGTAGCTAGGGCGGGACGGGTGTTTACGGTGTTACTTTTAGACATAATTAACTCTCTCAAAATACTCACAACAAAATTAAAAATCCGAAAGCCTTAATGAGAAACAAGATACAATTCCCTTATACAGTTAAAATATTATTCAAAGGAACACAGTCCTAAGGACAAACAAACAGGAGTGCAAAACAGGTAATGCACATATAGTCTTAATTACCAGTAGCGGAACGGGCTACCTTGAGAGCACCAAAGCTTGTCCCAGAACCAGAGTCTGTGGCCCTGCCCAGCCTCAGAGGGTCACAGACGGCCCGCCCTTTGCCCGGGCTTGGCCCGGCGCGTCCCGTGCGCGTCCTCGCGGGACGAAGGAGCAGGCGAGTCTTTAAGCGCCTCCTGGCGCGTGGGAAGTGCGCGTTCTGTCCCTGAGGCTCCTGGGGCTTGTAGACGATGTTTGTCAGGAGCGATGGACTGGCGGAGACAAGCCCGGCCAGTCGGTGAAGGCGGGGGGCAGAGCTAAGCCCGGCCGTGAAGAGGGGGAAGAGCAAAGTCCAATGCCCAGCACAGCAACGAACACCAAGGGACTCTGCAGCAGGCGAGTCTTTAAGCGCCTCCTGGCGCATGGGAAGTGCACGTTCTGCCCCTGAGGCTCCTGGGGCTTGTAGGCGATGTTTGTCAGGAGCGATGGACCGGCGGAGCCAAGCCCGGCTGCTCGGTGAAGGCGGGGGGCGGAGCTAAGCCCGGCCGCGAAGAGGGGGAAGAGCAAAGTCCAATGCCCAGCACTGCAACGAACACCAAGGGACTCTGCAGCAGGCGAGTCTTTAAACGCCTCCTGGCACGTGGGAAGTGCGCGTTCTGCCCCTGAGGCTCCTGGGGCTTGTAGGTGATGTTTGTCAGGAGCGATGGACCGGCGGAGCCAAGCCCGGGCGGTCGGTGAAGGCGGGGGGCGGAGCTAAGCCCGGCCGCGAAGAGGGGGAAGAGCAAAGTCCAATGCCCAGCACAGCAACGAACACCCTGATACATTTGTCAGGTGTTACTGTATGGCAGTAAGAGTTACAATTTGGAACCCAAAAAATGGAAGTAACTATATTTCCCTTGCCTCTTCGTTGTGTTAAGAGCTACTGGACTTGCTTTAGGATATTTGTCTGTAAGGACATGTCCTTTGTATTACTTGGCACAGCAGCAGTGCAACTCTGGAGGTTCTATCTGAGTTCTGAAATTTTTAAGATTCTTTACTTTCATCAGACTATTATCACTCTATTAACTTTAGCCTGCATATGTTTGGGTTATGCCAACATTTGTCCTGAGATTTCCAATCTGTGATCATGAGACTTGAGGCAGCGCAATATGCATTGGCACAGATTTCATTTATGCAATTAAAGTAGTTTTCTGCAACTACAAATGTTTTTATCCCTTCAACAGTTCCCATTTGTCATCAAAATCCATCTCCAGGTCTTGTGTGTTTTCCCTTATGCACTGCAAACACTGGGGCTCTTTCACCGTTGATAGTCTCCAGTGGTATACCCTTGCTTTTAACTCCTACAACTTTAAAGTAAATCTGTTAAAGATCTCAAGTATCAGTAAAACACATTTCAGTGGCCATTCTCGGGTCTCTAGAATGTGTTACTTGCCACAATTATAACACAACACCATTTCACATTCCACAACTCATAACACAACTTTTTTAAATAAGTCTTGAATAAGTTGAAATAAGTTTATTTCGGGGTCTAGCTCCATAAAAGTTTATAAAAAGAGTGAAATGCATTTCATCCAAACTCAATAAACACATATAAAACTACAACCATAGGAGAAAAAGTCGAGAACAATAAAGTGCATTCTTCCAATAAAGGTTATTTTTAATATTTCACTGTGTGCTTTGACTCATTAAATTTCACATTGGTATGTAGGCAAAGATCAAAGGCCCCCCAAGGTCTAAAGTCAATTAAGAAATGTATAGACTGCTGCTTCAAGAGTCATAGCAATAAAGTGCATACTTTGGAAAAAAGGTAATTATAAAAAACAATCATAACAGTTTTGCTCTTAAAATACTCGTAATGTAAACAATGATCAAGCCAGATTGACTAAACCTGAGGTACATAAAAACAATTAATTTGGAGATCATAACAAAAGGCCTGACCACTTTCTTTGAAGCAATACTATATATAAATAATGGCTAGGTGCATCTAGTATTTAAGAAGCTGTACCAGTCAAAAGGATTCAAAGAGCAACTTTGTAGTCTCTCGCACCTAGGTCTATGCAAAGTGTCTTAATCCACACCCTTTTTGGCCTAGTGAACACTGGAGAAAAATAACAAATATTCAGCATCCTCCATCATGTCGCTGAAAATTGTAAAGCATGGGAATTTTGTTGGATTGAACTTCCAATTATTGGTAAACTTATTGACCAATAATACACACAGCCTAAATTTACTATACAACGTTCTTGCCTGGGAAGGTGTGATTGCATCCATATATGGACTATGGAAATGATCTCCTGGCTACAATCAACAAATCTCTCCTGGACAAGCTCCAGGTAGTTCAAAATACAGTGGCTCATCTAATTCACAATCTATCAGCAAGATCTGTCTCGGTATCTTTATTAGGTGCACTACACTGGTTGCCAGTGCAGAAGCATATCATCTTCAAAATCTGTTGCCTAGTGCTCGAAGCACTTAATGATAAGGGACCTAGCTACTTGAAGGAAAAACGTATCCTCTAGCGACCTACGAATAAGTCTCTTCTGATTACGCCACGCATTAAGAAAACACATACAGGTGGCCGTGCTTTTTCATTCCGAGCGACCCATCTTTGGAACAAACTTCCCCAATACCAATGAGAATGCACTGCATGCTACAATTTTTAGGAAATGATTAAAAATTTAATTATTTTAAACCTTTAGGTTATTCACCTCGCATTTTTGATCCTGCTGTGCCGAGATATCCCTTCGGGGATGATTCATGCGCATTATAAAATAAAAAATAAAAAATATATGCTTCCAAGGAAGGGGCATAATTTTCAGACAAAAACGCCATGAGCTCACTGATTTGAGAGCTGCAGTGATAGGAATTATTCTTAAAGTTCTAAAATACCTCTTTACAATGGCCTTAGTGTTTTTATTAATTGATTAGGGGTCACTTCAACAAGTTCCCAAACCTATGTTGTAAGAATACAATTTAAAATGATGGAGCCTAGGAATTTATTTCCCCAAATTCATGATTTCTAGTACAGCAGACCTATGGTGCAATAGCTCTGGGGTTGACCACAATCTAACCCAATAGGGTAGATGTTTCAAAGTACCTAAATTTACAACCCTTTTGAGTCCCTTTTAAAATAATTGGGGAACGGAAGTGATACTTTGGGGACCGGCTACATAGAGATCTTAGAAAACTATTCTGCAGTCAGCCCAGTAATAGTCCCTATTCCCCATATTTCAGCCCCATAAAGAGTTTGTACCTTTGCAGGGTAAACCTCAATGGCTGTGGCCACAGATTTGGGGGGGTTGGTGTGTATCTTTTAATAATCAGAGAGGTTCTGTGTAAAAGAATCGATTCACTTGTAAGTATGTGTGATCTCCAGGAATATGATTTGTCTATTCTGATACCCAAAGAGTCAAAGTCATCATCTGTTTGCAAAGACAACGCCTTCATCAAAAACCCTCCTCTTATTTGACCTATGAGGATTGAACATCATCACCTTAGTTTTGAATATCTCAACTTCCAGACCAAAAAATTCACAAAAATCAACAAAGCTATGAAGCAACGTCTGAAATCCAATCCAGGTACGGAAAATCAAAAGTATTATCAGCAAATAACAGAGCTGGAACAGGAATACCTTCCAGTTTAGGGGTATGATGAGCACAGATATTGAGATTGTTTATAACATAATTTATATAGAGAGAAAACAGGGTAGGGCCCAGCACACAGCCTTGATGCACGCCGCCCTAAACAGGTATACGATGTGTAAGCTCACCCAATCCCATCTCACTTGGGCAAAGTTTTCCTCATGAAGTCTAATCAAAATACCCAGCAGCGCAGAGTTAATTCTCATTGACGAAAGGGTGGACCATAAACGTTGCCTGGGATCTGGACCAAATGCCACCCTTAAGTCCACAAATGCCACATATAAGTGGCCCTTAAAAATCTTCAAATATTTCCCCATAATAAGCTTAAAATTAAGGATCTGGTCCATTATACTTACCTTGGTGTGGAATCCTGCCTTAAAAGGAGAAATAATTTGAGACTCTGCTATCCAATCAAGCACATTTTCTAGGACTTGGCAGCAAAACACCTTCTGTAAATTACCGATTAAACTTATGGGCTGATGATTACCAGGATTGCTCCTATCCCCTTTTTTAAACAGCGGTATGATCACAGCATCGCGCCATGAATTGGGGATTTATTCCCCAGCCATAATCCTTTTCATCAAAGAGTTAATATACAGACCCCACACAGTGGGCTCAGAACAAAATAAATCGCCAGGGATCGTGTCTGGACGTGGAGCTTTCCCTGGTTGCAGGTATTGAATGGCTCTATATATATCCTCCATCGCAAAACGAATGGGGCCGTGGACCATTGAGCAATAAGAAGACAAATTGAGGATACATTCTAGATTTCGAATGTCTGCCTCGGCTACTGATGGTACAACTAACCATAGACTATTTGACACATACATTTCTGTCAAAATGGTCCACCCACTATTGTGGCTGGACCAAAAACTCCAAAGGGCTGGCATTACTTCAGCTACCATGTGCTAATATATGCCAAAAGGCTATGGTATTTTTCTATCCGGAGGCCTCAGCAAGAGCATGCCAATTGAAATCGATCCAACCCTGTTTAGAAGAAGCCACTATTTGTTTGTATTAGAAACATGATTCCTTGATTGCCTCACGATCCCCTAATTTAATGGCCTTAATCAATACTTCTTTGGCCATGCAAAATTTATTACAGAACCAAGGTGAGGAGTGATTGTTACTCAAATTAGAAGAGGAAATGTCCTTTGTACATTGACATTGTAAGACCCAAAATAGAACAGCATGAAGATCAAGTATGGGATCATATTAAGTGGGCAATTCTCAAATAGACCATATATTTAACTAAATTCATTATAAATTTGCAATAATGTATCAGGTATGGTCATTAAATTTGACCATTTGACTGTGTTCCTATTATTCCCTAGTGACAAAACCACCTCAGAATCCTTGCATATGTTAATTGTATCGGCAAAAAAAGTTACCTTTCAATGTGAACTTTAAGACATTATGATTGCTATCAGACCTAGATACTATTTCAAAATGCAAAACTGTATGCCATAGGTCTATATCTAAAATATTATAATCAATATGATTCTGGAAACACCACTCTGGCAAACATGAAAACCCTGTGCCTATCTCATGTAGCTCTCCTATTGCAAGCACGCAAACCGTTTGTTAGGGTAAGGGATAGTAATAGATTAGCGGAAGCCAACCAGAATCGAAGCTGCTTGGCTTCCCAATTCTGAACACCCCTGGCTTCATCTTTCATACCGGTCACAGAAGAAATAACATCTAATGGCTCAAATGTGACATTAAAATGTCCTTCAATCAGGAGGGGTTACTTACCTGGCCTGCTGGAAAGAAGATGCATAAGTGATTTTAACGTTGGATGTTCTACATTTTTACGCACTGAATGATTGTACAAGTTATATAAGGTTAACTTGTGGCTGTTACTCCAACTCAGCAACAACCCGATAATGTCTGAGCTGTCAATTTCCCACTTTCTAATAGAAGAACTTCTGACCCTGATTAATAAACCTCTGGAAATAAGAAACCTCTTTTATTTTCCACTTTAGACTAGTTGGTTAATCAGGATTCTTGCAGAGCGTCTGTCTAACACAGCCCATCCAAACCCATTCTAGGTGAAGGTTTGTGGCAAACAAATGATACATAAAATAACACAATCTATTGTGGGATCACAGGAAAAATGTGGCATTTGTCATTCTTTATTTCTAGCTAATGTGACATTATTACACTTTTTCTAAGTAGTAGGTGGGCTTTGACCTACAGAGCTCCATGGAAGCAACACAGGTGTCACACGTATGTTTACTAATTTTGACCTGAGTATATGCTGCCTATATGTCATGTGGCTAGGATTTAAGTAGTGTAGTTTAACAAAACCATTAGGTTATGGAGGCACATGAATATTTGTAGCCATGTTTTATTTGGGCTCACTGGAAAAATGTGATTTTTGTCTAGCTTGTGTGGCATTATTGTATTTTACATTAAACACATATACAATAGCTAGAAGATAAATGAGTACAAGCTAAACAAATTTAGAACACAAAGGTGGGGACATTGTAAGGTCCAAATCTGTGATTCCGGCTCATATCCATACACCTAAATCCAGAGATTAGAAATTATCTTCCCCAGAATTGGCACCTCAGAATGAATTTAGGAACACAAATACTATAACCTTCAATTTAATACAATCCAAAGACAAATAGAATATACTAATCAAAGTTTTGAGAAATATTTGCTGTGTTACTGAAGGGCTGGCTGAGATGATTTGTGTTATTATGTTCTAATGGAAGAGTTTTCTTATAACAATGCAATGTATAGTGCTACTAATGAATCACCATTTCTTTGCAGTTAATTTTTCAATCCAACAGTTTTTCCATATCCTTCTTTAACCAATGCTCAAATTCCTGCGGATATGGAATATTTAGGTCAAGTGAGGAAACATAGAAAACTAATTTCAGAAAGTTTACATAATTTCAAACTAACGATGAAGAAAAATAGTGCAAATCAATATCAAGTTCGACTTCTTTTTGCCTTGGAAAGGTTTGTATGTATTTGTTGCAGTGGATTCATGCATTAGATTCCTTAGGGTTTGGCCACAACGCTGTGCTGACGCTTGAAATGTCATCAGGGATTTATGTGTATTTGGTGGGATGTTTGCCTGTGGCACCTTCCATTCGGACCAAGGTACAGGGATGCGATGAAGTCAATGGGGATGCTGGTGCAGTTTTCGTCTCCATACAGGCCTGAGAGCAATTCAATTGTGGAGCAAAGGAACCGTGACTTAAAGCAATCCTTGACAGCTAGGGCCTTAGGTACTGGCAGGAACTGGCTGGCCCATTTAAAGTGTTCAACGTGCACTCAATACTTTCCCTAGAAGATCTTTATGTGGGCGGACCCCTTACAAAATGCTCTTTGGCATTAAAATGTTTGTTCCAGACCTTGATGTTCTAGACGTTGTGGCGGCTGCCGCAACTTTTGACGTAGATAATCATTTTACAGTGTTACAGGATCTACAAAGGTCCTGTAACAGCTACGCAACTGAACATTTACCCTCTTCCAATGATGCAGCACTGCTGATTCTGGTTGCCTGTTGGTTTTCAAAGATTGGAGATATGGTACGAGAGAAGTTAGAGAACAAAAATGAATTTGGTCCCTCGTATAAGGCTCCAGTTCCAGTACTTGGATTGAAGGGTACTCGTATAGTCATTTTACCACCTTTACCTGGTCTCAAAGACAACAGATACATCTCAGTGGACAATGTTAAATTACACCGTCTGGCCGATTCTGAATAGTGTAACACCTGCGGTTTCCTATAACGCTATTTCTTTGAATCCAGTAACCTCAACATCTACGACTAAAGCACATACCGCTGATGATGGAATGGAAACTGCTGTTCATCTTTTGCCTATCCTCTTTCAATGCAGATATCGGGAATAGGTATCTCACAGATGAGTCCCAAAGGGAAGTGCCGAGCAATCCTCGACAACATCATGATGATACATCCCACCCACCTTTAATGGCAAGGGATGCAAATGGTTACCTTGGGGACCATGTCAGCTTCTCTTAAGACTCATCCTCCTCGACTTCCAGTTTAGCAGTTCCACCAACTAAATGAAGCATTTTCTTCTTCTTGATTCAAAAAGACTTATCTGGTCCCACCATGGACCTGCATTTGGTTGATGCTTATCTTGATTTTACTCTTCATGTCGATTGGATTTGTGACAGTGTTCTTCTTACTCATCAATGATCATTATTTGCCAGAACACTCTGCTAAGAACTCGATGGAATTCTGTCCCCTCACACATCGTCCCATATCATGAAACGCGATCAGACACTTGTGAACATTTCAGCATTCCCAATTGCAGATGGCATCGTTTGGGACAAAGTAACCTTTGAAATTCACTGTCCGACCGAGGTGCTCGGGGTGCCATACGTGTTTCGCGTCTCTTTAGGAGATGTGGTAACATGGGACTTACATTCGGACTATTGGGATGTGCAAGCAATACATGCATTGTTTTCTGATTTAAAATATTATGCTGCATTTGATGGTGAAGATTTGTATTTAAATTCTGCCAATTATGCTGATCTCTTTTGTTATCAACATTATGGGCATCATTTTTTGCACAAAACAAACACGTTAAGACCTGTTCTTAATTACACTCAATGGGAACATTGTCCTACTCCCGTACAAGGGAGTTCTAACATTTTTAGAGATAAGTTCACATAGTTTACAGATTATGGGGCATATGTCTGAAATAATCATTTTGCGAGTCCTTAATAGCCATTTTTAGAGATTCGCTATTAAGGACTCGCAAAATGCTATGTAGGTTTTGCGATTCCTACACATTCCTTATTTGCAACTCGCAAATTGCGAGTCGCGAAAAAGGAATGCTGCCCATTTATTCCTATGGGCCAAGAGGCCAATAGGAATGAATGGGAAATTGCCTGCGCAATATGCGAGTACCCATTAGGTACTCGCAAATTGGGCATGCAATTTCAAGGGTGCAAGGGTGTCAAAAGGACACCCTGTTGCACCCCTGAAATATGTATGAGTGAACATGTGGTGCACATAAATGCCCTAAGGGCATTTATGTGCACCACATAGCACTTTAAACAATGCAAAAAAGTTAATTTTTCAAAGAAATCGCAAATTACCACCAACTTGAAGTTGGTGGTAATTTGCGATTTCTTAAGTCACATATGCACAACTTGGGTGCTTCCTACATTGCATTTAAGGAATCGCAAATTGCGATTCCTTAAATGCATTCGCAAAATAGGGAATCACAAATTTTGCAATTCCCTTTTTTGCGAGGGCCTTTTGGGATGATACATCCCAAAAGGTTTTTTCCAGTTAGCAAATGGCCCGATTCTGAGAATCATCCCGTTTGCGAACGGAAAAAATGCTTCATACATATACCCCCTATGACATGTCTAATCCGGAATTTTACTACTTTAAACTACAACTGCCATCTCAATCTAAATTTATCTTGACACACACTACATTGATTTATTGCAACTCTTTTAGGAATAAATTGGCCACACAGGGTTATGATCACTGGAAAGAGACCATCAAGTTAAAATCAATTTGGGGCACTAAACAGTGGCAGGTTCAGAGAACTGAAGCTTTACATCGTGCTTGCCTGATCCCAACTCAAATTTTATTTTTTAATGCAACAGTGTACCAAACCACTTGTTTTGGCTTGGCCACTGTGAAAAATGTAAATATTCCGTCCATTCCGTCCTAAGCGGATTACGATAATTGGTGTGCTCAGACTAATTATACTACTGATGCATTACAGGCATTGTTTTGTAATGACATTTTCAATGTCTCTGAAATTGATTTGTCCAGATGGTTGGTGTTGCAAACAAATTCTAATGCATGTCAATTATGTTATTATAATGTAACACCTGGTTTCACACAGACTAGACCAGATTCTCGTTATCCACTTACACATTCGGTCACCACATACTCAGTGGGCAAATTATGCCAACAATGGTTGGAACATTCCACCTTAGCATCTGTGAAACAACACCTGGCACTCTTATTGAATGACATCAATTTGGCTGATTTTATTTTAGGACTTAGGCCTCCTAGATCTATGAGATTTATATACGCCATTTACAACGAAATTTGGAAATCTTTGCAGATTGAGGCAGCATTTAGTCTGCGCCAAATTGATCAAGTCAATTTAGAAAAAGTCCTTGCTGTGGTCGACAATAGCATCAATACACTTTCATCACACATTTATACATTGGATAATATTGTTTCATCTGTTATTGATATTGTTCAAAGTGATGTATCTGCATTGTATCATGGTCATAATCAATTAAGATCCATTATGCAGTTTCCTTGGACGTTGCAGACTCTCAAAATGGGCAAGGTCCCTTGGGAATATTTAAATGCTTCTGCTTTGTTTCTACCATTTAATCTAACTGATAAACAGAGGTTTATGCCCATGAAAGATGCTGCATATACACTTTTGCATATTGAACAACTAGAGCCCTTGCCATTCTCTGTAGCGGAAACATACTCTGCTGTTTGGTTCAATCATGGGGTCATCTCTCTCCCTTTTTTGCTATTTCAATTTAAATCTTGCATGCAACATTTTCTGATTGGCCATTTTGAACCACTGGGTAGTGTATTTCTCCATGTATTATGGTCCCTACATTTCACTTATGGATGTCAGTGGGAGTATAAAATGTTTTTCTAACAGGAGAGGACTTTGATTCACCGTAGGACATTCCCTGGTTTGTGAACATGTTAAGTTGCACGGCGCGCGTACTGTGTCAGCGCCTAATCTTGCTTCTTTTTTAAAAGGAACATCAGTGCCGTCAATAATTCCCACTTTTACCTTTCTTACTAATGGCAGTTATATCATTTTGAACAACCAAGACTGCTGTGGTTTACGGTCAGGAATACTGTATTTAGTAACAGTTTCACAGCGTATAACTTGTCGTAGCAATGTGCTTTTTCCACCTCACATGGGAGTCTAGACAAGTCCATTTGGCCTTCCGTTCCCACTTAAAACAGATTTCAACAAATTGAGCAGGCTCAAAGCGCTATTATTCCAACAAGAGGTGGCTCTCACTTCGGCTCGAGAGACCTTCGAGTTACAGGTGGCTAGGACATCTAGCGAGATTCAGTCCCTTCTGAGCTCCCACTCGTGCTCTGGACTGCCTTAGCTCCTGATCTGTGCTGAGGTTATGATCACATCCGGCGATTCTCATTGCCCCAGGATGAGAAGGTATACAGGTAAGTCCTGCAGAGTGAAGAAATAAGAAAGGTGTCCCATGACCCCTACCTCAGATCATACTAGAGACAGATGCTATATTGGGTCAATAAGTCCTTCCAAAGACTGAGCAGGATCATAGTGAGCTCCCGTTTGGACACCTTCTGATTAGCACTCACATGGGACATATAGACTCATATACTATAGATCTTTATGATAAATTAAATTTGTGCAGAATGAATGCAATATATGTAGAAAAGTAGTTCTGAAGTTTATAAATATATCAGCAACAGAGAATATGAAGTGACCAATATGAAAAATACAAGTGTATGTATTAGATATATATTCTAACCATGTATGCTCAGTATGCTGCCATTTTCAGAAGTGGAGTCTAGAAGCTGCATACCTTCAACTAACATTAGATGGCTTCATTCCATCTGCTCTTAGGTAGCATTTAGTGCCCTTGTTGGTATTTGTTCTCACAGAATCACAAAAGTGTACAATATAGGTTTGTCTTCCTCAAGACATGTTTGAGAACAGTAGAGTGAGAATGTTTGGTGAAAGTCTACTCACTTATATGGCTTGATGATCTATTACATTTACCTCATTTACCTTATCGGAAAGTCACAGCTATACATTGCTAACAGATAAAAAAACAGATAAAAATACCATACATATGTTGTGGATACTTAAAGCATGTGCATACTATTGCAACATAGAGGCTAATCACAAAGCCTAACTTGGGAAAAAATGATCTCACTACTCCATCAGCAACATTCCATTCAAAGATACCTTCCAAATACGCATCAAAACATTAGTTTAGCTCAAGGCAAACATAACTGCACACACAACTGCCACCTTCCTAAACCCTTCAGTATATCTCCCTCCATCCCCAGCCAGAAACCCTCCATCGCTGCCTCTGTCTGAAATGAGCATGTGCCAAAGTCCAGTGCTGCCCAACACCCTTAAGCATCTTCTCAACACTACCAGAACTTGCCCCTGTGCATACAACTGAACATCCCATAAGCATGGACTTGTCAACGAATTATCTGCCATAAAACAGTATTCCCAATAAGTGGAACTTGTCAGCGTGCACTGGCAAAGGAGAAAAGCTGATTGAATATTTGCATTGCCATTTCCGCACCAGTCCACACCTCTGTGCTAACTGAATGGCTGTTCCCATACTAGAATATGACACCAAATACTTCACCTGATTTATTAAATCTTTCACAGAGCCCCCTTCAGGCAATGACAAATGGTGTTTCAGCCTGAATTCTGGCAGAGTTTTCTTCTGCATAATCCCTAGCAAGGACACCATCAAGTTCCTCAACGGCGGAATCGGAAATGGTCTTCTCATCCTACCCTGACTCACAACCTTCCTCAACCTGTGCTTTTTCTTCCATCGCTTTGCTGGACTTCAGATTGCCCATCTGACAACCCACCCAGGGATCTGTGTAAGCTGTATGAAAACAAAAAAACCCACAAGTAAGCTGCGGTTGCAGCATGAGATGATGGCAAAAATAGAGAGTGCTTGCTGTCATCCAGATGTAAATGTTAGTGGGCACTTTCGGCCTCTTAGCTAACCCCTTTCTTATGCTTCCTAGCCTTCTTTGTGCACTGACACCCTATGCAGTAATTTAAACAAATATACTGCTAAGCCCAAATGTTATCCTTGATCACCTGCATCAAATGCCCCCAAGCGGACATATATAGACATATACAGCAATCCTACATCACTCCCCTTCTTCATGGTTGAAGACCCTGTTGAGATCCCCACTGGTGCATCCTCCACTATGTTATTCCCCTTCTGCCCCAACTGTGTTGCAGCAGGGCCTCTCCCTCACTGAGACTACCACTGCAGACTGTCCCACACTTGCACAGCTGTTGAGCCCTGCACCGCATCACTGACACTCCCTGCCTGTTGCTAATTGGTCCATGCTATTCCCATTTAGTGCCTTCGGCCCTGACGACCACCTCTCCCAGCTGGGCTACCCTCCCACCCTCCACCTGTTCTCCTTCTGGACCATGGCCATCATTGTCCTGAGCTCGTCCCAGGCCAGTGTCAGAGTCTCCTCCCCTTGAAGAGGAGGACCTAACCCCCATGGCTGTCACAGTCGTCCGCACCAGAGAGATGCCCAAAGGTGGCCAAAGCATCCTGTGGCAGGCTTCTCATTAGGCAGTACACCGCTCTTCTCTGCCAGGGCACAGATCCATTACAACCTGGACTTCTGCTGGGACCCTCCCACTGGTGCACCCATCTCAGTTGGCTCCCCAGGTCCCTGTACCTCAAGGGTGAACCCACTGGAGGACATCATAACAGACTTAATGCTTAATGTTGCCAAATTCTTGCCTCAGTCACTCCACCCACCAGGGACTGTTAAATTAATTATACCACCATATTCTGGCTGGACCGAGGCTCCTCCATAATTCCTCATTCTGGGTCTCATTTATGAGGTTTTGCCGGAGAGCAGTGCAGTAACCCTTCCTGCTGCGCTTCCGTATGGCAAAAGAAAAGGGCAGGAATCTGCTGTATCTAGCAGATACGGTGCATTCCTGTCCTTTTCCCCTGCGCCAGCACACAATGGGCGGCTGTGCGCCAACACAGCACCTTTGCACCATGGTGCAAGGGTGCCTGCGTTGCGGGTATGATTATTTTTGTGCAGGAAAGAAACCTTCCTGCACAAAAACAATCACAAGAGGCTTTTTCCTCTTTCTATGTATGCTGCAGAATGCGAACTAAGAAAGCGGTACATGTGTCACTGAATGCAAAATATAACACAGTGAATAATTGTGTTATGAGTATATGGATAATTTCTTGCTGTGTGCCAAGCTAAACTTTACTGAAAGTCCTGAGCAGATATCCAGGTCCTGCTCTTAACCAGTGTCCCAGGCACCTCTTTGTCTCCTCATTTTTCCCAGATTCCTATTTGAGACATTCTAATTCGTTTTTTTGTTTGAATGGGTGGACGAGTGGGAATCTGGGTGTATACCTTTAAGAACCAATTCCACCCTTTCTAAAGCATCATAATAGCATGGATCTAAAAGCAGGGTGTGTCCTAATGTATCATTAAATTAAGAAACAACTTTGAAACATCCCTTTAGTGGTATCAAAGGTGACTGCCAACAGTGATGAAAACAAAATAGGTGCAATTGATCACGATGTTGGAGATTAAGCAAAAGAGCAAGATGAAGAGTGCATCCTGCAATAGCTGCGACTAAAACCAGAATGAGAAAGAAACAATGAAAGTGAGACTGTGAACGAAGATGTTAGGTGTATAGGGGCAGATGAGCAAGACCAGGATTAGTCAAAGCCTTGAAGTGAGCAGGTGAAACTAATGAATACGGAGCATGTGAAGGCATGGTAGCAGCCACCGATAGCAGGAACAGCAATGAGCTTTGAGATCAGGCAGCTTGGAAGGTGCAGTGATTGTGATGATTGATGAGTCACTCAATCTATTCCCATCTGCAGACAGGACGCTTGACAGCAAATTCCAGTAGAACATTGAACATGGCTGGGTGATAGTATTAATGACACTGAAAAGCAAACATTCCTTCATTGGCATCATATTATGAAGGACACTGTATTGATACTTTCTAGATTGTCCATCCCCAGGTAGGGACCCAGAACATCAGCACATTGTTTTTCACAGACATAGGGGAAAGTCCTTGTTGAAGATAAAAACATGATTATGTTTGCTATTATGCAGACAATGAGAAAACAGATGTTATGTGAATAAGCCACAAATACCAGGTACCTCAAAGCATTTAGAGAAGTCTTGTTCCAATGTTCCTGAAGGTTAGCTCATCACTGTTTTGTTACAGACTTTGAAGGCAGCAGGCATGAATTCCACAAAAGAGGGTACAGAGTACTCACACGGTGGAGAATTTGAGCTCTACAGTTGGCATCTGCAAGCCAATAAACGAAGCTGCCAATTTTAACAGTATAACTTTAAGTTTTATAATTGTAATTATGTTCCTGTGTAATGGTGAAAGAGTAATTTTAGAGCGAAGGAAGCAGGGTATAGCTCTGTGTTGGCACGGGAATCCTGAGACACAATTTCACTGCTGGAGAGGGAATCAATTTAAATATATTTTTTATCATCTTTCTATCTCACAGCAAACCAGGGTGGATCCCCATTCCCAGTTCACTCACTATGTGAGTCTCCTCTTACTTCTCTGTGACAGAGCTTTGCCCTCGTGTATGAGAAGATCAGGAGCTATACATCACAGAAATCAATGAACACAATACTATTTCTAAGTTCAGCCAATAATGAGAGTTTTGATTATCTTTAAAGGTTTTATTGTCATTAAGAGGTTTAGTAAGATTGTTCTTTCTCTTTAATTCGATTAGTTCCAAAGGCACCAATCAGATTACATACCTAATGGTAAAACTATTGGTTAGAGCAAGTCATTGAATAAGCAATACAGTGCATTCCATAAAGGAAAGAATACCTATTCTCATGAATGGGGCGCGAATGGGTTTTAGCAGGAACACATAAAGATTTCAAGTTATAAAGTCAAGAGTGAGAGTAAGCATGAAGCTCAAATTCCATCAATCAATATCAGCTGAATTGCTCATAAAGAGAGATTCACAAAAAGCAAGATAATCATGCAGCAGCAATAGTGACTGCAATCAACAAACAGATCAGGTAAGATTGCAAATCAACCTTCAGCTTTCAGCATAAAGCTGTTAACATACAGCATCAGTGGGGGTCAGTAGTAAGGGTACGAGAATAAAGTGTCTTGTGCTGGGATCTGGAAAGAATCACGAAAGAAGTGGAGTAAAAGCTTGGGTAAATTCATCAGGGAAAAGCGTTAACCTACTCTAGGAACACGCATTAATATAAACAGTTGAAAGACATGTTGCAGATCGTTCTGTATCTTCTCCCTCCTCTCAGCCAATAGACTTTAGAATCCTCTTGAGAACAGTGTTGTCCCACCCTTTCCCACGTTCCTTCTTACTAAGCTTACAGAGACTTTACCTTGAAATATGAAACAATGGGGCATATTATCAAGGGGGTTTATCTTCGCTTTTTTGGCTTTAAAAGCCAAGAAAGCGGAGATAAAATTATTTCCCTATTACCTAGCTGTCGCTAACACTAGTTAGCGAGAGCTAGTAGGAGATAGCGACCATCTTGGGCCCCACTTTGCATGTCAGTGATATTTATCACTAATGATATGCAAAGTGGGCGTGCCAAGATGTTAGCGACTGAAAACAGTCGCTAACATCGCTATCTCCTATTACCAACTTTTGGAGATATTCGCGCTAAGCGCAAATATCTCCAAAAGTTAACACCTGCCCTGAGCAGTTCTTAGCCATGTTATCCAATGGGAGGTGGATAACATGGCTAAGAGCATTAGCTCGGTAATGCATGAATATCGCTGACTTTTCAGCGATATTCATGCATTGCGGCCGTTTTTGATCGCATTTGCGATAAACCTTGGTAATACCAAGGTTTATCTGCGATAAAAATCGCCATAGCTTAGCGGTAACATTTTGTCTCTAACCAAGCAATAGCGATAATTATCGCTATTGCTTGGTAATATGCCCCAATATCTTTAAACTATGGTTATGTATGAGGCCTTTCGATTCTTAAACCTCTTTTCCCATAGATATGAGCTCATTTCAACCTTCTAATAAAATAATAAAAATGTATGTTAGGTTAAACAAGAGACATAAGTGTAATCAAAACATTTGCTGCTACGAATATTATTCAGCACCACATTTCGTCATTATAAATCAGAAAAGAAATAGGTTAAACTATAACATTCTCTATTAATGCATTGTATTCAATGTGCGAAATAAGATGTTATTCTATTCAATGACAAATTGTTTGTAGCAAAACAATTCAAAACGTTATTATTAATCAAGTACATTCTTTAATGCAATGTCCTGTTAGGCTTACAAAAACATATCAGGATAAGGTCCACTATTAAGCATTTTTGTGCACAATGAAGCTTGCTTTAACATTTTGAGGCCTAATACTAATAGATATAACTATGTACTACACATTTTGCACATTTTAATGTCGTGTCAGTTCAACATAAATTGCACTCTAGTACTGCCCAGTATTTTAGCTATATTAGTTTTTTATTTAAATAAAATATCTTGTCAACACTTTACAGACTTTTGTACTGTTGGAATATACACAAACCCAGGGCACAACCTACCGAAGAAGTAATTCACTTGGAAGCCGGAAATCTCATTTTCCATAAGTCTGTGATACTGTGGCAGTAAACTGGTAAGCTTGACAAAATCACAAGCACTGTGAAAACTGATAGAGTTACATATCTATGAATGGCCGTACACTGTTGGGGCAGGAATAAATACTAAAAAGAAAAGGAGCTTCATTGAGTATGGAAATGTATTATTATGGTACACTTCTTTGTGTACACAGGTTCTATGAATCACTTCATACCATCCCATGGACATTTTCTGTAAACAACGAATGTAATCAAATGTGGTAAGGGGTAAAGAAATTGTTCTGTGCACCAGCCCAGTCATTTGTATATATACATATATATGTTCGTGTGTGTGTGTACATGTGCATACATCTCACAACCGAGCTTTGCATCGCTTGTATGCATAACAAAATGCCATGGCCTAGATTTACTAGTCAGCAAAATTATATTTACTGAAATGGACTTCCATTTTGATGTGGCAAAGATCTCAATCATCTATGCAAGGTGGGCATTTGGGGGGGGGGGGGTACTACAGCAAATCTCACAGGTTCAGATGCAAAGTTACATAAAGTAGCACAATTTACTGATTGCAGAGAAAAATAACACAAGCTCAGACCAAGTGTGGACATCAGCAGCACTTTATAAAGGAGCGGAATTCAGCACTACCCGTACAGCTTAATAACTATGGTGGTTATTTTCCTGTACCAGGGCCAGCAGCTGCATCAACTTGTTAGAAGAAGAAGATATGGAAAGGAGAGGATCTTAGTCAGAGGATGCTACCACTTGACTAAAGAGATGAAGACATTATCAAGTTATTCATACTGAACAGGGAGATGATCAAGGCTGTATTGGACATATTTGCACCCAGTTTGGAGCCTGTCAGAGCCCATATCATGCCACCTCAAATTAGGTTTTTGGCAGTAATGTACTCACTTGGTTCTGTCAGAGCACCTGTGCCACGCTAGCAGGTATCATCATTTATACTTCCCAAAAATGGGATCAGAACTCTTACAGATGAAGCAAGGCTTCTACCAGCTAGGCCACTGTCCACATGTACTGGGTGCAGTCAGCAAACACCACTACTACTAATAATAATAATCTCTTTATTGTTTGTGGTTATTTAAAAACATTTAACATTTGTAAAGTACCAGATATAAGTGAACTTGACAAAGCTCTTACCAGTTACTTTGAATAAAATTAGACATTGGAAAAACAATAAAGTTTTGGAATATAGTAGTACGGCAAGCCTGATTTAGTTCATTATTCAATTAAATAAAACAACACAATATTTCGATGTAAGGCTGATTCTTCAAAACAAATATTTTACTAAAATCAACTATAAAAGGGACGGGCTATGGTTGCACTTGGTCAGCGTCTTTGCTACTTTAGTTCATTATTGGATGGGAGCAGCAGATTAGTCATTGTCTGCAGTATCACTCTTTCCAATGTAAATACATTCAACAGATAATTGTGTCCATTAGCTAAAATTGTCCTTCAGAGTGCAGCGAATAGTTAAAGTGCGGGTGCAACAATTTGTGAGTGGAAGCAGCAGGTTGACCCTAAGTTAATGAAATGAAATGAAGGGCATTTGTAGAGCGCATGGCTTCCCGGGGGCCTCCCAGCGCTGAGACTGAACCACTGGTCCGAATGACAGAAACAGGAGAGTGCATTAGGGGAATAGGATGGTTTTTAGCTGTTTCCTAAAAGAGAGGTGATTAGTCCGTAGGTGAAGAGGCAGAGAGTTCCAGAGACTGCCTGCATTCAGAAAAAAGAGCCTGCCACCACTTGTGCACGTTTGATTCTGGGAATAGAGATGAGGTGAAGGTTGTCCGACCGCAGATTTCTCCTAGCTTTGTAAGGCGCATAAATGAATCATAACATTCCTATTCAGTACAGTGCAATACAGTAGATTCCATTACACATTATAATTCTAACAGCTCTTAAAGTAACATGCAATCACCACAGCTGGACCATGGGTAGGATCAGGAGAGGGTCTAGCACTATGAGAGATTTGTGGACAATGCAAAGGGATTTGAAGCTGATACGTTCTCTCACTGGCAGCCAGTGTAGGAGACAAAGGGTGGGTTTGTCGGAGGACAGTTTTGGCATTCCCGTCAGCAGTCTGTCTGCGTAATTTTGAATAGTCTGCAGTTTGTTAATCACAAAGGTGGGGGACCCTAGGTAGAGCGCATTGCCATAGTCCAGTCTGGAGAGCAGTATGGACTGGATCATGGTTTTCTTGGCTTGGGAGGGAAACAGGGGGAGCACTTTCCTAGCCATTCTGATGAGGCCAAAGCAGGTAGCCACTGTCTTACTATCTTGCACTTGAAACGTCAGATTCTGATCCAACCAGACGCCGAGGCTCTTTATTTTGGGTTTAGGGGATGGTATTGGACCCATGCAAGCTGGCCAAATAGTTCTAAGGGCGGCATTGTCAAAGTTACCCAAGGTCATGATGTCCGTCTTACTACCGTTCAATTTCAGGTGGGAAGAAACCATCCAGTTTACCACCTCCGTAAGACAGGCATTCAAGATCGAGGAATAGGGGGCGGCTTGATTTAGGGCTACGACCAGTTGGGTGTCGTCGGCGTAGGTGACTATATGTATCCCAAAAGGCGCTACAATGGATACCAGGGGGACCATATAAACGTTAAGAGGTGTCGGACTTAGAGATGAACCCTGCGGGATACCACAATGGAGGGTCCGGGGTTTAGAGCTTATACCATCTTCGAAGACCTGGAACGTGCGGCCTTTCAATAAGGAGCGCAGCCAGCTCAAGGTGATACCGGATACTCCTACCTTGCCAAGGCGATGAGTCAGGACCTGGTGATTCACCGTTTCGAAGGCTGCGCTCAGGTCAAGTAGGATTATTGCTGCTGCACCTCCGGCATCTAGCAGTTTCCTGGTCTCCTCAACGACCGCTAGCAGAGCGGTTTCGGTACTCTGTCTAGGGCGGAATCCAGTTTGTGAGGGATGAAGCAGATTGGAGGTTTCAAGAAACTCAGAGAGGGTGCGGTTTACATATTTCTCAGTGATTTTAGAGATTCCTGGTAGGAGAGATATAGGGCGATTATTGCCCAGATCTGTAGGGTCGAGATGAGGCTTTTTTAGGAGGGTTTTGACCATTGCTTCCTTCCAGAGTGGAGGGACGATACCCGAGCCGAGCGAGGTATTGATCAAATGGGTGACTGTGGGGCCAACGGTGGAAGCGACTCTGGCTAAGATGTTCATAGGCGCCGGGTCTCTAGGTGAACCACTTTTCACTGTAGGCAGAAGTGATAGGAGGGTCTCCAGGGAGATGGGGGGAAAGTGTTCCAGGAGGCGCGCAGGGGTAGTTAGAATGTTCTGGATTTTGGTGTCGAAAAACTCAGCTTGGTTTTTGCAGCGAGTTCCGAGGGGGTCCGCTGGGATAGGGGGGCTGGAGGATTGAGAAGTTTTTTCATTATAGCAAACGTTTCTCTAGGGGAGTTGGCAGCCTGTTCAATTTTGGTCTCGTAAAAAATTGCCTGGGCTCTCCTCATAGCTTCTCTATAACTGCGTATAGCATCCCTATATGAGTGCTTGCTTTCAGCTGCGAAGCCTTTCCTCCATCTTCTTTCTAAGATTTTACACCTCTGTTTCATGATGGGCAGTTCAGCAGAGTACGACGCGGAGCAGGTAGAGCTGTGTTTTTTAGCGGTCTTGACTTTGGGGAGTTCAGTGTTCAGGGAGTCACCTATCCAGCTACAGAAGTGGTTGTACAGTGTCTCTGGACAGGAGATGGGTAGGGGTGTATTCTTTCCTAATTCATGAATCCATAGCTCCTGGGAGAGCTTGGAGCAAGGGTGGACAAGGGTGCGGGGCAAAGGGGCCAGGGTGACAAAGGGGTGAGGAAACCAGGAGAGAGGGACCAGGTGATGGTCTGACCAGGAGATCGGAATGGGGTTGTTCCCATGGAGAGTTTCCATATTAGAGAACACGGGGTCAAGGCAGTGACCCTAGCAGTGAGTGGGGAATTGAAGCAGCATACAATTTTCAAAAAGTGCAAGTGCTACAAAAACAACTTGATTTGCAAGCAGCAGGTTATCCTAAGTTAAAGAAGCATGGGAGATCAATAAAATGCAAATACTAAAGCAATTCATTTTGACGGATATTCGCCGTATTAATTCATCAGTCCACGCTCGCATCCATCTAAATATGTAGCCACATCTACTGATCAAAGCCATCCACCCACCATCATGTGCCACTCACAGCCTTAGAACCATACAACCTTTACAAGAGCCACAAAGCCAAACATCTATCCATACATCCGACAATATCCGCCTGAGTCTGCAAGTTCCTCTGCCTGTGTGTATTCATGCTTGCGTGGTCCTATAGGTGTGCATGCATTTGAGAGGTGTGTCGGCGCACACACATTTGTCTGTGTTTTCATGTGTGCGTGCCTTTGGGAGGTGTGTCGGCGCACACATTTGGGTATTGTTTTAGTTCAACCAAACATAGCAGCGTACAGCTATCAGAAGAGAGAACAGAGACATCTAAAATAAGCCAGGCCTATAGCTTTGCCAGTGCTTCTCTTCCTTCGGCGCTCATAGTGTGTCCACGTCTGTGTGATGGCAGTATGAGTGTGGCTCACAAATGGCAGGAGTAGTATGATTTCATGTGGGATATATTCTTGCTGCAAAGTTATTGTGCTTGCCTGTTATCCACGTTCTTCTTAGGCTCATAGTCAAAGACTTCAGTGGAATAAGTCTGTTGACTGAGTCTTCTAGACAAAAATATCGTAAATGTATGCCTCACTCTTTCTACCGTGTCCACGGTAGCAAGGGAATGTGAGGTGCTTTGATTCAGCCATTAATCGATATGACAGCACGGCGCTCCGTGCAGAGCTCAGATGTTTCACCCTGTATTGTTTTGAACCTTCCCCTTTATGATTGAGTTCATGGGTTGCATACATTGATTTGTTAATGGGGATGTACCATTTTTCAAAGTATACTTGAATATTGCATACATATCATGACTGTGATTTATAAGGGAGCAAATTTACCCATAGTGCTGGAGGCACTGTTCTCTCTTCAATTTATTTAATTTATTTTCCAGTAAAGTCAGAGGGCTATGAAGAGTTAAGCATGGGAGTATGGGGAGAAGCAGTGAGCAAAGTGCAAACAGCGGTGATCAATATCGTGAACTGTTTCAATATGTGCCATGTTTAGAGTGGGAAATGGCCTTAATAACGCATATGGGAGAAGAAATAGGATGTGACGTAAAGGACATGTGAATATTGTTCTGCACACACAGTTCTATGTATTTAACAGTTGAAAGCACTGGGCCTCAATTACTATATTTTAGTGCATTGCAACATAGCAAGCTACCTGCTGCGCTACCGTTCATCAAAATAAAAGGTCAGGAATGCGCTGCATCTACAGGATACACAAAGAAGTGGCGGGTTGAGCCCTGTAGTCTTCTGGCTAGGGGCCTAGCGTGGTCAGTGAAGAACGCACAAAGGAGACTTAATTACATTAGTGGCCAGCCAGCGACTGCCATGCCCAGGGTCCCCTGGGCTATTTATTACTTTTACCTACGTCACGCCGGTGTACGCCTAGCCGGCACACTTTGTGACCTTACTGGGGGGAGGTGGTCAACAGGACCACCCCTATCACTGGAGGAGACGTGGACTCTTCCAGTCTCCTCAACACTACATTCCTCCTTTGCCAGGAGAGACATGTCAAACAAACATTAACATTGGTCCAAATGCAGACTAGCAAATAATGGGAAACCGTTCCGGATAAACCACCACCACTAAGGCGGGGTGCTAACAAGAACAGTCTTACTTGGTATCTTCTTCTTAACTGCCCAGCCGGCTGCGACCCTACCCTGTGTCGCCGATTAGCCGCAGGATACATAGTCCTTGAATTTCTGGGATGGCTTCGGACACGGCCTCAGGTTGTATCTGCTTTAGTTGTTTCGTGGTAGAGGCGTCAGGGGTTCTTCGAGAGGACCTCCGCAGGCAGACGGACTTTCAGCTATACTAGGACCTTGAGCTTGCGCTGGTACGGACTGTGGACTGGGTCGTTGATCTTCTGTGGTAGGTAGGTCGGGTTCGGGCTTTTCATCGTTGGAGTTGGATGGCCTGCTGAGGGAGGTTTCTTGGGTCATCTTGGGTACTGGGAAGTCACTGTCATTATCAAAGGGGACTCTTTTGAAGAAGGACACATTGCGTGTTACTCTCTCTTGTCCTCTTTGAGCTGTCACCATTGTGCCTTTGACCGCTGTGACCACCCAGGGGTGAAGCTCGAAGGGTAGGCGAAATTTTCCACCAGGAGGGCAATCTCGCACCAACACTCGATCGCCGACAGCAATAAGACTCTCCTTGGCATGTCTCTTCAAAGACGCCGCCTTGTTGTTTTTATCACGACGGTGGTCAGACTGATTCGGGGGATTGGGTGTTTCTGCCCATGTCGGGTGATGAGGTATGGAGTCAGTCATTGCCCAACCAAAACACAGCCGGCTCGGGGAGATACCCGTGCTGCAGTGCGGCGTGAGCCGGTATTCACGGAGGAACTGGTATACTGCTTGCTCAAGGTTGACTCCGTCAGCTATAGCAATTTGTATTGTTTTGTTCAGAGTCCACATTAGCCGCTCCACTTCGCCATTGGCCTGTGGCCATCTTGGTGTGATTTTGCGGTGTTTCACTTTCTGGGATGCAAGGCAGTCGGTTAGCTCTGCACTGGTGAACGGTGGACCGTTATCTGTACGGATCTCGCCAAAGAGTCCATGAGTTGCCATTAGTTTTTCAAGTTTCAGGATTATCTCCGCCGCTGACGCTGATGTGACAAATTCGACTTCGGGGTACTGGGAGAAGTTGTCTACTACCACGAGCATGTACTTCCCGCCAGGTAGGCTGCCAAAATCAGCACTCACTCTCTCCCACGGGGAGCTCGGAGCGGGTTCCAGGATGACAGGCGCTGGTTTGTTTGGCAGGCTCGTTGCAAGGCACACTGGACAGTGCTAGACGACTGCTTCTACCTGCTGGTCTAAGCCTGGGAACCAGACTTCGCTGTGGAGTCTATTCTTGGACTTCACAACTCCTTGGTGGGCCCCATGTCCTAGAAGCGCCGCTTGTTTGGTCAGACTCTCCGGTAGGACAAGGCGAGGGCCTCGAAGTAGGCAGCCGTCGGCGGACACTGACAGTTCGTGCTGGACTTGGTGGAGGACTTTCAGGATTGCTTGAGCTGACTCTGTTCTCCGAGATGACGGGCTTTGCAGGAGTCTCCAGTCGCCCGAGTTGACTGCTTGGATGGCGATTTGGAGGCAGTCGTCATCTCTTGGGGCTGCGTTGACCTCTTGTAGTGACATCGGGATGGGCCGGGATCGTTCTACTACCAGCCGTACATAATCCTCTGTGGCGGCTGCTTCAGCGGCGTCTGCGAGGGTGGCAGGTAGGGAGTGTCGCGACAAAAAGTCAGCTGCATTCCGGCTGCCAGGTCTGTACTCCACAGTGAGTTGGAACTCTTGTAGTTGTAGGATCCACTTTTCGATTCGTGGGGGAGGGCGAGATGACGAGCCTTGGAACAGTGGAATCAGTGGTTTGTGGTCCGTGATGACGGTGAATGGGTGGCCGTACAGGTATATGTGAAAATGGCGGCATCCCCACAGGATCGCAATGGCCTCCTTCTCAATTTGCGAATAGCGTTGCTCGGTAGGTGCGAGGGGCCGGCTTGCATATGCGACAGGTGCCCATTCACCACAGTCTTGTTGTTATGCCAGAACAGCCCCAAGGCCGGTGGGGCTGGCGTTGACTACCAGCTGGGAGTCGCGCGCGGGTCAAAGGAGATGAGCGTGGTGTCCGCTGAGAGGGCAGCTTTTGTTTGCTGGAATGCGGTCTCTTGTTCCAAGCTCCATGTCCAGGGGGTGGTGGTCTTGGTAAGTTCACGCAGGGGGCCCGTCAGATCTGACAGGTTCCTGATGAAGCGGTCACAATACGTGACCATGCCCAAGAAACTGCAGACACCGGACACCGATGTGGGGGCTGGCGCATCTTGGACATCTTTTACTTTGGTTGGGTCAGGCCTGATGCCTTGGTCTGAGAAGCGGTATCCTAAGAAGCTGATGTCTCGACGCAGGAACTGTGCAGGGTCAGGCCGCAGTCGCGGAGGCGGGTGAATACTGCTGTCAGCCGGACGATGTGCTCTTCTAGGGATGGAGAGTGAACTAAGATATCATCGCTCACGTTGAGCACCCCTTCCAGCCCTTGCAGAACGGTCTTGATGATGTTTTGGAACACCTCGGCTACGCTTGAGTTTCCAAAATTGAGGCGTGTGTAATGCCAGAGACCGGCGTGGGTGGAGAAGGTGGTGATCGGGCGAGACTCCGGATGCAGAGGGATCTGGTGGTACCCAGAGCGGAGATCCGTCTTCGAGAACCATTTGGACCCTGCAAGTTCCCCAATGATGTCATCTACCATGAGTGTCAAGTGACGCTCCCGTTTGATGGCCAGGTTTGGGACTCGCATGTCCACACAGATGCGGACTGCATCAGACTGCTTCGGTTTCCTCGCGACCACGATGGGGGACACCCACGGCGTGGGCCCGTGTACTCGCTCTATGATTCCAGCAGCTTCCAACAGACAGAGTTCGGGTTTGACCTTGGGACAAAGATGGAAGGCGATCCTCCTGTGCCTGAGGGCAATTGGGGCTACAGACTTGTCTATGTGCAGCTTGACAGTCGGGCCCTTGAGGCATCCAATCCCATTGAAGATAGGTGTGAACTCGGTCAGCAGGCGTTCCAGACCATGAGCCATCACTGTAAATGCAAAGTGGATGAGACGAAGGTCTTGTGCCGTGCAGCAGCTGAGCAAGAATCCAGCCCCTCCCTGTGAGACATATACCTTGGACCGTTGGTGAATCTGGTCGTGAGATAGATCGGCTTGAACGACACCACAGATCCTGAGCGGGGTGTGTGTCCTGAAGGCGTACACCCGGATGTTGGTGTTGCAGAGGGCTGGCAAGTTGGGTAAGAGCCTGTAGATGCTGGCACCCTTGAGGGCAATGGTTGCATCGGTGTCTATGAGTGCCGCTACTGGGTGGTTCTGTACCTTGATAGTGCACATGGGCGCGGCCTGCGGGGAGATCGAGAGGGCATGTAGCATGTGTACCACATGCACAGTGGCAGCCTCGTCTTCGTCCATGTCGCCGCTTGAGGAGTCATCTGGAAGCGGCTCGAGTGCACGCACGTGGCGGGGTGTGCCTTGTGGTTGTCACTGTGGCTTTGAGCGGCAGACCTTCGAAGAATGGTTGAGTTTTCCGCATGCACTGCAGGGTTTTCCTTGGGCTGGGCAGGCTCCGTCGTGTGGAAGAGGGCCGCCGCACCATCCGCAGAGACGAGGTTTTGAGCTCTGTTTGGAGTTGTTGGCCGAGGGTCTTCTGAGCCGTTGTCGGGCTTCACGGGATTCAGTGCGGACGGCGCAGACTGGTTCCTCTTTTACGGCCGCTGTTGCTTTGGCTTCCATGTGGGCCGCCCTGGCCTTGAACAGCTCCTTGGAGAGTCCGAGTTTTAGGATGTCCCTCATTGTCATGTTGTGTTCCTGCAGGATACGCTCGCGTAATTTTGTGGAAGAGCAGCCTTGAATGAATTGGGCCTGTACCTCATCATCCTCATCAGGAAGGGTGCAGGTGCTGGCTGGGTCTTTGAGGCGGGTGTAGAACATGTCTACAGACTCTTCTGGGAGTTGTTTCGCTTAACGGAGGAGAAAACGTTCATAATCCGGGCTAGCGTAGGGCTCAAAATGCATGGTGGTGGCGTCGCGCAGCGAGGCGTAGTTTTTATGGGGGGGCCCAGCCTCACGGACGGTCTTCGTAATTTTGTTGATCTCCACGCCACCCAGGTGGAGGAGCATGGGTCTCCGTCATGGGGCAGGGATATCAGTAGCATTAAAGAAAGTCTCTAGCCTTTCCACCCACGCTTTCTATCGCGCAGCTTGAGACGGCGGCGGTCTGGTGATGGTGAAGGTCTCCAACGATGGGATGGACGACATGCCCACTAGCAGGGTGGCAGTACCAAGAGACTACTGGCGGGGCACCGGGTGGCGCAGCCACACTGCGTCGTAGGGTGCAGCGGCGTGTGCTAAATGAGACTAGTGTAGGGAGAGTGGGCCAGAGTAGGTGGCAGAGGTCAGGTTGCTGGACCCAGCGCCGAGGAGGCAGTGCAGGTGGAGTCAACAGGTTGCTTGGGAGGCTCACACCGACGGGCAGGGTGAAGGGGTGGGCAAACCCTAGGACCAGGGAGCCACTTGTTGAGTAGGGCAGGCAATGGCAGCAGGGCGCCTAGGCCGGATGAGCAGCACAGCCGGTGGCGAGGGGGCTCCAGGAGCTGAGGGCCACATGGGCAGAAAGTAGCAGTAGTAAGCTTGGTGGAGCGCAGGCCTACGGCGCTCAGATGGAGGCCCTGGAACGCTGGCAGAGGGCCGATATGCCGGGAGGCAGCGGGGCTCAGGCATGCACCTTACCGGGTCCGCAGCAGTGAGTCAGAGGCAGGATGAGGCCGATAGCGCTGCAGGCACACGCGGGCAGGAATCCAGGACGTCCTGCGTGCGCGCGCGCGTATGAAGACTCGGCGGGGTTCAACGCAGCAGGCGGGCTCGTGCTGCGGAGATCAGGGCTAGATGGGAGGCCGTCAGCAGGCCGCCAGGACATCACCGCTCACAGCGCGGTCGACCATACGGCTGTAAGGCGAGCCAGGTCACGGTAGTGAGGCACAGCAGGGGCGCTCACAGCGGCAGATGCGTTGAGCACGGTGAGTGAGGGGGGAGGCGGGCAGCAGGCCTCTACACCACCTCGTCACCAGTGTAGTGATCTGGCTAGGGGCCTAGCGTGGTCAGTGAAGAACGCACAAAGGAGACATAATTACATTAGTGGCCAGCCAACGACTGCCACGCCCAGGGTCCCCTGGGCTATTTATTACTTTTACCTACGTGACGCAGGCATACGCCTAGCTGGCACACTTTGTGACGTTACTGGGGGGAGGTGGTCAACAGGACCACCCCTACCACTGGAGAAGACGTGGACTCTTCCAGTATCCTCAACACTACAGGCCCATTCTTAGCTCCCAGACAGAGCCCCTTTTAAACTTATGTCAACATTTTTCGATTTCTCAGTGCATAAATCCAGTTATAAAATTTGGTTGTAAGAACAACATAAAAAAATGTAGTGGCCCTTGTGATCTATTTCACACTAATTTTCTCTATTTTAAAAAAAAATAATATAAACATTAATCGCATGTCTTTTTTGAAGGGCCACTTTTTTTTCTTTTTTACTGTTCTCAAATATACATTTTACAACGATGATTCAACATACAAAAACAATAACACATAAATAAAAAGACAATACAATTGTGAAATTGACCAGTCTTTCAATTGAAGAAAATAACACCTGGCGGGATTTTCAATTATAAAACAATAACACTACGCACCCTGCCGGTGTAAGCTAGTGGGGATAAGATACTGCAGGAACAGGCATTGTGCTGATTTATTCACAAATGTTCTTCCTCCAACCAGCTGGGTAAACGCGTTTCGAACCCTCCACAATTTATGGGGTTCTCCTCAGGAGCGGGACTTAGTCAGTGCTGGAAAATGTAACATAAAACATTGTTTTAAAATTTAAATTTAATCCCAACGTGGGAATAGTGTAGTGCGGAACCTTTATCAGTTATGTTTTCGACTGGGACCTGCATTGCTTGCTATCTTTAACGGCTATTGTCCCAAATCCCACCGTTCAATTCATGTTTCTAAAAGAAAGTCGAGTTTTGGATTTGATTTAGTGTGATGCCTGCATTGCACACTTGTCCTAACTGTGTTTTTTTTAGGGAAAACAGACAGAGTTGGCAGTTGCATGAGGAACGTCTCCATTTCAAAGCACATTGCTATTTCAGAGCACATTATTGAGATGACACTCAGGAGTTAGGAAAAAGACTTGCGTGCTCACTTTGTAGAATTCTGTATATTTCAATTGTTGACAGTGCACGGTGTGACTCTTATGAATTCACGGACCTGCATGTCTAAAAAAGTTGAAACAATAGGGCTTTGGGAGGGGCGGCAGACCAGCGGGAGGCCTGGCCCTCCCAGGGGAAAGGGAAGGGGCAGCCAGCACCTCAGTTGGGCTGGTTGGGCTTTGTGGGCTCCTTTTGGGCTGGTTGGGCTAGTCTTGGGCTATCTGGGCAGCCAGCACCTCAGTTGGGCTGGTTGGGCTTTGTGGGCTTTGTGGGCTCCTTTTGGGCTGTTTGGGCTGGTTTTGGGCTATCTTTGGGCTAGTGGCATATTTAGCCAGACATTTTGGGAAACTACCCACCATTTTGGTGGTAGTGATTCAGCAGCCGGCTATAGGTGTCCTGGGGGTTTATCTGTTTGGTTTCTCTGTTTGGGCTTTGTGGCCTGTGACTTGGCTTGGTGTTTTGCCTGTGTTAGTTGTCTGTGGTGGTGTACTGAGGGCTTCCCTATCACGGGTGGAAGCTGGACTTACTGGGAGCCTTCTGTCCTGCGTGGGCCTCGTGGCGGTGACTGGCTGGCCTGGGTGCGGTTTTCGGCGCGCTCCTCTTAGTCCCTGTATTGAGGGCGCGACATCTGAGACTGCGGTGACTCTGGCAATGTTGGCGTACAAAGATTCGAAGGTGCTGGAGGCCCTCCGCCTCTTAGAAAAGGCGGGCTGCACGGACAAGCTGCGGCCTGGTATGAAGGTAAGGCCACCACGGCGCGCAGCGAGCGACGCCGCGGTGGCTGTGCTGGCGGCGGCATTTGGGGACGGGACCACGAAGAAGGGGAGAGTGCTCAGCGGGCCGCATTTTGGTGAGGCGGCGCACAGGGGCGGAGGCGGGGGAAGTGAGGCACGGCCCCGCGGCCACAGTCACAGCAGATGGAGTGGCGGCGCGGGAGGGGAGGGGGGATGCTCAGCGGGGCGGGTGGGGCCCAATGGGGGATGCCCATGTACGAGAGAGTGAACAGGTGGGGGGAAAACCCCTGGACAGGATGACATTGGGGTGGTGTCCCCCTCCTAATTGATAGCTTGGAGGGGGAGGGGGAGGATGGGAGGGTGCAACGGGGGTGAGTGCTGGGCTGCCACTAAGCGGGTTGGCAGTTCAGCGGGGGTGGCCAGGCCGATGTCCCCTGGGGGGGCGGATGACAGCGTTTGCAGTTCCGGGCGCGGGGCGTCCGGGTGTGGGGAATTGGGGGGTGAGGGGGTGGGGGCCAACCTCGACTGGCGGACCTTGGGGTGGAGTATAATTAGACTGAGTCCCTCCTTGATAGGACGTAGGATTCAAATATGGGTATATCTTTTCTCTAGTGAACCATCTGATATCTTTGCGCATTTTTTCAGATTTCTTATTTGTCAAATAGGTGTCAAAATCATTCATTGCGGCCTGGATTTTTTCAAGTTTAATTTTAGCCTCATCCACCGCATTAGATGATTTAAATTTTTCTTATAAGAAATCTGAAAAATGCGCAAAGATATCAGATGGTTCACTAGAGAAAAGATATACCCATATTTGAATCCCACGTACTATCAAGGAGGGACTCAGTCTAATTATACTCCAATATATACCAACAGCTATAGGCGTCAGTATACAAATTTTTCTGACACAGGTTCCTCTGAATCAGATAATGACAATTTTCAGGATGATGGCAGGACACAATATAATTTGAGGCCTTTTAGAGGCAGACAACAATCACAGAATGTTTGTGGCCGGGGTTTTTTAGAAAGGGGCCAATATAGGGGACGCAATGTCCATTGGCAACAAGACAGAGGGGGACATCACCAGATGAGCCCTCAACCTCAACAGCAATATGTCAAAACCAGAAACCAACAATATTGGTGGTAGAGGAGGTTGATACTTGTAATATAGGGAATAAAGGAGATGTTTTGCCCATTTACAATCTATCATCAGCTTCTTTCAATGATGAGGAACTGTCCCTTCTAAGTCAGGGTTTATCTTTTGTCCCGTGTACTGTATTAAACAAATTCAAATTACACTAGGACCTTTTTGCCTTCTTTAGGAAGGTTAGACTAAAGAAATATTTTGTAGATAGAATGAAGGTAACAGAAAGTGAGAATCTATCTAAGTGTAAACCAGCATCTACTTTTACCCCGACATTGGATATGGTGGGACCTGGAGTCCACATTTTTTCGCAAAATGTGTTGAAGGCTGTCTCTCATTTGTTAAAAGGATCCAACAAACCATGATTCAATCTGTCTAAGATTGAAAATATGGCCTTAAAAAGAATAGAAACTAATACTGACATTGTGATTAAAACCTGTGATAAGGGTGGGGGTATTACCATCCTCAATAAGATAGACTATGACGCAACTATGTTGGAAATGTTATCTGTACCTGAACATTATAGACCTGCACAGATTAGGGAGATCACCAGACTAAAGACAACTATCAATGAAATTATACACAGAGCTTCGAATGACGGTGACATTTGTGAAGACGAATATATCTTTCTCAACAAAGTTTGTCCTGTAACACCTGCATTTTACGGGTTACCTAAAACTCATAAAAATGAGACACATCCTCCCATGCGACCAATTATCTCAACAACAGGTTCAAGTATCGTACCTCTTTCAAAATACGTGGACACATTGACCCAAAAATATGCTTCATTTATAAAAGATACTGGAGACATTATTGTCAAAATAGAGGATACACCATTCAACCCGAATACGGAGATCTTAGTAACGTTTGACATTGAGGCGTTGTACACCAACATTCCTCAATGTCAAGCGTTACAGGCGGTGGCGGCTCTCCTGAAAAGATATCCTTGTAATAGACCAGATGGATTTATTTTGCAATGCTTGGAGGTTGTTCTCCTGAACAACTTCTTTGATTTCAATGGCTCCTTATATAAGCAAATTAAGGGCACGGGCATGGGGGCTTCTTGCGCCCCCAGTGTGGCAAACACGTATATTGGAGAATGGGAACTGAAAAATATTTTTAATGAGAATGCTCCATTTTTTGACAATGTTTTTTTATGGCGTCGTTTTATCGATTACATTTTTTTGTATGGAGAGGTAATGAGACTGACTTACAGGAGTACATACTTTGGTTAAATAGGAGTGATCAGAACCTTAAGTTTACGGCGAATTACAGTACTAAGCAGGTCGAATTCCTAGATATTCTGATTGAGTGTGGGAGTGGCAGCCTACAGGTCAGTCTATATAGGAAGCCGACAGTGAAGAATACTATTCTACAATACGGGAGTTTTCACCCTAATTGTCAGAAAGACTCAATCCCCTTTGGGGAATTTCTTCGTATTCGACGGAATTGCTCGAATATAAGTGATTTTCACACTCATGGCGAAGCTTTGAAAAAGAGACTGGTAAAACGAGGGTATCCCCATCGGTTGGTGCGTAAGGCTTTTAAAAGAGCAAAATATTATAACAGAGACGCACTACTGAAGGGAACCAGACGGGAACCACATGGGAAAGTTACTTGTGTTATTAACCACTCTGCCTTGAATTTTAAGATTAATCATATATTCAATAGAAATTGGAGAATTCTTAATTCTGATGAGCAAGAAACTCAACTTCCCCAACCATTAATAGCTTATCGAAGAAACCGGAACCTTAGGGATCTATTGGTTCACACTAGGAATAAACCTAGACTAGTTGAGACTCAAATTTCGGTGACTGGTCTTCCAATTATATTGGGAAACCATAAGTGTGGCTCATGCCACGCATGTGACACGGCTGTTTTCACAGATTCATTTTGTTACAATAACATCAATGTGAAACTCAGGTCTTATACCAACTGTAGGAGTAGTAACATTATATACGTACTCCTCTGCCCCTGTGGTTTAGCTATATATAGGGGAAACGAGTCGTGAGTTTCGACATCACTTCAGTGAACATAAGTCCGCAATAAGAACGAAAAAAATCTCAGCACCATTGGTTAAACATTTTTTAGATAAACAACATCATGAATTGGAACTCAAGTGGTGTATTGTGGAAAAAATACAAACAAAAATGGGCCAATTGAACGAAACAACTCGTAAAAACCGAGAAACCTTTTGGATCTTTCATCTGGACTGCGTAAGACAAGGGCTCAATGAGGATATATCATGGTATGTGACCAAATAGGTCTCATGTTAATACCCATTTCAAAAATAGGAAGTTGTAAGCAATGTAATCTTGTACGTTGGTCATCAAAATGGGTAATCACTTGAGTATAACCATTGATATATACTACATTTAGAAACCCTAAAATGATGTTTATTTAATGTCACTGATACTCAGTTTATCTGGCCTGTACAGCTGGGTGAATCTCCCACACCCAAAGAGTGTGTCAATAACCTGGGTATCAAGATCAACCATTCTCTTTCTATACAGGATCAAGTAACGGCTGTTGCTGGATCCTGTTATTATAGGTTAAGATTGCTGAGGAAGATCTTTCCTTTCATTCTGCTAGAGCATCGTAGAACCCTGACTCAAGCTATGTTGGTCAGTCGTCTGGATTACGGCAACGCTCTTTTAGCAGAAGCAGGGTCAACTTCTCTAAATAAGCTACAGGTGTTCCAAAATACAGCGGCTATGTTGGTTTTGATTATGCCGGCAAGATCATATTCGCTACCTCTGCTGAGAAAATTGCACTGGCTGCCTATAAAAAAAAAATCCGTTTTTAAAGTTTGCTGTCTGACTTTTAATGCCCTTCAGGGTCGGGGCCCAAAATATCTGCAAAATAAACTGGTAAAACACGCCCGAGTCGACCTCTGAGATTGAGCTCGCAGCTGCTATTACATGTACTCCGAATCCGACGTCACAGGGTAGGAGGTATGGCTTTTTCTTACCTGCCCCCCAAATACTGTAACAGCCTTTCTTTCTCCTTGCGAGAAATTTTATCCTATCAAATTTTTATGAAGCAGCTAAAGGCCTTCCTGTTCTAAAGGTTTCCTCCTCTCTGTTTTTTTTCATTCCTTGAGTATGTTTCTGAGTAAGCGTCGAGATGCCTCATGGTGATTTGAGCGCTATACAAAAGAGTATAACATAACATAACATCTTTATCTGTCAGGATACAATAAAGTTGCTATACGTGCTGAATTTATTGGTTGTATTCCTAGAAATGGGAACTTGCAGTATCCTTGATGGCTTTCACTATAGATTTCACTATAGTTTGGCAAGAAAGTTACACTATATCTAGCAACTCAAAGATGGCGTTTGTTATATACCATTAGTATGTACTCCTTCTTCTTTTTCTACTTTGGTCTAGATTGGGTGCTTAGTAATACACATATACAAGAGGACTTATAGTGGATGGCGTGTCTTAAACATGAAGCCAATTGTTCTGATTTTTTTCACACATTATATAGGTGCAAGCTACATCGATTATGAACTCAATTTTAGAATTTGAGGCGTGGGTGCGAAATACAATATTGTTTGTATATAAGAATTATTTAGTTTGGATTAGAAATCAGGTTTCCGTGTAATGTGGCACTTTGATACACGATGTAAGTCTAGAATACCGATTCACTTTCGGAGATATTTTATATGCGGGAATTCCAAGATGGCGCCCGCGATGTGGAGAGGTTACTTAGTCTGTTTTTTACCTCTCGGGTCCCCATGATATGACGTAGCTCTTTGATCCCAGCTGTGGGCAATTGTGATTTCGGCATTTTATTGCAGCTTAAAAATGCTGCAACCCCACTGGTCTTTCTTTCGTCATTTGAAAGTAGAAGGTTGCGTACATGCCGAATGAGGAGACGGATTTCGCCGCAGGTGAGCCATGGGGTGTTTGAGAATAAAATGGGACAGCATATGTATCACAAAGTACTTTTGGATGTAAAGTTAAATTGTTTACATCTAGATTCTCTATGAGAAATGGTGATCTGCTAATAAAGATAACAAAAGTGTTTTATATTCAATAGACTGTCCTTTATGCGGATCTCGAGTTGAGGTAAAGCGGCCGGTGTTGCTTCTCTCGATCTCGCGTTTGAAATGAACTTAGTATCCATTACAGTTATGTCCGTGTTAACGATAATTCAGGATCAGGGGACTAAATGGGAAGTCTCTAGTTTTAAGACTTCTCTTAAGCAATGATGAGGTTCTTCCTTAGGCATTGGGGTTTTCTTATGGGCATATCTACGTGACTTTTTGAGATGAAGCAAACCGTTTGGTCTTGCCTCGCCCCGGGTGTCTTTTTGAATTGAGCCAGACTAGGATTATATATATGCATGTCCTAGCTGGCGAGGGGCATATATCATTATATACTCTCTAAACTATTGATTATATTATCTATCAATGTGAGGCAACCTGTAGGTTGTGTAGTCGTGTATTAAGAAAAGAAAGACATTGTTATGATGATGACTAAACTTGGCGTTTTGAATACGTAACGATATATGAAGCCTATTAGGTCTTTGCTGATAGATGATGAAACGTTGAATTGACTAGATAACAATGACAGTAGTGGGACTTGGTAGACCGGCTGGCTTCTTCTTGGTCTAAATGATCGTGGATATAATAAACATCTTTTTTACTGTCTTTTGACCAATGTTGAGATTCAGGATAGACAGGGTATACATTGATCATTTGGATGTCTAATTTGTAGGTTGCATTTTGAACACTGGGACACTGGATAGTGCCCCAAACCATGGCACAATAGCTGCTGCTTGTGCAGTTAATGTTCTCGATAGTTCATAAATTTAAAACCCGTTTCCTCCATGTTTTCCAAATTTCATCCCTTAATTTGTAAACCGTTTTACATCCACATGTAAGGAAATGCCAATTTTCTAAGTTTCTCATCTTCCTGATGGGCCATCCGAACCTCTTCTATCAAAAAAACATGCTGAAGCAGATTTCATCAAAAGAGCAGTTTATTGCAAACCCAATGCATTTCGGGCCCCAATGGGCCCTTCGTCAGGGGTAACTGGAAAATCAATAAAACAGGTGTTGAAATACACTGCGCCACTGTATTTATAAAATTCACGAATTCATTTGTTCACAAAACATTTCAATGACGCACATTGCTCTAACTGGAAATGTATATTTTTCTTATCACGATTAGCATGCATTAATAAACTTGATTATGGTCTGATGTTTATCTATTAACATATGAATCCATGACCTCATTTTTCACACTGTAGCTTTAAAAATTCTGTGTTGTCTCCCCTCCTTTCAAGTTAAAGGCACGTCTGTTTAATGCCATACATTCCTCTTTATGAGATACTGATCTCTGAACGTCCTGTGCGTCTAGATAATCCTCAGGCTCCCCACCTTAACTCCTTACTTTTCCTCTCATAGACCTAACATTGTTGGTTACCATTTAATAATTCTTTAACCTTACATCAACCCGTTTCAACATTTCACTTCGTGAATACACATAATTGTGGCTAGTATTACAAGATGCAAGCCTCTTACTGCTCTCATCCTCTCTTTCTAAATGTTGTCACCATGCCTTCAGAATTATTAAATGGTAACCAACAATGTTAGGTCTATGAGAGGAAAAGTAAGGAGTTAAGGTGGGGAGACAACACAGAATTTTCATTTCGAATAAAATTGCAAAATATAAACAATGTTGGTGAACCAGAATTAGATAGGTCATGAGGGAATGTTTTCTAGTATTGTATTTATCCTTTCCCCTCTTTTCCCTGACCTCAAAGTAACGTTAGAGGGGTCCCCTACTTCATGTTTTTGGGGATATGCACCGTCTGCGGGGGGAACTGGGTGCGCGTTTGTTGGAAGGTTGGGCGCGGGAGAAGGATGCCAGAGTGTGTCTACTTGGCACTTTGATTCAGCTTTTGCCGTCCATCTGCCACAATCGGGAGGAGACTGCTGTTTTCCACTTTCATGTCGTGGATGTATTTTGGGGCGTTTTGAGTTTCGGAGCTGGTAGGGAGCAGGGGGGCCTGGGATCCTGTGGGGGGACGTGGGACTGAGGACACGGGAAGTGGCGGTGAGATTCAAGTGCGGTGTGCCCGGCGGTTTGGGGTAGGTTGTTGGCATCTGCGCGGCAGGCAGGGTCAGGCGAAGTTTTCTGTCGGGGTGACCATAACAGGGTGACAGCGTCTCAGTTGTTAGGGGTCCTGCAGCACGCCCTACGCGCCATGGGTGAGGACCCTAGGGTTTTTGGGACACACTCATTCCGCATTGGGGCGGCGACGGATGCAGCACGACATGGTTGGGGGCGGGAGGAACTCATGCGCTTAGGGCGTTGGAAGTCGGACTGCTATAAGACGTATATTAGGCTGCGAGGAGTGGGGTTGGATGACCGCGCTTGATGGCGTTTTTTCCGGTGGCTCACATATGTGTTTTTGCAGGTGCAGTGGCGGGGCCAGAGGAGGCTGTCCGGTCAATCCTCATTGTGGGTCATTCCTGCACGAAACGGGCGGAATGTGCAGAATGGGAAAAGGAACGGAGTTTGAATCTCGGATTGGACTCAGGGTTATTTGTTTGTCACTGGCAGGGAAAAGGGGATATGCGGTGGCATGAGCTGTTGCCAGCATTGAGTAAGGTGGTCAGGAGGGGAGTGTGTCCGGATGTGCTGATTATACACCTATGGGAGAATGATTTAGTACAGTTCAAGGGTCTGGCTTTAGTCAAGCACATGAAGAGGGATTTGTTGGAGGTGCGGCGCCAGTGGTCAGGCTGCCATGTTATATGGACAGAATTGGTAGCGAGGCTGATATGGAGAGGAGCGGAATGGCCGACGGCCAGAGATAGGGCGCGCAGAAACGTTAACAGGGAGATGAAGTGTTTTTGCAAGAAGGAACGTCTGGGTAGGATGGAACATCCGGAATTACGCTATGGGGCAGTGTACTTTTTTCGGGAAGACGTAGTGCATCTATTTCGGTATGGGATGGAGTTGTACATTGTGCAATTGAAGGAGGCACTAGATAGGGCCAAATGAATATGTCAATACCCTAAGAGAGAGGTTGCCTAAGGGGGGGGGGGGGGGGGTCGAAAGCCATTAGGACGACTTTCGAGTGGCGGTTTTTCCTAAAAGTCCAGGGTGGAGTTATGAGGTCTGGGTTTACAGTTGGGTAGGTATAAGTAGTTATATAGTTAGGCAGGTAGGAACGTTGGAAATCGCAAGTTGTTGTTTATAATTGTTGCAGGGGGATCCAATTTTAGGGGTGTGGGGTGTGGGGTGCGGGGTATGTTAGGAAGTATATATTTAGTGAGGCTTAGTTTTGTTCGGCACAGGCCAAGGGTATGTATTTGTAAGGTGCACCTGTTTCCAATAAAGCGGCCTTTTGTACACCAACACGCTGGTCTGTGGTATGTCTGCCCCTCCCCACCCCAGTAGGGGCCCAATGTATCATTCAGGGTTGCGTTCCCGTGACTCTCAAAGACGGGCTGCACGCTTTCAAGCTGGAGTTTATTTTTACTTGCCTTTCAAAGAAAATCACATAACTTGGAGTCTTCTCCTCAAACAACCGGTAGCATTCTTGAAACACGGAAGTGGATGTGAATAATTCAGGCATTACTAGTAGACAACCAAGGAGGTTTGGCTTGTGATACCCTGCTGCGTGCTGGAATTAGTCGTCATTTTGTGTGGCATAATCTTGCCATGAAGATACACTTATGTTGGAAAATGAAATATTCCTTCATGCATAATCATAGGTTCTGGTGTCTCATAATATTGTTGATGAGTGTTATAGTCTATTGATCTCCGTCAATTCATTCAGACCACGAGAGGCTGTGTTGAATTTCATTACCAAGTTCGCTTCACTCATGGTTACTAGGATTTTGGGATCACCACCTCTGGAATTTGGCTAGATGACACTGAGGACTGTCCAATTAAATTCTTTCTCGTTGTGGTTTAGTTCATGGAAGTGGCTGACTAGAGGTGCACTCATAATTTTGTTCTTTATTCTGGATTGATGTTGCACAATTCTCTGTCTGACCTCCTGGTTGGTTTTGCCTATGTACATCTGTGGGCATGGGCATATAATTGCATAAACCATGTTCCTAGTTTTGCTGTTTGAAAAGTCATTATGTTGCCATTGTTCCTGGCACAAACGGCTCCCTCGGTGGTGAAAATGCAAGCAGTACAATTTTCACATTTATGGTGTCCTTGAATGGGTTTTAAACTCAGGAATGAACGTAAGTTGTCTTGTCTTTTCTGTTGTTCATCTGTGGCTCTGATTATGGGTTGTCCAATGCTGGTATTCTTTTTTAAAGCAAAGAGCGGTATATCAAATCCAATACAATTGTGAAATTGACCAATCCTTCAATCTAAGCTGGTTGGGGGGAAGAAAATGTGTGAATAAATCAGCACAAGCTAGGAAATAAGGCATAATGCCTGTTCCTGCAGTATCTTATCCACTAGCTTACACCAGCAGGATGCATAGTGTTATTGTTTTATAAATGAAAATTCCGCAAGGTAATATTTTCTTAGATTGAAGGACTGGTTCATTTTCACATTTTTATTGTCTTTTTATTTATGTGTTAATGTTTTTGTATGTTGAATCATCGCTGTAAAACGTATATATGAGAACAGAAAAAAAAGTTGCCTGTCAAAAAAGACATGCGATTAATGTTGATATTGTTTAACAAAAATAGAGAAATAAGTGTGAAATAAATAACAAGGGCCACTACATATGTAGTGTGGTTCCTACACCCAAATTTAATGATTGAATTCAGCACCTAGACACCAAAATTGTATCTACAGGATACAACGCATTCCAGTCCTACTCTGCTGCAACGGTGCACAAACAGTAGCCGTGAGCCAACATAGATACCCTTGCGTGATGGTGCAAGGGGTGCCTGCATTGCAGGATGATTGTTTTTGTGCAGGAAGGGCAACCTTCCTGCACAAAAACTATCACTAATGCATAATGCATTACACTAGAAAGTGCAAAAAACAAGGAGAAATAAAAGCACCACTCCTACACCCCCCTGACGAGGCATACATCTGGGAATGTCAGGTTTCGTGGATTTTAGTATGGGAACACCCAGAGCAACACCCTTGGAATTCCACTTTCACGCAGAGTAATGCGTGAAAGGGGCCCATATTTACAAGGCCATGAAAAGTCACACAAGCTAACTTTACATGACCTTGTAAATATGGGCAAACACACTGCGCTGACGGTGCGTCCAAAACAGTGACGCACTGGCAGTGCAATGGGCTTGTAAATGAAGCCCACAATATGCAAAACAAAAGGACAGCCTCAAGATGCAGACTGGAAGAGGAAATTGTAGAAGAAAACAGACCCGACTCTCTATTCTTCCCATCTCCTTGTCTATGGAATTCTATTAAACTTGTCAATCCCACATCACTCTTCTTTGGGAAGCAGGTACGGTGGTTAAGCAGGGCTGCAAGGAGAAATGTGTGTGGGAGGTGAAGGAAGAGAAAGGCCGACAGGAAAGCAAGAAGGATACATGGAAGGGGTAAGGCAGTGTTGCTCTATGTCACAGGAGTATGTAGAAAAGATGACAATGGAGACATGTATATGTTAAAGTCTATTGTTCATCTGACTGGCATGCTCTGCTGCATTATTCATCTACTTCTGGGGAAACCCTGCTGTCTATTCTCCTTCCTATTCTGAAGTGGCCTGATCTTCACTACACTTCTTATCCAGTGTCTGGGTAAGGAAAGGGCATCCAGTGTCTGGGTTGTGGACCTGACAGGATTCTGTGCTATGGGGATCTAGTTTCCCCCATGACATGACACCCCTTTTTAGAGAAAATACCACATGCCTTATTTGACATTCTCTTCTTCTTCCATCTTTCCCTGCTGTTGAGGAGAAAACCCTTCAGTATCTTCTCGATTAGCTGGCCTTGCCAATTGAGAAGTTGAGCTAATCTTCTCGCTAGGAATGGTCTGATGATCAGGTTCTTGCACACCCCCAGGTGACATGGAGTATTGGGTTGTGTAGTGGCTGGCTACATGGAACCATCAGAATATGCTAGGACACTCTGTATGGAAACAGAAGTCTAAATCAAATGTGTATTTTGGTGGTTCTATATAAGAAGGTTTTCTGGACCCTGATGTGAATAGCGATTTTGTTGATCCAGGATCTTGGATCTCCCTCTGGCTAAGCTGGACCTCTCTGACAGCGCTTAGAGACCTGCTGGTGATAATGCACTCAACAAATTAAAAAAATAAAAATAAAAAAGAGACTGTGGTGAAATGCTCTTCTCTATATAAGACAAGTATGCAGGTGATTCTCTATGTGAAGGTTCTCTTCACTGTGGAGCTAATCCTGATTCCATGATCCAGTGTGTGGTGCCTTTACTTGATTTTGTAGACATCACACTTCGGCAATTCTCATATGCTTCTTCACGTGGGGAGTCCCTTCGAGCTAACAGATTTAACTCAGTTTCAACAGACTCATATTCAGCCTTGTGCCTGTCTGAATATTGCCAATGATTTCGTCAATGGGTATCTCATGCTTGAATCTTGATTTCTGGGGTATGTGACTCTCTGTTCCCCTCATGTGAAAATGTATGCTGCCTTTCAGTTCTCTCTCCTTGATAGCTGTTATCTCAGAAGTAATTTTCAGAGCCCTGCTGTGGAACTGGGAGGATTCTATGTTGCAGGATCCTAATGTGCCCTTCTAGATATTGAAATATTTTCAGTAAGCTTAAGTAACAGTGAAGGCAATGAGAGAGCAATATTTCTAAGCCTCTTCTTCACTATGGCATGGATGATTTGTGTTGTTACCTTAGACATGGTGTGCTGTAGTATTCTTCGTGCCACATTTTATGCTTCCTAGCATGAGACCATTTCACGGATTGGACCAATCAGTGATCCAACAGGTAGACTGCCAGCTCTGACCTCCAGGTCAACCTCAACAGTAAAGTTAGATTTCGCCCAGGACATCCAAGACAGTCCAGTTTGATAAGCCACACACTCCCATCGGTGCATCTCCTCTGGCATGTGTACCATCTGCTGTCTTTTTCCCACACCTACATCTTCGAGAAACAATTTAAGGCATCGTTGAAATGAAGATGGATGACAACCACGACAAGCACACCTGATATTGACTCCATATGGTATTCAAATTTAAAGAGTCCACTGGAGAGTGTGTTGTTTGTGGTGTTACTGAGTACATGCATTAGACGAGCTTAAACATCTAGGGGCTTATTTACAAGCCTCTTGCGCCAATTTTGCGTCACTTTTTCCGTGTTAAAAGTGGCGCAAAAGTGGTGCAAGGGGCTTGTAAATCTGGCCCCTAGTTTCTTGTGCAATACTAGTTCACTGTAGCGCTGCACAGAAACCTTTAATACGTAGGAAATACATCCCTCTCAAAGCGGGGAAGACTCTCATGCAGCACTGGATTTTGTCTCTGATACACAACATTTCTGCTTTCTAGCATTGTCCCTTGAGACGTTACTGTCCCGATACAACGCATTGAGGCATAGACAAACATTTGAACGGCTAAAAAGGGAACCCCGAATGATACCATCAGTAACTTTGTCTTCATGGTGCCTCAGTCTCTGTTTCACAACCTAAAGGCACTGAATTTCATAAAACACACAGAGTTTGAGTGTCATGAAAGAGCCAACAATATGCGTGCTATCTCAATAAGGATTCAGCCATTACGAATCCATTAGAGAACATAGGTTAACTACATTTCTTTTTAAAGTTTCATTTTAATTGGCAAATTTTGCCACAGAATCGTCTGCCCTCTTCTGTTGCTTCTTTCAATGTTAAATGGTTTTCGAGAGAGCACTCTGGTGATCAAATGGGAGACAAGATCCAGATATTGGGGAAAACATACTAAAACGTTCTGCCTGGTTTTGTGACAAAAAGGGGCTCCAAGAGCTGAACTGAGATTTACTTTCAACTGCATGGAGTGTTTTGAGCTGTGAAGTACCTCTAATGTAATGCAAGGTAGCGCAATGCGCTCCTTTGCATGAACGAGGCATACCATAGGAGAAACATGGACGTTTCCATGCAACCACATATGGGTTTTGATGCAAAGCCCTTTCTACTAAGAACCTGTCTACTGAAAAAATCGAGACAGCACATTCCGCCAAAAATTAACACCTCCTCTGGGCAGGTGCAAAGTTTGAAAAAAGTTGTGTTTTTCAAAACCTCAAAACCTTTCCAACTTTACATGTGTGCTGTACTGTACAACACACATAGAAAGTGGAGAAAATATTAAACTTTGGCAAAGCATAGTCCTCTTTAGAGGAAGGGTAACCTTCCAGTACAAAACCCATGCATGACATCTCACACACACACACTTGCACTATGGGGCAAGAGTGTGTACATTGGCACAAGGCAGCCTAAAGTGGGCAAATGCTGGGGAAGAGAGATACAGTGCCACATCTTAGTAGATATGGCTCTGTTCTGCTCTCTCCCTTTGACACAAAACCCCAGTGTGCATTGATTTTTTTTCCAAGTCAATAGAGCACAGATTTTACTCAAATTCACACAGCCCGGAATGAAGCGCAAAGGGTAAAAAATTGTGCTGTGCGATATTTGAAAAGAGTTGCGCGCAGATGTTATCAACATCGAATTTTGAAAACAATGATTTAGCTCAACACTAAGAATTGCATCACAATGCAGATGCAAGCAAGTGGTGTCTTATTTGAAATCTGCACTCGAGAGACGTCATCGAGTGCAAATTTCTATATGCAGACAACTGTCAATAGTTAAATTGTGTAATATGAGAAATTCTGTGTTAGGTACATGTATTATTATAAAACGAACAATGGCACACAAGAGGCAAGTAGGGTCCTCGGGTAGCTTAGGCTACTAATATTTAAACAGGCATTAGTCAGAAGAAACAATGAGTGAGCCCACGGTGGACTTGTTACGCAATATATGCCGGGACACAAGGTTGATATTACATCACATTTATTAACAGCATAAATAGAGTATCACTTTTTTCATTCAGGTGATAGGCCTGTTGCTCACACAAATATAGTGAAGGGGCATGAAGTGAGGGTTTGGTGACATTTATAAATTACATCGCATTGACAACAATAAACAAAACTCCAATTACATTAATGCAATGGAGAAGTTTTGGTTGTAGAAAAGGGTCGACGGCGTTTCGATCTCATTAAATCGAGATCATCATCTGGAGGAAAGAGTGTGAGCAAGTAGAATCTACGGAGAGGAGAGAACATGATATCATCCATTGGTCCAGAGTGGTGATCATTTAATTTGATACAAACCAATTATTGAAAGAGAAATTTATTAAAAAAAAGGAATTTTAGGAATAGCCAAAGAAATGGGCTCCACGAGCAAGGAATGAGTGAGACATTAAATGTCACAATAGATGTAAGTAAGGCCTGGAGTAGCAGGAGAGAGCTGCCTCCACAGGAACAATCATCATGTTAAGTAGATAGAACAGTTGTATGAAATAAAGCAAAAGACAGAACTACATCATGCTGGGTTGCAGTTAAAAGACACCAGCTAAGGTGAGGCAGTCACACTAATGGCTAATGGAAAACCTGTGCAGCCAATAAGCATTATTTAGGAAGTAAGGCTAAAGACAGAGCTACATCATGCTGGGGTGCAGTAGAAAGACGCCAGCCAAGGTGAGACAGACGCTCTAGGGGCTATTGGATATCCATTAGCGCTGGACTTAGGAATAGTACAATTTACTATTCCTACTCTAGTTTGTGCAACCTCAGGGAAGGTGTTGGATTGTAAATCCAACACCTTCCGTCCCTTAAAGCAAGTCGTTGTAACCACTTGCGATGTAACGGCATGCGATGTAAAGCATGCAATCTAAAAGCTGTTATCCATAGATACGTGCTGCCCTGGTATCTCCTTTTCATGCAACACATTACAATGCAGTAACTTTCATTGCTGCACTGCATGAAATAATAGTAAATTTGACCCAAAGGTCTTTGCACATTGTAGCTCTTCTTTGGAAACAAGCATAGACATATAAGTACTGTGATTTGCCTTTCTAGTGTTGAACATTAGTCTCTCTGCTGAGTTTAGAACTCCGTTTCGAAGAGCCAGGTTTGATTTTAGAAGACATGTGTTTAAGGAGGTTCTGTAGTCCAGTCTGGAAAGAACTAGGGATTGATTGAACTAGGGCATCAAGTGATTGCTTTGATACAAGATCTTCCAGATGGTTGAAAGTAAACATCATACAAATCCACCAAGCACATCCAGTCATTATTCTGGACAGCTGTAAAGATCTAAGACAAAATCAGCATCTTGAACTTCTGAAAGGGGGATCTAATTTAGATCCTTGTTTTCTAAAACGGGCAGAGTTATCATCTCTTGTTCCATATAAAAAAGTAATGGAAATAGTATCCCAGCCCCATTTCTGTGGTGGGGCATACACTACAGACCTCTTGCAGAAGGTTTTGAGATGCTAATTGGAGCAGAATGTATCTAGATAAGGCAGTTGGAACAGCCTTTCTTCAGCAACTGAAAGGACCCATGCTTCAGTGGTTATCAGGTTCAGAAATTGTAGTCTTTCCTGCACAGAAGTGCAGGGGGTCTCCTGAGACAGTACAGAAGAGAGTGATTGGTTCCTTCTTTACTAGCGTCTATTGAGGCGGGGGAAGCAGTCTGTCCTTCCCTCTGAAGTATCTCCTTCAGCAGCAACTTCCTGTCAGTGGTTTGGGTCAAAAGAAAAACCTAATCTTGAAAGGCTAAATTCTTTCTCAGCTGGAAGAGGTAAAGTGCTTTCAGTGGTGCCATTTGTATGGTGTTCAGCTTTCTGGCCAAGCCAATGCCCAATTAATACTGCTGGAAGATGGTATCTACTACCAGTTGGGTGTGGTGCAAACTGCTGCGGTTTTCTGGCGCCTCAGCCCTTTATTCCTCTGCCCTTCCCCTCCCTAACCCCCCTGGTTACAGATTACAGGGGAAACGTTGGTGCAACGCACCTTAGCCAAGTTCGATATCACTAAGGTGGGAGACCTGTATCCGGATGGCCATGTTTTTTCAGTCGTAGACGATGCACGCTTCCGGATGGAACCTTTCATGGATGCTTTTATACTGGGGTGCATACGCTCTGCCCTGAGTGCCACATTTCCCACTTACCCAATTGAGCCCAACTCTTTAGTGCCACTAACATTGATCATAGAGGGAGAGACTAGTGCACATCTCATGCAAAACTATACAAAGCATGTGCGGGCCTTCGTCCGGTAAGCGATGACAAGGTACGCAAAGAATGGGAAAAGGACTTAGGTAGAGATATTACCAATGACCAATGGGCTAAATGTTGCGCGGTAACACAGGAAGTCTCCCTTAACAGCAGGTATAAGCTACTTCACTTCAAGTTTTTATGCATGCAACTTTTACTTTACCTCCGCCAAGACACACAGGTTGGACCCGGAGTATGAATGAATTATTTATTTATATTGCACAGTTACTTAAAACCATTTGCAATACATCTTGCATGCCAGTTAAAAGAAGGTTATAAAAAAAAACAGCAATTCTAGAAGAAGACATTTGTATCAACACTCTCAAAACAGTGTATAAAAAGACAATAAATATATAAGTATATGTAACTGTACATTGGTGAAAACAGCAAGAATCTGCCAGTGCGTCCTATTTACTAAGTTTCTTGTGTATTTAAAATGTTTAATTACTAAGATGATATCTTCTCCGTCTGGTTAATGGGGCAAGTTGGCTTATTGAACCGAATTGGCTTCAACGTGCCTAACCCCTCGTCTTTCATAAGACGATTTCGAAGCTCGACCATGTATTTCCCAAACCTGGCCAGGTCCGATGGAACAGTACAGGAGAAAAGTACCAAAACGGCTTCTTTTACTGTTCAACCCCCGTGTTGTAGCCAAATTTGTTTTAAAAAGATCTGTCGGGGCAAATGCATCACAGGACAGCAACAAATCATGTGTAGCAGAGATTTGTGTTTATAGTTGCAGAGTCTGCATCTTGTTTTGTGTTCAAGGGAACTCCACCCGGGGTTTAGCTCTGTGATTTGAAGGGGCACTAGTCTGGCCCATATAATGTTTTTAAGTGCTTTCCTTCCTAGTTCTTGACTAAGATAGGGCTGGGTTTTATGCCCAATATATGATGTTGGTGGCCCTCTTCCTGTTACGAATTCTGCTAGGTCATTTATGTGTGACAGGAGAAAACATTGTTTGTTTATTGCATTTCTAATCGCCAGATAGTTTGTTGGTCCATCCTTCCAGTTTTCAATTGCCAACCAGCCGCGGGCCGTGGAGGGAGTTACGGTGGGGCAGGGAGGCGGGGAGGGGGAGGGGCAGGGTGGAGAGGGCTAAAAACCGGCATATGGATAATTACAGGTAAGTAAACAATTTCAATAATAAAACGAATTTCGTAGCGCGCACTGCATCGCAAAATGCGATGCAGTGCGCGCTACGAAATTCGTGACTTCCTTGACAAAAATCTTAAACCACCTTTAGATCGGCTCAATACTGACGTGAAGCACTAGGCAAACCTGCCATTGACTCTACTCGGACGAGCTGCTCTATACAAAATTATGGCGCTCCCGAGATTCCTATACGCCTTAGAAAATACACCGTACCCAATCGCACCACACTACTTCCAGCGGGTTGCCGCGGAAGTTTCAAACTTGCTGTGGGGTAATCGTCCACCACGCATTGCGTATATTAAGTTGAACAGAAGCTGGTACGAAGGGGGGATTGCCTTGCCAAACTTACAACTGTATTACTGAGCGGCACAACTTAAAATCGTGAACCAGTGGATACATGCACCAAGGGAAGACCGGGCATTTAGAGCTGATTGGGCACAGCTAGGAACGGACAGTATGTTGTCGGCGCTTTACAATAAGCGCCAGGTAGCAAAACTGGTGGGACCCACACGGCACACAACCACACTCTGGCACACAGCGCAGGCGAAGTTGGGATGGAAGGGGAAGATCACTAAACTTACCCCACTCTGGGACACAAAAGCACTAGGGAGCCTGAGACACAGTAAAGGCTTTGCACAATGGGATAGCATTGGCATCTCCACAGTAGGCGATCTGTGGGAGAAAAATACAGTAGTCCCATTCACACAACTTCAGCAACAATATGGTTTAGGTCCGAACGAAACCTATAGATACGTGCAAATACGACATGCACTGTTACAGGCAATACCACCAGACACTGATGTTCCGGAGTCCTCACCACTAGAGGATAGGCTACTCACCGACTACATGCAGCAGGGCGCAACTTCCCTTACTTATAAGAAATTACTTAACAATCTAACAGAGCCCACACTGACACTGAGAGAGAAGTGGGTAGGAGACATTGGGGAAATCGACGATACTGAATGGAACGAGGCATTGGCCTTCCCAAAAGAGGTGGGAATTTCAGCAAAATTTAGGTTAGTACAACTCAAAATCCTACATCGATACTATACAAGGTATATGCTCCACAAGATACACAAAGCACCACACCCATATTGTCTTCGCGGCTGCGGAGAGGAGGGTATTCTTTTCCATACACTATGGGACTGTCCTCTTGTGGTTGAATACTGGCGACAGGTGATGCGCACTGTATCACAGGCACTCCAAATTTCCCTGCCTCCTGAACCGCGTAAATGTCTGCTGAATATTTGGGAACCGACCGACCTGACCAGGTATGGCCAAATATGGGCAACTCTGGCCATTATGGTAGCCAAAAGAGACATAGCGCAGAAGTGGGGTGCACCTGACTTACCCACGGTCTCGCTGTGGAACAGGAACATGGACTTACTAATGTTTACGGAGGGGGCGGTATATGTACTTAGGGCCTGCCCCCGTAAATGGAATAAAGTGTGGTCGGCTTGGAACATATACAGAGGGGAGTTGTGCGACCCTTTACCAGAAGATGATGATACAAACTCAGATGAAGAGGACGACGTAGATTAGAAGGAGGCGGAGGGGTTATATGATTTGGAGTGGGTAGTGGCGATGCACCGCATTCTAGACATACCTCCGGATACACCTTTGCATGCATAGAGAACCACACAGGGCATGGGTACAGATGTGATACCGAACGTGTAATGTAAGCGTTTATCTTGACCTCAGTTACGAGTTATGTTTACTAACACAGAATATAAACATGATAGACCTACAACTTGCCACCTATGACACAGAATGTACTCTATGTGATGTTTACATGTTACGCCGCCGAGTCCCAGGGTTGTCGGCCTAAAGGCTGTGTGTACATAGATATGATTAACTGAGATTCTACAAATGAAACAGCCGGCCCTGAGGGTTGTAGGCGATGTGCTGTGTTTACTTATGCATCTATAACTAATAAAGGTCTTTCAAAAAAAAAAAACATTATTATGGTATAGTCCTTCAATCGAATTTTTTGAGTAAGAAGTCCTCTAACTCAACCTTTTCTTTTTTAATCTTAAATGCAGAGCTCTCACTGAAATATAAATATAAAAAGCAATGCTTACTATTGTCCTCTAAAATCCATACTGTATGGTTTTAATGTGTGGATCTGAAACTTATTAGAAAGTTTAATGCGCATAAGTACAATAATCAAATAAGTCTTGAAAATCTGGGAAATTATGATATGTACAATAGTAGTGATGAAAACAAGATAGATACAAAGGGCAAAAAACGGAATAAAAATAGAATATACAATATATATCTATGTGTACAAATATACAAAGCCTTGAAAACCAAACAGGCCACCAGTGCCGCGTGCGGCCCAGTTTGAAAGTGGGCGCTGCGTGCACCTGACCTGCTGTTTATAACTGCTAGTGCGCCAGCGGCAGTCACAGTGCTTTCAAAATTGCAGCCATGACGTCCCGCCGCCACGTTTGTATGTGCTCAGTTCTTGACTGTTGGTCCACAGGTCTGTCCCAACCTCCAGGGCCGTCAATCAATCTTGTAGCGCGCGAGCGCTACCAATGACGGCTCTGGGCGACATTAAATGATTTATTTTGTCCAGCTCTGCCCTCGCGATGAGAACGACGTAGCAGTGACGCGTCACACGCTTCACCGCTACGCGCTCTTGTGTTCATTCTGGCCTGGGGCAGTCAGTGCAGTGCTGCTCTCTGGGCGATTTGCTGCCTCTGGAGACTGGTCTGGCTGCTGATAAAGTTCGAACCAACCACACCTGCCTGCCATAGAGACCATAGAGCGAGTCACAAGTGAGGTAAGAGGAGAGTTTTCAGAGGGGATATTTAGTGAGTGGCAGCATAGCTGCAAACAGGGCTTTAAGTGGGATGAAAAAACTGAGGGGTCTCTCAAAGCGGGGTGGCCGATTTAATTAAGGACGTGGCTTTAAAACACTTATGCTAAAAATCTAGCATAGTGTGCCGCCTGACTTGTATTTTGCTGTTTGTCATTACATCCAGTCCAGATATGTGATACAACAAGTAACATCATACCTACAGCCAGGCCCGGTTCTAGAAGGTGGACCAGGTCGGCCAGGCCCACCCAAGGATTTCCCTGGCCCACCCTAGGTCATTGTGAACTGGAAAATGAGCGTTTTTCATCCTAATGTCTCAAAGTGGCTTGAAGAGCCATTGTGCCCTGCTGCGTTGTTTTATTTAATTATTAACCATTGACATGCTCTAGTTTCAGGCCTGGGGACAGGTGTGAAATCAGCAGGGCTAGTAGCTGCTATGATGTGCAAATGAACCGCACAGACATCCTGAACACTTTCACTCACTCACACTAAAGAGGCTGGAGGCTTCCATCACAAGGTACCTAGGAGTTGCAAAAAGTGATATGACAGAAACGCTTTGCAAAGGATTTCCTTTTCCCCAAAAAGTGAGTGAAAATGTGTTTATAATTAGCAAATAGATTTACTCAGGTTTTTCTTTAAATGTCTGCCTACTCTAAGGCCATTACTAACTTGCAGTACTACATAAAAAATAAATTAATGGAAAAAGTAAAACAAAAATATGTTTTATCTTTCCATTGGATAAATGAAAAAAACATTCTATTCATCATTAATTCACACCACAATATTAGTATGTCGATTGTTACAAGTGATAGAATGATTCCTTGAGCAGGGTACCTATGGGCAGGGCCACTGGATTTATATGATTGTGCAGGCGTGGCATTTTTCACATAGCTATGGATTTGCCGTATTTGTCACATAATCCATTATCTTCTGCATAATCTGCAGATTTTTAAAGAGTTTTTTTAGCTCAAATGGTTCAAAAGTTATAAAATTGCAATGACATGTGGTGGCGCTGAGTGGAAGGTTCTTTCCTAAGGTTGACTGGTCACCTTCTGATTGCTTATTGCTATATTCAGGTGTTAAACATCTACATTTTAAAGTTGTGACAAGCAAAGTCCTTCCCCTTTCCCAAAGCTAGAAGGGCAGCAGAGAAAGCGAAGTCAGTAGCTCTTTGGGTGGTAGTTATTGTCTTAAAAATGTCAAAAGAGGACAGATGCCAACACCTAAAATATCGAATCTCTGAAATACTTACTGGAACCCATTCGTCTTCATGGCCCACCCATGCTTCTTTATGGCCTACTCAAAGAAAAATCCTAGAGCCGGGCCTGCCTACAACAAGTCAGGACTATTGGCTTTGTCAATGGTTAATAGTTGCATATGATAAATAAGCTGCAACTATGGTGTGTTACATATAAAATTGAAAAAGCTTCCACTTAAAGCCCTGGTGACAATGCCACAATGTTGCTGCTCTTGCGTTTCAAAAAGAGAAGGGGAATCCAGAGAGAAAATTACTCTTTAAAGGATTTCCCTTCCCCCCCGCAATGCTCATCTGGCATTACGTCATGCTGTAAGTTCTCCACTAGTGAGAAGTGAGCAGTGTGAGCAGCTCACATCGATGTGCTTGCTGTCTCGAAATGGGTCTCTATCTGGCTGTTTTGCGCCCTGGCATTTTTTTCCGGACTGCAATGACAGCAAACTAATTTTACAATTTTTTTTAAAAACCCTGCCACAAAGAAATTGGCAACAAGGAGAAGCATGATAGTAGATCTTTTAATCTTAATTGGTTACAAAGTCTGCATTTTTAAATATTTTTATAGGGCTAAGGCATCTGCTAGAGAGGTGCCCAGTAACTATCAGAATAATAATTGGTGAGATAACCCAAGAGCTTAAAGTATTTCTTGGAGAAATTTCTGTTTTGTGTAGTCCCAGATCTGACTCAAAGTAGTATAGACGGTTAATGTGTCTGCAAAGCACATCATGTAATATGCAGATGGCAGATTATTTTTAATGTAGCTAGGTTAATTTACTGCTATGAACACAGATCCTTTTGTTACTTGTAGTTCATAAATAGTAAGCCTTTTAATATAGCACAGTGAGCTATGTAGGATATGTTACTGCTACAACTTTTAACCCTCACTGACTCATGCAACACATCTTGTACACTGATTTACATGTTTGCATGATTTATTTTCAATCTGTATGTTATGTAAATCACTCTGACACCCTGCATTGGGATGTGAAGCATTATAAAAGAAAGTAAAATAGTGCTGTTTAAATTGTGTGTAAATACTGGAACCGACCAACACATCTCAGAGACTTACAGTTCATGCACTTACATAAAGGGGCCTCACAAAGTCAAAAGCATGCCTCTCTTAAGTACCTGTGAAGAGATAACCAGATGTGTGCTTTTGTATCCCTCCGTTGTACTTACATTTAACTGTGAGGTTCCAGGCCACTCAATCAAAAGGAGGCCTAATGGCCCCTTAACTTGCCCTTTATCTTTGATCCATCTGGAGATGAATATGAAAAAAAAGAACCTCGCTGCCTGCATGTTGCTGCTGGGAATGAAAAGCAGTCAAGGTGCAGGTGCTGCTGAACGTGTCTAGTAGTCTGAAAATTACACCTAGACAAGTCCAGCATATTTCTGTGGGGCCAACTTCTTGGCAGTGTGGACAGTGTTCACCCTGTGAAAATAATGTGTGGACGCTGTGCACCCCAGAATTGTGCCCTGGTTTGTGTCTTTCAGTGGCTGCATGGTTATTTCAGTCCAAGTCCTGGCAATTCACAAATATAAACTTACCTAGACTTTTACTGGCACATCTACTAATGTAACAACGAAAGAGTGACTATTAGTGCAACCTAAAAACGGTTGAACTGAACAGCAAAAGACATCTACTAATGTAACAGACAGGCTAAAACCTTGAGTAGGAACCAAATGGCTATCTATACATCATCCTGAGTAGTAGTTAATGCAAAATTAATTCGCACAACCTTTTGGACTTTGGAGTGTATTTTTATCCAAGGTGAGGGGTTAGTCGACCGGTGGCTCAGACAATTTCTTTTGGTCATAGAAGTCAAGGTTTATAAAAGAATGACAAGCTTGGACATGATGGGACGCCCCCCTCTGTATGGTAATCAATGTACAGGATGTGTCAGATAACAAGACAGTGGGGGTTACACGGTGTAGGAGTCGCATGCCTTTCTTAGCTCACTGTATTTTATTGCAATTTAAACAAAGCAGACAACAAGCTAACATTTTAAAATGGATGTATTTATCCGTTATTCTTTTTATTATGAATATCTTTCTTTTTCTTATTCTGTCAAGCTTAGTTAAGAGTTCAAAGAAAGTGGTGCAGCCTTTAGAAAAAAGAAAAAGGCTAGAGAGGAAGAATTAACAAAGTATGAAGGTGCACTACTGAAATACCTCAGTCGCGAAACAGAAACTACTAGTACTACTACTGTTAATGAAGAAATTTCCGATTCTGAATTCAAACCATCATCAAAGTGAAGTGATCCTTCAATTTGAACAAGTGATACGGGGTGTAATGGACAAACAATTCCAGCTATTGACTTAAAAGATGTTGGTCTTTGGCCAAGTAAGATTAAAGATGGCACACGTATCTTACTGGTAGGACAAGGGGCGTCTGTGGTTCAACATCTAGATTCTGATTTTGGTGAAGTGATTAGTGAGGGTGCTTTAATCAAAGGACGAACCGGAAAACGTACATGCGAGTGGTTTTTTCAAACTCTGCCAAATAATGAGAAAATTTTGAGGTCATGGTTACTGTACTCTCCTTCCAAGAAAGCTCTTTACTGCTTTTGTTGCAGATTATTTGCAGACAGAAGTCATTCAAATTTTGATTCTGCAGATGGATTCAACATGTGGTGGGAACTCAATCCTAACATTTTGGATCATGAATCTATTGTGGCCCATGTTCGATGTTTCACACAAAGGAAGGAGTTGGAAATTAGAGTCCGATGTGGAGCAACAATTGATAAAAAGGCACAAGAACAAGTTGAAAATGAAGTAAAGAAGTGGAGGGAAATATTGTCAAGATTGTTGGATATCATTAGATTCCAAGCTAAACAAAATTTGGCTTTATGGGGTCACCGAGAAGGAATTCATTGCAAGACTGATGATGAACCTGAATCAACCGGAAATAGAGGACGTTTTCGATAATTAGTTCATTTGTTGGCGAAATACGATCCAGTGCTATGTGAGCATGCTGTAAGAATTAAGCTGGGAAAAAAGTATGCTAAATCCTATATGTCGCCTACTATTCAGAATGAGTTTATAGAAATTTTGGGAGAAAAAGTAAGAAGCAAAGTTATTGGGCAAGTGAAAGAAGCAAAGTATTTTTCTATGATATTCAACAGCACCCCTGATATTTCTCATAAGGATCAGACGAGCCAAGTTCTACGCTAAGTTATGATCAATGGAAATAAAGTGATTGTTGTGAAATCATTTATCGATTTCATTGAAACAAAAGGTAAAATCGCTGAGAATATTTCAACTATGATTTTGCAGAATTTTGGAAGCAACGGAATTGATATTCAAAATTGTAGAGGACAAGCATATGAAAATGCTGCTGTGATGGCTGGTCAAAATACTGGCGTTGAAAGACGCATCAGGTAAATTAATGGAAAAGCAGAATTTGTTGCATGTACAAATCACTTGCTGAATTTGGCTGGTTTACATGCAGCTTCTTTTGCTGTGAATTGTGTTACCTTTTTTGGAACTGTGGAGCATTTGCTCACGTTTTTTTCTTCCTCGACCCAACCGCTGGGATATTATGACTTCAGTCACTGGTCAAAGTGTCAAGCGCGTAATAGAAACTCGGTGGAGTGCACGGGGAGATGCTGTGAGTGTTGTAAAAAAGAATTACTCAAAAATCTTAAGCGCTGTAGAACGTTTAACTGGTGAAGAAGAACATAGAGTTACCAGGTCAGATGCTGATGTCCTGCTTGTTGCTTTACAATCTTTTTCCTTCTTGTGCTTTCTTGGCCTGTGGGGATCCGTCCTTGTAGAAATTAACGACACTCAGGTCTACCTCCAAACCAAAGGATTAAATATACAATAATGTGACATAAAACTCAATGCTTTAAAAGCATTTCTAACTGAAAATAGGTGTTAATTAGTTAACAATTCAGTAGCTTACGCCAAAGATATTTGTGATGATCTTGGGATAGTCATGGATCGTCTGTGTAGAAAGAAACTAATGGCAGGTGAAGAATCACGAGAAGCTGAATTGTCATACAAAACTGAGTTGACGAGAGAAATGTTTTCTTTACTGGACAGAGTGATCCAAGACATCACCACAAGATTTCAACAACTTCATGTTTTTGCTGAAAAATATGCTTTCCTTACTCCATTGAATCTTTTCAATGACAAATACGAATGTCAACTAAATCATTATCATGATGACAATAATGAGGAAGAGTTCCTCGTTGAGAGAAAAAGACTAGAGTTTTATTTCTGTTGCTGGTATGCAACATGAAACAGAGACATGGAAGGACAGTCCCCATGAACTTTTGCAGTTCATTCTAAAATACAGTCTTGAGAACTCTGTTCCAAATATTGTAATACTACTGCAAATTATCCTCACAATTGCTGTTTGCTGGTTGTGAGAGGAGTTTTTCTAAATTGAAATTGATGAATAATTACCTAAGATCTACAATGAGTGCCTTACGTTTAAGAAATCTTGCCATACTGTCCATAGAACACCAACATGAGTGATGAAGTAGACTTCGACCATGTCATTGATGATTTTGCTAATAGAAAAGCAAGAAAAATAACATTTTAGAATGTTGGATTTAAGTTTACCTTGAAAAATAAACATAGTGTTTTCATTTACTTTCCTATACATCATTTTGAATTTTTTTTGTATTTTTGGTGTACATTAAGAGGGGCTGCAAACTAAAACAATATTTTTTATATTATTACAAGACCTAACAATAAAGTCATATTAACCTTAGTGTTGTTTTCAGTGAATTTACTATAATTAATTCATGTCTGTCTCCCTCCCCCCTCACCCTTCTTGTGCAGGGGGCCCTCCCACCATGTTTGGGGTACAGATTCTGGGGTGGGCATGCGAGACCCCAGTCATTGGCACTGAACAACAGGTTATTGATAAGGATCTGATTGACTGTCCTAATCCTCTGCAGTTAAACGGTCGATGGCCCCTCCACTCCCCTCCTTTCACACACCAGGGGCTGAAGGTGACCCCCACCCGGCAGTGTGCAAGCCTTGCCGTTCCGTACTTGACCCATTATTATCATTTTACTGTTCTTGTAGACTTTTAACACTGTTGGTTACCATGAAAGTAATGTGAAAACAAAATCACAGAAAAATGTAATGTTTCTTGTTTCTTCTGAATATTCAAGGAGTGCCGCAGCACCGGAACAGTTTGTCCCGGGCCTTGGATAGAGTTGAACATGTTCCCATGGCCCCTACAGCTGTGTTTAAGGATTGTGATGATAATGTGTCACCCCTCCCTGTTTTTTAGCTTTGGGCCCTGGGGCAGGCTGTGCGCCATGTGTGTGCTGAGGCTGCTATGAAGGAGAGATGCACTATTACAAGCTGGCATTGGGTCCCAGGAGCACACGTCTTTTTATTCCCAGGGAGTTGGTTGCTGCTGCTTAGAAGTAATGACAGGGCGCGGCCCCTGGTTGTTGCCTTTGGGCCACCAGAGTGGGCTTTGTATCCGGTCTGTGTTGGCAAGGTGGAGTTGGCTGACCCTGTGTGCTGAGTTTAGTTCTAAGGGCACACAGTGAGTCATTCCCTGTGAATAATTAATTTGCTGTTTTTCAAAGAAAAAGAATCACAGGCTTCAACACTGTTACGTTGGTTTTGGGTCCTCAGAGCACATCATGTTTGTGCAGGTCCCCACTGCTTTAATGAGGGAACCATGATGTATGGTCATTTAATGTCAGCTGTAGATGATGGATCACTGAACAGTGTCATGTATGTGCATGTTTGCATTGTGCTGAGGGGATTACCAGGTAATTGTTCATGCAGCTCTCTGATGGATGTCACATGCGGTTGTTCTGAGTCCCCAGACAGATCATGCAGTCTGTGTGTTCTCTCTTGTACTGACAGTCACTGGTGTATTCAACTGTGTAGCCTTGGACCGCGTCATGTATGTGCATGTAACTTGCATGATCGAGGTAACTATTAGCGACGATACCACGTGTCTCTCTGACCTCTTTCAAGTGCTCACCGTCCTTTTTTCTCAGCACATGCCCCCCCCAGGGGCGGCAATCTGAGGGATGGCAACAGGCGCCACAAGCTCTAGCTATGCCTCTGGTAAGATAATGCAAAAATAGGAAGTCAAAGTTCCAACCCGACACTCATATTGGAAGACACTGGCTCCTCAACTATAATCTACTCTCCTTTTATACAAGAACATCTAAGATGGCCACAGGTTCAGGAATCCAGTCCTGTGAGACTCAAGTTGGCTTTGTTGCAGTTTACCAATGCGCACACCCCGTTTCGTTTGATTACCATCATATCTTGCAATTTAATTGCAGTACACATTCAACAAAATACATTTAAATGTATTATTTTCTGTAACTCTAAAGTTCCTAACACTGCTGTGTCGTGTAATCATGACAGTACCTCCCTCTTTAGGGGCGTCGTTAGGTTTTTCAGGATTTCCTTTATAGATTTTCTATTTCTATTTTGCTTGAGGGGCATGAAAATGTTGTGCTGCATCTCAAGAATATTGTTTTGCACCATAATCCTTCAATGTTACCAAATATTTGCAATTTTTTCTTACTGTTCATTAGTGCAGGATAGCCTATGCCTCGTATTCAGTTTCAGAGTCATGAACTATAGGATCCAGTGGTTTTTCAATTTGAGTACTGGTTTTAACAAAGAAACAAAATACTGGGTTGATTTCTGTCACTGGTAATGTCAGATCCATAGCCACTGAACTAACCAAGCAGCGTATAGAAAATGGTTCAATAAATCTAGGCTGGAATTTTCTTTTACCATGTTATTATAATAGGTAGAGAGCCATACTGCATTTCCTTTCTGATCATGAGGTTTCTTTCTTCATGTTTTTGTCCACCTATATCTTAAGTCTTTGTTTGGCTTTCATTAAAGTGTCTAATACACATTCATGAATGTTATCTAAATGCTGAATTCTTTCTTCAACAGATGGATTATTATAATTTGTGAGTAGTATATCAGCCAGAAATGTGAATTGAATCCTTGCATGACAAAAAACTGACTATGACCAGTAAAAGAATGAATAGTGGTACTGAGGTAAAATTCAGTTACCCATACATGATGCAACTATGACTTTGGATCTTGGCTAAGAAATCTCAAATATATATTCAATCTCTGATTAGCTCTTTGAGTTTGTCCATCTGTCTGAGGATGATAAGCAGAGGAAAATGTGATTTCCAATTTCAGATTTTTACAAATCTTTTCCTAGAATCGTGAGGTGAACTGAGCTCCACAATCGGAAACCACCATTGTAGGCAAACTATGACGTGTGACTATATGTTGTAGAAAAAGAAGACAAGTCTGTGATGCTGATGTTAATCCTATTGTATTTACAAAGTGGACCACCTTTGAAAAAGAATCAACAGTAACAAGAAAGGTTGTGAAACCTTTTTCAGAGAGGAAGATCAATAGAATAAATGGCAATCATTTGTCAGGGTTGTGTGGGCAATTCCAGTGGAACAGATGTCACAAATGAATACATACCTTTTTATATCTTTATTCATGTTCTCTCGCCAAAATTGTCTTTTTATTATTTCAGTTGTGTTAGCTATACCTGGGTTACCTGACAAAGGAGAATTATATATTTGTTTAATTCTTGATTTTTAATTTATAGACTGACCAAGGTAACTAATCTCTCATCCTTATCATCCCGATCACTCATTTCCTCAAAGGACCTATCAATCATAATACTCTCTGAAAGAGATAGCACAATGATTGTCTCCTTTGGAATTATTGAATATATCATTAGCTTGTTTTCACAACTGTCATGATTCTACTGGTCCAACAAATTGGCTCTCTGATTCTGTTGACCCTGTCTGAAAGATAGCACAAAATTATAGTCTGAGAAAAATGGCGACCACCTCATCTGTCTGGTTATTAATGCTTTGGCTGGGCGTGGATTGGACGGCAATGGGGAGTATTGCCTAAGTCCAGAGCTCCGCTACACTTCGGGATGTAACGGGGAAAACTGCGAGGCACAGCGAGCAGTAGAAAGGAACGAACACAGCAACATTGATCGGAACCTGCGTAGCTCCAGTTGCTGTAAGAACTAGGACTAAAAACAGCCAAACAGAGTGAAAAAAAGCAACATCCAACAACGGCTCAGAAGTAGAGGAGGGGCAAGATGGCGGTGGAAGGAAGGAACATATGATGAATAACGAACTGGCCGACAGCACAAAAGCAGAGACCACCGACTAGACCATGTCAGTGACTGCGCCGGCATCATGCTAGTCCCCCCCGCCCGCCTGCCATCATACACCTAGTACGGCAGTGAGACAGATAATCCGTGCTCTAGAAAACGAAACCAAAGGAACAAAGCGGGAGCGGCCATACTACCTAGCGTAAGAAGAGATGCGCGGCTGACTGTAATCGACAATTACAAATTGGGCTAGACAATTTGAAAAGGCACTCACCGGCGTGTTCCTTGACCCCCCCTAAGCGCGCAATGAAGAGCATACGCCGGTAAGAAACACCGAATGCGCGGATTCCCCCCCTCAAAAAAAAGGCGAAAGTGAAACAAACCACGGGGGAGCCATCTCGAAAAGAGCAGCGAAACATAGCAAATAACAATAATTGAAAATGAAGGAGAAGCACCGATAGACGACTAACAATGAGCACTATCAGCCAACGAGAAGTACAGATAGACGACTAACAGTGAGCGCTATCAGACAACGCGAAGCACCGATAGACGACTAACAGTGAGCACTATCAGCCAACAAGAGATCCAAGACGCAGCACGTAAGGCTGCGAGAGCGGTGGTAGCATCAGACTAAATCATACAGTAAGGGCCAGTAAGTACACAGTAAACCACATGATTAAAACCACGTGATAGCTGGCGAACATCTGTATCACACAGGGGAAAAAAATTAAATAAATAAATAACGCGGAAAGAGGGAGCACAACAGAGCACAGCGAGGCTGAACACAAAGCAGAAAGTCATACAAACAGCGGTAGCAGAGGAAGCCCAGAGACCAGAGGAAAGCGCATAGGTCGCTAAAGCCAAAGGCAGAAACCACAATAGGTACAGAGTACAGAGTGAGACCAGCATATAGCATAGAAAGTAAAACCCACATCACTGCTCAGCAACAAAAGAAAAATGACGGGAAATGAAGGAAAGCCAACACAACTGCCCAAAAAAACTAAACCTGATGGTCATCCGGAGTCCCCCTTCAAACAGAAGGTGGACATCAGCAGCACACTGGACAGTATACTGAAAAAATTGGCAGAAGTTCACGACCTGGCCAAATCGACGAAAAAAACGACTGACGCCATACAACTTGAGCTAGCGGCAGTCAGGGCAGACATCCATACAGCCAACAACAGAATATTGAATGTGGAAAAAAGAGTAAGCAACATAGAAGACAGGTCACAGCTAACTAGCAAAGCGATTGGCAACATAGCCAAGGCAACAACGGACCTCCGCAAGCAAGCGGCGGATTTTGAGGACCGACAGAGAAAAGGCAATATAAGGATCCTGGGAGTCCCAGAAGGAGAGGAGGATAAGGATGGTTCCTGCGTGGCTTTAGTACAGGACCTCATACCAAAACTAACAAATCTCAATTTTGATAGTCCGTTCGAGCTGGACAAGGCATACCGGGTTCCGGCCTTCAAACAACACAACAGATCCGCGCCAAGACCAATAATCTGTAAAACCCTACGCTTACACCAAACAGACGCCATCTTTGGGGTAGCGAGAAAGAACCCCAACCTACACTGGAATGGCAGCAAGATCATTCTTACGCAGGACTATTCGAAACCAACAGTCGACATCAGAAAGGGGTTCCTGGTGCAGAGAGAAAGGCTAAGGAGAGAAAACATCAGTTTCTCCTTCACCGGCCCTTCAAGATGTAAGATAAACAACAAAGGAACGGTAATAACGTTTGATGACCCAAGAGAGCTTTCACGGTACCTATCGGGCCCCGCAGAACAAGAAATGAAAATGACAGCCACGTCAAGCAAAAGAAGAGCCTCACCTGATCCTCAGAATGACACAGATTATATCACGGAATAGATCAACCGACACCACAGTCAAATGAAGGAATAGATGCTCCGATCACACAAGATACGTGAAGAAAATAAAAAGATGATTCGCACCAACGATTCCTACCTCATGAGCACACAAGCTCAGCCGATCTCACAACAAAAACTACCTCATTCCCCCATGAGAACACAAGTAAAAAAAAAAAGGAAAATAACAGCTACTGACACTAAAGAAGGAGAGCAGAAGTAAAGCAGAAGAGAAGAACCTCAAGAGGAAAAGCCGTCCAGAATGTTACCAAAAGAAAAAGAAGAGACCATTTATATCCTTTAAGACTCTAATCAGACCATATGACTATGTTCGGGGGGGGAACAAAACGTAATGCAAGTGAAGGAGTTCCGAGGGAGTAGGGGAGTGGCAGGGACCTTGCTGTTGCACGTCCGAATTTTCTCACACTGGCAGGGGAGGGGTGGGGTGGAGGGTTGAGCGAGGGAAGGGAGAGAAGCTACTTTGTCCTGTTTATTTTGTTTGTCCTGTTCATAAAGTCCGTTTTGTAAGTCATGTCCACGTCTGTAACACACACACAGTCATGTTTCACGTAACAGAGCGCAGACCTCCTACTACTAACATCAGGCACATAGAGTGAGAAACAACACCCCATGTAGTCAAGGTAGCCATCAAGTGGGTACAGCGACCTGCGCGCCAATGCAATGAGTAGCAACAATACACTGGTATCTGATCTGGGCCTAAACCACCCAATTAAGAGGAAAAAAATATTAGATTACGTAGCAAAGACTAAGGGGGACATTATCCTCCTACAGGAAACCAAACTCTCTGCGGAAGACGCAAGCAGACTAAGAGCGAGGTGGATCGGCCAGACAGCCCACTCCCCAGTGGTTGGCAAAAAGAGAGGGGTAATCACCATAGTCAACGCCCGGTCTAAACTATCCATTGAGAAAGTGCAGCACAATAAGGAAGGTAGACTCCTGATAACCAAACTCAAAAGGGGAGAAGAAACCGTTCTAGAAACAAACATATATGCACCAAACACAGAAGACATCGCATACTGGGGGGAAGTGACTAGACAGCTAGAAACAAACCAAACAAATGACAAGAACATTTTTGCAGGCGATTTCAACCTAGTCCTAGACCAAATCCTGGACAGACAATCAAGCTCAAATACACGTCCACAAACATCCCACAACACTCTAAAAAACCTGTGCAACAGATTCAACCTATCAGATCCGTGGCGACTCCAACACCCAGTAACTAGAGACTACACATTCTACTCCAACCCACACAACTCTTACAGCAGAATAGATTACATCCTTATCTTGAGCTCACACACACACCTAATAGAACACATGGACATTGCAGTAAGAACAGTTTCAGACAACTCATGCATTAGCCTCCAACTAACGGGCCGACACAATGAGCATTTCACTCGCAGATGGAGATTCAATAGCATAACTCTAGCCAAACAGGAAGACAAGACCAAAATAGAGAAGGCAATCAAAGATTACATAACAGAAAACGACACTCCAGACATAGACCCAAAATGCCTATGGTACACCTTGAAGGCTACCGTAAGGGGACTCTGTTAAAAATAAAGGCAAGAAGAGACAGGGAAGCAACGAAACAACTGGACCAACTAGAAACACAAATCAAAGAACTAGAGACTAAACTTATCGTAGATACTACAAACTCACAAGAGAGAAATAAGAGTTCAACAGAATACTCAGCGAAAGGGCAAGTCAGTGGATAAGAAAATACAAACAGATAAACCTATGCAAAGCTAACAAAGCAGGCAGTATATTAGCATCATACCTTAAACCAAAGCAGAGACAACACTATGTCTCCACAATCACAGATGCGAGCAACAAGACGCACACCAGACATAAAGACATACTACACACATTCAGAGAGTTCTACAAAGAGCTATACAAAAAAGATGAGGAGATTGACCAAGAAGGCAGCGAAGCCTATCTAGCCAGATTGAACCTACCAAAATAACGGAGGAGGAAGCCAAAACACTAGGCGAGGACATAAGACCGAGTGAGATAGCCACAGCCATAAAGTCACTAAAAGACAACAAAGCTCCAGGCCCTGACGGGTACACAGCACCATTCTATAAAACGTTCCAAGAACACCTTCTTCCAATCCTGACCAAAACCCTCCACCACTGTGCCAAAGAGGGTGGAATAACTGAAGCCATGTCACATGCCAGCATAATTGTAATACCAAAGGAATGAAAAGACCCCCAATGGCCTAAAAACTACCGCCTATCTTGCTAATTAACCTAGACTGCAAGCTATACGCTAAAGTGATGGCCACAAGACTAAACAAAATATTACCACACCTTATCGCCAAGTAGGCTATATGAAGTCACGCATGTCTCATGACAACACGCGACTCCTTTGCCACGTCATTGAGCACTCCTCAAAGGCACTCGAACCTGCCGTAGCAATTACGCTGGACACTGAAAAGGCTTTCAACAGGGTTTCCTGACAGTTCTTAGAGAAATGTATGCTGTCATACAACCTAGGGAAAGAGTACACAAAGAAAGTCATGGCTTTGTATAAAAACCCCAAAGCACAGATAGCTATTAATGGTAGTTCCTCATCACAATTCAACCTTGAAAGAGGGACACGACAGGGTTGTCCACTATCTCCCCTACTGTTCCTACTAGCTCTAGAACCATTAATTAGAGATACATTGGGGAATAGCGAGATAGCAGGTGTAACGATCAACAACACGACAGTCAAACTGGCAGCCTACGCAGACAACCTACTCATATTAACGGAGAAACCAACCCAATCCATACCGGCACTCATGCAAACAATTAAAACATGGGACTGTTCTGGCAACCAGGATTTGTAAAATACCTAGGTATCCAGTTTGAAAGACTCTAAGAAGCACGCTAGAGCGAAATGAAAAAATAACCCTAGGAAAGATTAAGGTATTGCTGGAAACCTGGTCACACAAATTCATTACCTGGTGGGGCAGAATCGACACAGTCAAAATGATGATCACACCCATAGCTAACTATATAGCCAGCATGCTTCCGCTGGCCCTCACAGACGAGTACCATAGGAAAACGGACCAAATGCTATACAAATTCATATGAAGAGATAAGAAACCCAGAATAAGCCTCCAAAAATTGAAACTGACGAAGAGACTAGGGGGCTTAACGTAGCAGACCTGAGAACATTCCAACTAGCCTTCATTGCCAGACAGGGAATGCATTGGGTGCTCCCGAAACAGCAATACACGCCAACATGGCTCACCCTAGAAGACGCCATCCTTAATAACACCAACCCACTAACACTCCTCACGTCTAACAAACAAGCATTTGGGGATAACCCTATTTTTAAGATCACAAGGTACGCACTGCTCAAAGTTGACCAGAGGCTCAGAAATAGTTTAAAGAACTCGCAATGGGAAGCACTCTGGGCAGTGCCACACTTTAGCGGACAAGGGCAAGATGGCGGTCTGACTTAGGACCGCGTAGCAGCAGCTCGCCTGAGCTCCGATGACCAAAAAGGAGATAAAAGGATCATTCCCTCTTTCAATCAATACAATCATGAACTAATTACTCTAAAAACGTATCACTATGGCGCTACATGGTATCTGAGCCCTAAATTGCATACCCTTAAAGGATATTGAAGGTACTTTTCAAAAAGGAAAAAAAACGGAGTACTCATTTTCCCCCGTGATGCCAAGCGACGTCAAAGGCTTACCTTCAGGGGAGACGTGTGCCGTGAGTAGGCAGCACCAGTTAATCCTTGTTTTGCTTAACCGAGTGATTTTGAAAACTCTGAGCGCCGTTCCACTCGGGTGCTCTCTGTGTGCTCCTTGCTCGTTGGGCTTCGTTCAAGCGCTGCAGCCGCAGGTACATAGTTGTTTGCTCAAACCGGAACTAGCGGCTCAAACAGACTCGGAGGTTTGTGGTAAAGTTCTACGAACATTGTGCCACGTCAATTCCTCTCTTGATTACCTAGCAGAGCCCGGCGACATGCCCCCTAAGACGGCATCAGCAGTATCATCCGCAGCAGCTTGTACAAGATTAGCAAAAGCAGCTCGTACGCTTCGGGAAGAAACGGACCGGATTCAGAAGAATGGAGGCGGACTCGAGAGCATCTCTACTCCTGCAGGGAGGCACAGAGGGAAGACAAAGAAACCCCCTTCAACCGAACGTTCCCCAAGGCAGGAGGCACTCGCTGTGAGAAGGAAAATTAATAATCAACCACAGTTTTCCTCTGGTGGATCAGTTATGGATCTCTTAATGCGAAAACAAGCTACTAAAGGTGGAAATCAGCCTGGGATGAGCCCTTTAAATCTGACTCAACCTGTGATTGATATTCAGCCCTTGCGGATTTCATCGACCGATGAGCCTTCTGTCCCACCTCTCCCGACTCTGGAAACTGTAAGTACTTTGAGTTGTGGGGCAGTGATAGAGCCTAGCGAGTCCAGCGAGGTTTGTAAGAGCACAGGGGTAGCTCCCAACGATGAATCAAATGAGCACGGCACAGCGGGGCTTTGCCTGTCCTTTTATGGCGAAAGCGCAAATGTACTTGGAGTCCTAAAAGCGCAAAATGAGTTAGGGGGTCAAGTCGGTAAATTGAATACCCCTATCCTGGAACAAACTTCGAACCTGACAGTGCCTAATCCTACGGCAACTCCAGAACTCTGTACTACTAGCCCCACAATAATCGCTATAAAACCTATCCTGCCCCCGGTTATTTCAGAACCTGAATTACTATCAAACGATGTGCAGGAAATGCGCTCTATTGTAGAAGGGGATAAAGAGCCTTCTGAATTCTTTTCTTTTTCCGATGAAGCGGGGGTGGAGATAGAAACAGAGGGCTCTGCAGAATCAGAGACCGAGTCTGACTTGGAGTTTTCAGGTGGGTCTGACGAGGAACCTGGGTCGGAGTATATCTGCAGCTCCTCCGAAGACAACCTCGAAGAAAACTTAAAGGTCAACACAGTACGTGCCAAGCCAATCTCTAGTTTTGGACCGCAGCAAAGCTGCACCGAGGAGGATCATCCCCCTTCAAAGCTGTCTCTCTCCCCCACACAAGAGTCCGAGCACCCTAACTCCAGTGAATTTCCACCAACAGCGGTGGAGACTATCCTACAAGCCATCGCAGCTCATAGGGAGGAGACGACTCTTGATAGTAAAAGATCCAGAGCTGCACTTCGGAAAGTTCAAGGGGTGGTTAGAAAGCTCACCAAGTGCTGCACTGCATTTGGGGAGAGAGTAACTGAGATCGAGTCAAGAGTGCTCCTTAACGAGAATGAGGTTATGGTTAATACAGAAAAAATTAAGTTGCAAGAAGCCGAATTAGTGGACGTGAAATGGAAACTCGAAGATTTTGAGAACCGGCAGCGCCGCAGTAATCTACGCATTTTAGGAATCCCTGAAAATATCGAGGGCGAGAACATCCGTACTTTTGTAGTGAAAATGTTCAGAGAATCAATGCCCGAATTGATTGATTGGAACTGGGACGTGGAAATACAAAGAGCACATCGGGTCCCATTTAATTTACCTACTAAACCTGGTGCATATCCACGAGCCATTTTGGTTTATTTTGGAAATTTTTTGTTAAGGCAGATAGTTGCAGAGAAAGCCAGGCCTGATCGTAAGCTGAAGTTTAATGATTGTTCTTTTTTTACAAGGCCTGACTTTTGTCATGCTACGGTTGAGCGACGATGGCGACTACGCTCATTGATTAGGCCCTTTCAGGATAAAGGAGTCCAGGCCTTTTTGAATAATCCAGCTAAGCTAAAGGTTGTTCGTGGAGGTCAGACCAAAGTATTCACTTCAGAGATTAAAGCCAAAGCTTATTTAGATGAGATTTAAAATGAGGTTTGCTAAGTAGATCTTCGGTCATAACTGTTATTTTTTTGAAGAGGTCTCGGTAAATTCAATTGACTTGTTTTTCTTTTTTTTCTTTTTTTTAATGTATTTTCACTCTCGATCTTGTGGTTGGTGATCCTTTGGTGACTGTATATTAGATATCAAGGAGGTAGCTCAGGTGTAGCTCTGCTCTCCATCACCCAGACTCTGGTTGAGTCTGAATGCCTTCGGTTGGGGGAGGGTGTTCAGGGGGAGGGTTGTTCAGGGGTGGCAGGGGGGAGCAGCTAAATAAATAAAAAAAACAGGCCAGTTAAAAGGAATCACAGTGTGTATGAAGTACAATAAAATAAGTGTCAAACAAAATAAGTCACTGTTGCATATTAAGCATACTCAGTTATTTTTGGGTAATACAGCTTGGCCAATCTACTGTTTTGATAATGGGTAAGCTAACAATACAAACATTGAATGTAGGGGGACTACTGACTGCTAATAAACGACAGCTTCTGTCTGAATTGATTCGTCTAAATCCAGTTGATATCCTGTGTCTCCAGGAGACACACATACCCTGGGAGAAAAGATCACTGTATAAATTGAGGGGTTATAACTTATTAGCAAGCTCAAATCAAACTTCAAATATAAGGGGTGTGGCGATTATGGCAAAAACTCATCTTGGGGCGGCTATGCGCCAACTGTCCGATCCTTATGATAGGTGGACGGTGGTTAAATTGGCCGTGGGTATTACAATTTGTACCATCTATGGTTCAAATCAAGATGAACCAGCTATTTTTGAATTCTTAGAAACAGAACTTTCAACCTGGCAGGGACCAACTACTGTCTGTGGGGATTTTAACATCTCCCTTAAAGTACAACCAGCCATAAATCCCCCTCAACAGAAATATGTAGGCCGCAAACCTAAGGTGTTTAAGGCTCTTACCAGACTGGCTAATAGTTTGGGTTTAGTCGATTTTTGGAATCATATAAACAAAGAAGATCCAGGGTATACATATTTTTCGAATCCTCATCAGAAACATGTTAGGATTGATTATTTCTTTGTTTCACACGATCTTGTTGCACAATCCTCAATTAGCAAATATCCCAAGATTATTTCGGACCACAATCCGCTTATCTTGACAACAACAACACCTGACTCCTCTAGTCAGCGTAGGCCTTGGACGTTTGACCGCAAATTGTTGGTGAACAGTGAATACATTACTTATATTAGACAGTGGTCTAATCAATTTTTCGAGGTCAACCGTTTTAGTGCATCGAGGAATATAGTCTGGGACAGTTTCAAAGCATCTCTTAGAGGTGAAACCATTAGCTTTCAAAATAGGGCTAGGAAACAGCAAGTCAATGAATATAATCTAAAGATACAAGCCCTAGTGAAAGCAGAAGAAAAACATATTACACAAATTTCACGGGGTTGTGACACGAAACACGAGATGTATCAGGTTGCAGTACTAAAATCAGATCTTAATCATAGTCTTAGCCAGAGAGCTGCCCATACTTACAGAACATATAGAAAGGATGTATACGAGAGTGGAGAAAAGGTTGGCAGACAGTTAGCACTACGTACGCGGCAGAAGAATGTCACTAAAAATATCACCTCTATTCATGATAATGGTCAGATATACACCCAAACGTCTGATATAGTTACGCGATTTCAACAATATTATCAGAAATTATATACTGAGGACGTAGCCTACACTGAAAGAGACTCCTCGGTTTATTTAAACAATTTACTTAATTCCCCAGACGAGGAAATGCGTCTTGAGGATCTCTCTCGCAACGATCTGGAAAAAGAAATTACAATGGAGGAGGTACTGGCTGCCTTGTCAGCACTTTCTCCTGGCAAGGCCGCAGGTCCCGATAAAATTCCAATCGATTTATACAAAATATTGAGCCACCAGCTTGGGCCTCTTCTCCACGACCTATTTTTAGGCATTCAATATAATGGGATCCCCCCTCAATCCTGGAACGAAGCCAATATAGTTGTATTCCCAAAGAAAGGTAAACCCCCGGAATTCGTTACTTCTTATCGTCCAATCTCGCTAATCAATTCGGACTCTAAATTATATGCTAAAGTGATGGCTGCCAGACTGAGTGGGGTCATTGAACATCTGGTCTCCCCATGGCAACATGGCTTCGTCCCTGGGAAAGGGACAACTGACCATGTCAGCAGGGTTATCACTTTATTCGATGCCATGTCTGTTATGGGGGGTCAGATGTCAATGATCCTCTTGGATGCGGAAAAAGCTTTTGACCGCGTCTCTTGGTCATTTCTATGGGCGGTCATGTCACGTTTTAATTTCGGCCCCAAATTTTTGAAATCCATTAAATCCATGTATTTATCTCCCAAAGCAAAGATTCAGGTATTAGGGTATGATACTGGCTACATAAATATTTCTAGGGGCAGCAGGCAGGGTTGCCCTTGTTCCCCCCTTTTATTTGCACTATATATTAACCCTTTAATTTGAAAACTTCTCGAGAGTCACCTAATTAAGCCAGTAGTCTGTGGTCAATATAATACGAAAGTACTAGCATATGCAGACGACATAGCGGTTGTCACACCCGATCCCTCGGAGGCCATGAATACAATTGAGAGTGTGACCTCTGAGTATGGTAACTATTCGGGTTACTGTCTTAATAAAGGGAAAACAGTAATAGTATGTACTGATAATGTTGACTGCTCCGATGCTAGGGTAGCTAGTAAAGCTACATACTTGGGAGTCGTGATTAGTCCAGATATCAAATGTATTATAAAACTAAATTATGATCCTCTCCTGGACAGAATTAAATCAGACCTAGACCGTGTAAATAGTCTGTACCTCTCAATCATTGGTAGAGCCAATTTTTTAAAAATGAATGTGCTCCCTAGGTTTTTATACCTATTCCGTGCTATTCCCCTAGCCATTGATGATAAGATTCTAAAATTGTTAAACTCTTTTATGTCAAAATTTATTTGGCAGCATGACAAAATTAGGAGGTCACACAAATTGTTGTCTTTACCACTGGAGAGAGGAGGGCTTGCTATTCCCAACTCTACTTTGTATCATTGGGCTGCATTTTTACAAACCTTTGCTATTTTGATTAATCGAAAATGCGGAGTTGACAACAGGGGAATCAAGTCAATACCATCGATATATGAGCTTCTGCTCGGGAGTAACGCGGAAGGCTTGTTTTTGCGATATACAGATTCTTCTTATTACAGAAATAATTGTAAATTTGCAACCATAACCAGTGCCCTTAAGGTTTGGAATAAGATTAATAAACATATGCATATTAGTAAAATTAATAGGTATACACCCTTGTGGCATTTGACTCTCACATTTGGTTTAGATTTTGATGCTATAGCAAAAAAATGGGAGTTGCTCGGTATAAAAACAGTCAATGATTTTTTGGTCAAAGGTTTTGAAACTACCTTTCTGGATTTGAAAATGAAATATAATCTACTTAATGGTGAGTATCTGAAATTTGTTCAACTGTTTGCTAAACTTAAAGCTAACGAACCATCAGTCGACATGCTTAGCATTGCATTGCTTGATTTAATGGGAAGATTTAAGATCAGAATTGGCAGACTGTATGATATTTTAATGACCAAAATTCAGGATGATCTTGAGAAAATTGAGGTAACGTGGGCAGCGAAGCTCGTTAATCCAAATGTTGATGTGTATAAAGGTATTGAGCTGTCAAACCGTCTTCTTATGTCTAGCAACCTCAAAGCCCAGTTTTACAAAACCATGTTCAGTCTGTATTATACCCCGGCTAAGTTACATGCTTGGGGAAAAAGAGAAAATGATTTGTGTCCTAGATGTGCAATTGGTCCTGCTGACAGTATTCATATGTTTAGTAGTTGTTGCAAGCTTGATGCAATTAAAAGTATGATGGCAGACTATTGGGAGGTACTATTTGGTCACAGACTCCCCAAATCCGATTGTTTATTTTTAATGGGCTATGATAGTTCTCTAAAGTTATCAAGAGGGGAAAAAAGACTTGTATTTATTGGCACAGCGGTACTAAGAATTATTGTGTCCGCACGTTGGAAAGATTCGGATCCTCCCAGCTTCCAGATGTGGTTAGCCCGCTTTTTAGCGGTATATAGATACGAGACTTCAATTTATGCTACTAGAGGACTGAATGCCAGGAAGTTGGGAGATTCAATTTGGAGTCCGGTATCTCACTGGAAGGCTGGAATTAATCCGATCATAAGAGACAGCATTTAGTTTATAGGGAAGTAGTTATTGGACATTGGTAACCTGTGATTTGTTTCTCTTTATCTTTTTTGTTTGTACTGGATACCACGATAATATGATAATTTGTTGTGTTTCCATTATAACCTGCTGTGTATCCTATGTACTGTCCTGGTTCAATAAAAAAAAAAAGGGAAGCACTCTGGGCAAACCCCAAGATCAAATACAAGGGGAAGCCACTCAACATGGAGGCATGGAGAAAAGCAGGTATTTTGTTCCCAGCTCAACTAGAATCAGAGGGTAAACCACACACCTTCAATAGCCTGAAAACAAGACATGACCTCCCTGACATAGAGCATACAATTTCTTAGCAATTAAAACAGCACTGACAAAGTCTAAACTAGCCAAACACAAGCCATCAATCTTTCAATACATGGAAACCATTAACGATGCTGGGCACTAAACTTCACACCTATATAAACTCCTCCGCCTGGTTTCTACCAAGCTTAACGCCAAACAGTCCAACTACTGGGAATCCCAAATAGGCTCAAAACTCACAGATAGAGAGCTAGAATCCCTACGGGAATCTTCTTAAAAACATGATATCTGATATCCCCAGTGCTGGCTCAAACTAAATTCTGGCTACTTCACCAAGCGCACTGGACAGCAGCTCGTCTCGCCTCAATGGGCATAAGAGACAACGACTCATGCTGGAACTGCGGTCTAGAAAGGGGCGACCTAGCGCACCTGATCTTCCACTGCACCAAGGTAAAAAAAAATCCTGGAGCAAAGTGCTAGATTTCACAACTAAAACCTTAGAATGCAGCTTAAAATATACATTCGCCACTACTGCCACAGCACACATCACACAGGAATTAGACTCAAAAGAAGACAGATACCCGCTAGACTTCCTTCTCACCACAGCAGTCAAAATACTCTTAATTAAATGGAAAGACACCTCCAAAGCCACATTCAAGGAATGGGTAAACTGGGTGACTTTTCCCAGGGGTGCAGACAACACTGCACTCAGATACACACCATGGAGGCACCCAAACAGAGGGATGTGGTCGAAGCTGGACAAATTCCTAGACACCTACAAGCCCCCATAGACAACGATAACAGGTCTTACGAACCAGAAAATCCCAACACAGCCACAAAGGCCTGACGCCCTGTGACCAAAATGCCATCAGTCAGGTAAATGTTTTTTGTTCCAACTAGAAACGCACCCAACCACAACAACCTATGTTTTTTTATGTTAAATGTGTACTTGATCATGAGGGGCGGTCAAACAAAAAACTGTTTAAAGAAATGTATACCCGCCCCACACTACAGACGGCGCAACCTGCTATATGTCATCTGTGTTTGTGTTTTTTCTTTGTAAAATGTAATATGCAAATACCAATGAAATTTTTTTTTTTAAATTATGCTTTGGCTGATTTTAAAAACAAATGATGGTGATTTGTATAAACTGTGACTGAAACGTGTGTTGCAAACAAATAATGCCTCCATTCCAAAAATGCTGGAATGATAACTCTCAGAAACAATGTAATTCTTTTTGTCATCATCCAATATTTTACAAAAATAGACGACCAGATGTAATTGACCTGTAACTGGATGCCACTGTGACAATTATGACTCTAAGGCTACATCTGTTGTATCAGTCTCAACACAGAAGGGCAGACTAGTGTTAGGATAGATAGCTAAGTATCATCCCTTATGGAAACCTAGTTTTTAATTCCTGCAATGCTTCTTCCATCTCCTGGTTCCAATTATGAAACCCCTTTGTTTAATATACTAGTAATTGGTGATACATATGACTGAAGAAAAAAACTTTATAAAACATCTGTGAAAATGTGCACAGCCTAAAAAACGTTGAATATCTTTGACTGACTTTGGAATAGGCCATCCAAGTGGAGAAGTGTGGCTCAATGGCGGGTAGAAGTGTGGCTCAATGGTTAGAGCGGCAGACCCTGATGCAGAGGTCTGGCATTTGACCAGGATTCAATTCCCGCCTCGGCGGGTCTTGGGCTCAATTTCCCCGGACCTGATCATTCTCGCCTCGGTGCCTATTCTAATCATGGGTCCCACTCTGCAACTCTGGGCAATAGCTTGCTTAATCTCCACAACGGCCCCAACAGCGCTGGGATGCCTGGCTTCACCTTGGGGGTGCCCAGGAGTGGACATTTCACAGGGAAAAGCCAGGAAGGGTTACACAGCAGTATGAGTACAGCGCCAGGACGCCCCGTTGCTGGGGCAGCAGTGTGCTTTACAAGTACCAATTCAATTCAATATTTGCCTGAGTTGTCTTGTTAACCATGTTCAACCTTTCTGGTTGAATCACAAATCCTAAACAATTCCACGTAAAGCTCACACTTTTCAGCTTGTGCATATAAACAAGATTATTATCATTTTTGCAATACTCTGCATACTTACTGAATGTGTTCTTGTCTTTCCTTCGAAAACATGAGAGATTTTGTCAATATAAACAATGACAAAAATGTCAATGAAATTCCTGAGAATGTTGTTAATAAAAAACTGAAATGTTGAAGGTGAATTACTCAGATCAAATGGCAATACTTGATATTTATAAAGCCTAAAGTTGGTATAAAATGGCTCCTGCCACTAATCCCACTCACAAACCTTTACCAAATGACAAGCATTTCTTAGGCAGATCTTTTTATTTAAACGTATTTGTTATTGGTATTTAGTATGTAATCATAATACATAACGTTGTACAGTACGGTACATGAGTACCTGTGTCTTTCCCATTATTGTAACATAAACCAGGCAACGCCCACATCTCAAATCCCAAGTGCTTGTCTGTATGTGTTGCTGCTGCGTGCAGTGTATTCCAGGTCTACCCGCCTGTCTTAAGTGAGTAAGCATGCTGGATTACACAGCACTAAACTCCATGTCTATATCTGAAATCCTTGAGTGTGTGGCAGAACCTCTGCTGAGGTAAACGGTATGCATGGGGTTCCCTAAAATGGCCGGGTTCACGACTTGTGGTGCAGGGTTCCTGCCAAGACGGGATCCATAAGCACTTAAAACGGCGCCCGACGGCCTCTCAGACTCTCTACACATCGTAAATTAGTCTGCACCCATTGACTAGTACGGGCTGGACAGTGCTTCATTCCCCACTACAGCGTGGCTGATATTACCCAGAATGAACCACCCTGCCTACAGCTGTCTGCTGTTACTTGGGTCAGTGCACTGATCGTCGTGGTAAAACTGGCGGGATGGCCCGCCATATCTTGATAATTGGGCTACCGCTGCAATGCAAGTCACTCCCCGGCCTGAACCCGACCTGCATACGGTCCTGCCCAAGTACTTGTTGGCCGCGGGTGGAGTGATGAGGATAGCTTAAATCAGGACAGTGCATCACTAGTGGGCTAGGAATTGTGGGGCATATTACCAAGCAATAGCGATAATTATCGCTATTGCTTGGTTAGAGAGAAAATTTTACCGCTAAGCTGCGGCGATTTTTACCGCAGATAAACCTTGGTATTACCAAGGTTTATCGCAAATGCGATAAAAAATGGCCGCAATGCATGAATATCGCTGAAAAGTCAGCGATATTCATGCATTATTGAGCTAATGCTCTTAGCCATGTTATCCACCTCCCATTGGATAACATGGCTAAGAATTGCTCAGGGGCAGGTGTTAGCTTTTGGAGATATTCGCGCTTAGCGCAAATATCTCCAAAAGTTGATAATAGGAGATAGCGATGTTAGCGACTGTTTCCAGTCGCTAACATCTTGGCACGCCCACTTTGCATGTCATTAGTGATAAATATCACTGACATGCAAAGTGGGGCCCAAGATGGTCGCTATCTCCTACTAGCTGTCGCTAACTGGTGTTAGCGACAGCTAGGTAATGGGGAGATAATTTTATCTCCGCTTTCTTGGCTTTTAAAGCCAAAAAAGCGGAGATAAACCCCCTTGATAATATGCCCCTGTGCTTTTTACTCCCGGTGACCAGAATGAGGAAAATGCCGGTGCCTCTCTGAGAGGGTCATAGCTGTGGAAAGTGCTGAGGGCTGGAAGGTGCTTTTTCCTGTTCTTCCTGGAAGAACTGTATGTCGGATCTGAGGAAGGTGCTGAAGGCCCAAGTTGGAGAGTGGTGATTGCCAGGATTCCCATGATCCCCATGTGAATAAAATAAAACTAAAATAAAGAAATTAATGACGCTTTTCAAAGAGGGTGTATTCTATGGAGTTCTATGGAGAATGCTGAGGTCGGTACAGGAGATATGGTGCTGCAATGCCTGACCTGGCCTGTGGTGAACAATCCTATATTGGTCTGTTTCTGTTAGAGCGTGCTAAGACTGCCTGCCAATGTTTAGGCCAGAGGTCCTATCAAATAGGGGTGGGCAGAATTTGTGTAGTCGCTCTCCGCAAAGCTCCGCAAAGCTCCGCAAAATGGTAAAACATGCAGAATTGCTTGTTCCGCCCGTTCGCAAAGCTTTTTTCCTGTTCGCGAACGCTATTTGCGTGCTTGGGCGAAATATCTCGCAAACATGCATTTTTGAAGCGCGAACAAGCGAAAAATTCCACGAATCTGTAGATCGCGGAATTTTGGGCATTTCTGCGTTCTCCGCGGAACGCAAAATTACCCAAATTCCGCTAGTGGAACGACCTTCACCGCCCAGGCCTACTATCAATACATACTTACCCCTGCTCTTCACAGCTGTAGAACTTTGTGGCTGATTATTAGATAACAGCATTGTTAAGGTGATTTTTGTAGAGGGTCACTCTCTTCATACCTGGTTGTAAATTGTGACCACCCTGCATCTAATCTAACCACAGTATCCTCCACATGAAGTGCTGGCTAACAAGAGGCGTGCAACTTCAACAACGCTTGCTCTTGGGGATCTGAAGCACTAGCCTAATCTTTCAGGGACTGAGGCTGCTCATTACAATCAATTGAGGAGGGGGTTAAGCACCCCACAGTTGCAAGATGGCTGACAATAAGGAGGGCAATATGAAAGACAGAGAAACAACCAAAGCGAACTTCAAATGTGCCAAGCACTCTCCTCCAATTCCAGAATCACTGATAAAAGGGAGCCCAGATTCCTTTTCCACCTTAGAAGCCATTCTACTCAAATTGAACTTGGCACATGACATTGCACAGAGTATTAAGACTAATACAGATCTGCTTCAAGTAGAGGTAGCTGGGATTCACAAAGACTTCAAGGATCTGACAATCAGACTATCAAATGCAGAGACAAGAATAAGTACCATGGAAGAATTCACAAATGCCAGGCAAAACAAATACAATCTCTTGCTCCTAATCTGCACTGAAGAGGGATCTTACAGATCAGGAAGATCGTAACAGGAGGAGCAACCACTGCATATTTGGAATACTAGAGGAGATAAAAAATGGAGCACATTCTGGGGCCAACTTCCTAATGTCATGGATTCCAGATGTCCTCCACATCTCATTTACTTAAGACTTCAAGATCAAAAGAGCCTTTAGGATGCCAACACATAGACAAAGAAACATGCAATCTCCAAGACCTCTTATTTTTAAACCAGTATGTCACCATCACACAGAACAAATCCTGGCCCAAATGAGGAAGATTAGAACAAATAAATGGCAAGAGCATAACATCTCGATCTCTCAGGACTATGCAAGAGACACAGTCTTATGTCGCAAAGGCTTCCTAGAGCTTAGACATAGGCTCACAGACATGCAGATCCGTTTTTCTATTCTCTGGGCCATCCAAGTTTTGAATCAAATTTAATGGGTATACAGCCTTTACAACGAAACTTTTAAAATGAACTACCATTACAACGCAACTTTTACAACGCAAACCATTACAACGCATAGCGCTGGGGGGCGCTCTAGGATAGGGAATAGGTTTATTGTACTATCCAACACCTTCCCTACTATCCACTGGGACTGGAGTTGGAATAGTAAATTAAACTATTCACTATCCAGCGCCCAAAAGCAGTATGCGTTGTAATGGTATGCGTTGTAAAACTTGCAATGTAAAGGTAGGCGTTGTAAAAGTATGCGTTGTAACGTCATACATCCAATTTAATGGTCAGATACGATTATTTTCAGACGTGGCGGAGCTAGCATCTTACCTGGATAATTAACTGGAGTCACAAATGGATTCAGAATACCCTACTGGTCCTTCTTTGAACATGCCCTCTGCCTGACTTTACTTTACGACTCTGGTGGTGGCACTGACACTATTTAGTGTGCCTGACATTAGGATGTAGCCGATATACCTGAGCTGCTGGATGTAAAGAACATGCTTACTAATGTTTTGCATCCTTTATCATCAGTTACATTTTGAGGGGGCTATCTGCCTACTTGGTTCGCACCACAATCGAAATATTGTACATTCAGGTGTCACCATGTCCGTGAACTGTTCAACTCTTGTATGTTAATTATTGAGATATCGTCCCCTCATTGGTATTATTTGAAGCTGTTAACTGCTTGGTTAGCTGTTACCCTTTCCTGGCCTCCAGAATAGTATCCCGATGCTGTATCCATGTAGACTAAAAGCCTTGACTAAGTCATAAATAGATTCAGAGTCACAAATGGATTCAGAATGCCCTTGTGTTCCTTCTTTGAACATGCCCTCTGCCTGACTCTAATCTAGGGCTCTGGTGGTGGCACTGTCATCACTTAGTACACCTGCCATTATAATGAAGCTGATCTACCTGTGTTGCTGAATGCAAAGAACATTTTTACTAATGTTTTGGTATCCTTTAACAACATATCATGCATACAGTTGTACCCATGTTCTTGAACTGCTCAAACTTTGTATGTTCACGACTGTGATACCTTCCCCGCATTAGCATTATTTGAAGCTAACTGGTGGCTGTGTGGTTCATTTTTACCCTCTCCTCACCACAAGAACAGTATCCTAGTGCTTTATCCATGAAGACATAAAGCCTTGACTAACTGCTGCTCAATAATATTTTCAAATATGGTCACAGCTTCTCCATTATCCATTATCACTTATGCAGCTTTGCAAATTTTGCCTATTGTGTATTCCCTTCCATGAAGTTGCGTCTTTGATCCACTACATTCTTAATATCCTTATGATATCTTTATGTTGTCAGGGTCACTATTGTGTCCCCTAGCCCTCCTCCCTCTAAACCTTTCCAACTAACACTAGTCACTCACAGGAGACTTTTTGCCAGGTATTAGGAGCTGACTGATCCTGTAAACTATTCCTTGTTGATCTTACAACCCTATGTAGGTGTCTGACTTGGAAACACACTACGAAAGTACCCACCAAACATTCGATCTGCCATACTTGTCGGCGAACCTTGCTTTGACAATTTGTAGGGAAGATGTTTTGCTTAATATTTCACAACATATGTTGGTCATAAGTTATCATTGTTGCTATTATGGAGGGTTTACTGCCCTTAATGTTGCTCTGTACTTTTTTCAGGTAATGCGTTAAATATATGTTACAAGAACAGAGGATGTAGGTTTCTACTTAGAGTTTCTCTACTTGTAATTATAAGACCCGATAGATCCGCCCAATAAGACTGATACCCATTCAGTGTCACTTTCCCCTGTCTACAAGCCTAGTTATCTTTCTGCTCACGGTGATAGTATCTGGCCGGCACTCATTGCTGATTTTTGTTGCCTCTTTCATGCATTTTGTCTCTTATAGACCTCCGCTGGTGGGTAGAAGCCTCTGCAGGTATCTGGGCAAAAACGGTTTTGTTTTATTGCCCCATTTTTTTGACCCGCCCACTTCCTACCTGCCCCCAGTCCAAGTGGGATTAGCTTACTGAAAGAGCGCTGCACCATTTTTTATATGACCTCCCAAGTGGCCTTCATTGTCTGGCCCCATACGTTTGTGTGCCCATCAATAATTCAATACACATTTCAATGTAATCTCTGAATTTAATCTCCCTCAATGCTAAGGGACTAATTCACCCAGTAAACAGATCCAAAATCCTGGAATATTACAAACATTTAGCCAGTGATATAGTAATCCTATAAGAAACTAAGATTTTAAAGAGGCTTTACTGATGAGGAAAGGCTGAGTATCCGATGTCACGAGCTCCAAAACTCATGGTAAAAAGAACGGTGCACTCACCCTTTTTCCCAGGATATCTGGCTTAACAGTTATTACATCAACACATGACTCTAATGGCAGATGGCGTCTCTTAAGACTAAATAACGGTGAACAAGACCTACATGTGATGAACATATATGCTACCAACATTTATGGCCTAGTATTCTGGCTTTCTATTAATAAAAAGCCAAATGATATTTCTTTCTTTCTCTTCTATAATGTAAGTCTCCCTCATCTGGTGCTTCTTTTCGCTGGCACTGTGCCGTGACTTTCTTCAAATACTCTTTTATTTTCGTTCAGTTGTGGCACTACTTGTTCTCTGTCAACTTCTGAATTCCTCTCTATCTGACTTGGTCCATGTCTTATTTTTGTTTCTTCTGCATGGATACTAATCTGGCCTTGTTCAGGAGTTTGCTGTACTTGACTTCGACTTTGATTTTGTTCGCCTTCTTCTTCCTGAACACACTTTTCTACACCTATCTGGTCCTGCTCGGGTCTTTGGATTTCTTGATTGTCTTCTGCCTGAGCTTTCGCCCTAATACCTGTCTTTCCCTCCTCAGACTCTGGAGTTCTGGCATGAGTTTCAAATGTCTGAGTATATCGATCTTTCCTTATCTGGTCCTCCTCAGAATTACTATTGACATGGGTATCTGTAATCTGAGTACCTTCTTCTATTCCTAACTCATCCTCACTATCACTCGGTCTATCTAGATAGGTTTGACTTCTGGTTCTCACATATTCTGCAGATATGTCGACTACTGGAATCCATTCATCCTGACTGGTGCTCGGTTGTTCCTCATCAACTACTTCAAGATCAACTTCTTGAGACCCCTCAGCTGCACAACCTTCAGCTCCTACGTCATCAGGTTCAGTCACCCTTTTGGTGTGACTCACGTGGATCCAGTTTGGAATTCCCTTGCTCTTTACAGCTGTGGTAGTAACCAATATCACTTGATGTGGCTCTCCCCGCCTTGGTGCTAGGCAAGATTCTCAAGTATGTTCTTTTATCACTACCCAATCACCTGGATTCAGGTAATGTGCTGGAGTTGATTGTCTGGCGACAGCGTCTTCCCCTACCTGGTGAGAAATAGAACGCATTTGGTCAGTCAGTTCTTTTCAGTACTTGAGTACTAAATCATCAGAAATATTTATCAGCTTGTGTCCTGGTACCCCTGCTTGCCTCATTGCTCTTCCAATGAGTATTTCATGGGGACTCAAGCCTGTGTTTCTGTCTGGAATGCTTCTGAGTCCCATCAGGACAAGAGGTAAAGCATCAGGCCAATCCAATCGGGTAGATTTATACATCTTTCCCAATCGTGACTTAAATGTGCCATTCAGTTGTTCTAACACTCCAGAAGCCTCTGCGCGGTATGCACAGTGCAGCTTTTGCTCAATTTGGAATGCTTCACAGATCAGACAAATTATTTCATTATTAAAATGAGACCCTCGGTCTGATTCAATCGTTACTGGAAAACCGAAACGTGGTATGAGTTCCCTCAGTAGTAGTTTAGAAACAGTGATGCTATCATTCCTGCGGGTAGGGTAGGCTTCCACCCATTTTGAAAACAGGCAGACAATGACTAGGACGTACTTCAGTCCTCGGCAAAGGGGTAATTGGATGAAATCAATCTGGAGTCGTATGAAGGGACCTTCTGCCTTTCCAATCTTTCCTGGCAACACTACAGTTCTCTTACTAAGATTAATTCGATGGCATGTTATACACCTCTGGCAAAGACTCTCTGCTACATTCCTGAATCTCGTATTGAACCCACTCTTTCTGAACTGTCTTATCATCGCGTCTCTACCTACGTGTGTACTTCCATGATACATCCTAGCCATAGGAGCAAGCATACAATCTGGTAACACAGGTCTCCCATCAAGGTAAACAATAATACCATCCTCAGCCCTTCTCCGACATCCTATTTTCTCCCACTCATCCCTTTCCTTAAGTTCTGCCTCATTTTGAAAATCTCTAATTTCTTCCCAAGTTTTCACTCTTTCAAGCAACATAAGTTGGCAGCTGTTTCTATGTGCATCGATTTTCTTATTTATTGCCATCTTATATTTGGCACAACACTGGGCTAGTTGGTCAGAATATCGGTTATGTGCTGTCCCTTTGTCATTTCCAGATTGGTGAGCAGCACACTTGACCAGAGCCACTTCTTTTGGTAATTGGATTGCTTCTAGTAAGTCTTTTACATAATGTCCATTCTTAATGGGAGTACCCGAAGAAGTCAGAACCCCGTAACCATACTGACTGTCAGTCTATATGGTTACTTTTAAATTTTTTCCAAATTTGCAGTCTCTTGTCAATGCAACTAATTCAGCTACTTGTGCAGATTTGACTCCAGGTAAATAGGATGCTTCCACTGGACCCCACAGAGTACACACAACATAAGCAGCACTTAATCCTCCTTCCTCGCGTCTCATGCATGAGCTATCCACGAACACCTCATATTCAAATGTCAATAATGGCTCTTCTCTTGTGTCTGGTCGGGGCTTTGTACTGTATTCTATGAGGTCGATGCAATCATGCTTGACTTCCCCTTTCAGTTCTGCTAAGTGTGAATCAGGTAACAGTGTGGCTGGATTTAAGACAGTGCACCTGGCAATGGTCACATTCCCTGCATATAGAAGAATTCGCTCATACTTAGTAAGCCGACTAGGAGTCAAATACTGAGTATGTGTTCTGGTTAACAGAATCACCACTGAGTGTGGAACATACATAGTTACAGGGTGTCCCATAATGATGGATTCACTTTGTTCAAGACTCATGCAGGTTGCAGCTACTGCTTTCAGACATCGTGGCAATGCAGATGCCTCTGTATCAAGTGTGGATGAAAAACATGCCACAGGATGTCTCATTAAAACATGAGTTTGGGTCAGAACAGACAATGCACAATTGTTGCGTGCATCACAGAATAATCAGGCATCCCTAAGGCTGGAGCTGAACAGAGGCAGTCTCGCAGCTTCAAGAAGGCTGTAGTGCTTTCGTCATCCCACTCTACTGGGTCTTTTGCTCTTTTCGTTGCCATCTGTATCAGAGGTTTAGCTAGGACTGCAAATCCCACTATCCACTGCCTGCAGTAACCTACAACCCCAAAAAACATTCAGCCTGATTCATGAAGCAAAATTGCGCCCGCAATCGCTGCGAAAATGCAATTGCGGGCGCAATTTACGTAATTGGCATTCAACAACAAAATAGCGAATTCGCTAACACATAATAGCGAATACGCTAACACATAATAGCAAATTCGCTATAAAATTCGCAGATTCCCGGTAGTCGAGCATTAGCGAATCGGAAAAAGCGACCAACCACGGAATCTGCGAAATAAATAGCGAAAACGCAATATATTCTCAATCGGCATTCATGAAAAATCTCTAATAGCGAAAAAACCCAAAATCGCTGTTTGCGCGGCGCAAATTAAGGACAACTCAAAGCAGGTGGTAACCATAAAAGCCATGAATTAATTACATTTGAAAAACCGTTGGCCAATCACCAACAGGTTCAGGCCTGACCAATCACACATAAGGACATTCAGCAGCAGCATTAGGCGTTCCACAATGCCAGGAATGTACATGGTGGTGAGGCGGCGAAGGCTACAGCGAGCAGCACGGAGGAGACGCATGATGCATCATGTTCCCATGATGCACTGGGCCAGGGACAGACTAATTTGCATACAGCCAGGTTCTGAAACTGGGATGGTGCAATGAGCTAAAAAATGGTGTTGGATCTAGCCCTGATCTCTTGACTGGGTGAGAGTACTCTGCTTAATTCAGAGACTCTGTCCATCACCACCCCCTTTTGTAAATAAGTTTGTCCACCCTAAGCGTGGAAGGGTATACTCAGATGTGAGTCCCTTGCTCATTGCACCATCAGGATTCAAGCAAGCCGGGCCGAAGACGGCTGAAATGCCAGAAACCGGTCCCCGGAAGCTTGTTTCCTTCCCAGTGTAAGAATTGGCTTTTGTAGTCTGGTCTGCCCTGTTCCCATGATGCACTGGGCCAGGGACAGACTAATTTGCATACAGCCAGGTTCTGAAACTGGGATGGTGCAATGAGCTAAAAAACGGTGTTGGATCTAGCCCTGATCTCTTGACTGGGTGAGAGTACTCTGCTTAATTCAGAGACTCTGTCCATCACCACCCCCTGTTGTAAACAATCACACATAAGGACATTCAGCAGCAGCATTAGGCGTTCCACAATGCCAGGAATGTACATGGTGGTGAGGCGGCGAAGGCTACAGCGAGCAGCACGGAGCAGACGCATGATGCAGGAAAGGATTTTCCGCCAGCGGGTCACCTTGCTGGGCCAAACCAGAGAGCAGATATTTGCTAAATACAGGCTGAATGGGGAAATGATAATCCAGCTGATACATGACCTTGACCCCCTGATGCAGCACCCAACAAGGCGAACCAATGCGGTGCCTACACATGTGCAGGTATTGTGTAGCCTGCACCTCCTGGCCTCCGGGAGTTTCCAGGGCATAGTAGCGGCTGCTGGGGGGATATCCCAGCCCACCATGTCACGCTGCCTCCACACTTTCGTTGACGCCATGCTCACCCAGCTACACCGTCACATCACATTTCCCACGAGCCAACAGGAATTGGACTTGACAGAGCTACAATTCTACAATGTAGCCCATTTTCCCCATGTACTCGGATGCATAGACTGTACCCACGTCGCCATCTGCCCACCAGCTGCCACGGAGTATATGTTCCGCAATAGAAAGTCCTACCACTCCCTCAACATACAGATGGTCTGCAGTGCTAAGACCTACATCACTGACATTGTCTCCCAGTACCCAGGGAGTACCCAAGACTCCTTTATCTTCCGGCACAGCGGCCTCCACACACGACTGCTCAGGGGAGAGTTTGGGGAAGGACACCTACTTGGTAAGTACACTTTGTCGACAATGTCACATTGCTATGAAGTAACTGCGCAGCACAGGCAATCAACATCTGCTCCTCTCATTCAGGTGACAGTGGCTACGCCCTACGGGAATACCTCCTGACCCCTTACCTCAACCCTGCCACACCTCAGCAACGGCGCTACAATGTTGCGCACATTCGGACAAGGAACTGTATAGAAAGGACATTTGGCCTGCTCAAGAGCAGGTTCCGCATACTGCACAAGACAGGTGGGGCCATGTATTACAGTCCTGCAGTGTGCTGCCGCATTGTGGCTGTCTGTGCAATACTTCATAACATTGCAACCAAGCGCCGGATACCTGTTGACATCTCTGGCAGTGAATGAGAAGGGGACGACCGGCCACCTGCACATGCGCACCATGCACGCGGGGAGAACCCAGCTGAAGGCCACAGACGTCGCAACCACATCACAGAGAACAATTTCTAGGCCACCCTCTTCCCTCACCCCACAAATCACAATTGCATGCAAAATGTAATGATGACACAACGCTAATGTGTGCTGCAAAATAAATATATTTGTTTCATTCACAAAAAATGTCACCAGTACAACTATTTTCTACTAACAGTATTACTTCATACTGCAGTGTCGAAGGACAGGGCAGGCTTATAGTCAGCCTGTGCCTGTAATTGTCTGAATGAGTCAATTGCGCCTCCCGCGCGTTACGCCCAAGCGCCTCTGAGGCTCTTCCTCTTCCGGGGGCACCTGTACCTGGCGTTGCCCTGGTGCTGCGCCTGAGTGGCGGGACTAGTGTGGCAGAGTGGCTGCTGATGCTGGATGCCCCCTCACTGCCATCATCACCCCCAACAGTGGCAGGTAGAGCAGGAGGGTGTAGTGCCGTAACCGCCGTGGTGAGGTGCTCCAGGACCCTGGTCATGTCCTCACAGCACTGTACGAGTTGGTGCTGCTGTGCTAGTGACCGCCGCGACAACTGTGAAGTGGCATTCGCTGCCACATAATTGGACCTGCTGTAGGAGGCCAGCCGGCTCATGAGCTGGTGGTGGCGCCGGCGTGCTGCACTGCGCTGCTTAGTCATCGCAGCGGTGTTGGCCTCCATGGCTGCAGTCATGCGGGCCATTCCCTCCCCCACACCTGCCATGGCTGCAGTCATGTTGTCCATGCGGTCCCCCATACCTGCCATGGCCGCCGTCATGCGGTCCATGCGGTCTCCCACTCCGGCCACATTGCGCCCAATCTTGTTGAGCTGGAGCTGAATGGCACCTTGCTGCCGTGCCTGGCGCTGATGTATTCTCAACATGCGTCTTTCGATGCTCATACAAGCATGACTCTGTCCATTGCCCCTCCTGCTGATTGCAGCAGTGGTGTGATGGCGAGACCTCCCACGCCTGCTCTGCTGGCCTGTCACTGTGGGTGGCCGCTGTGTTGGCGCTGTTGCAGGCCCAGATGTTGTAGCACCAGCTGCTGGTGGTGTCACAGCAGGCGTTGCTGGTGCGGCAGGGACTGGAGGCACAATAGTGGCGGGCCTGGCTGTGGGTGTCGGTGGTCCGCCTGATGCAGGGGGCACAATAGTGGCGGGCCTGGCTGTGGGTGTCGGTGGTCCGCCAGATGCAGGGGGCACAATAGTGGCGGGCCTGGCTTTGGCTGTCGGTGGTCCGCCAGATGCAGGGGGCACAATAGTGGCGGGCCTGGCTTTGGCTGTCGGTGGTCCGCCAGATGCAGGGGGCACAATGGTGGGGGGCCTGGCTGCTGGTGTTGTTGCAGCGGCAGGGGCTGGTGCCTGGGTTTGTGGTGGAAAATCCTCCTCCTGGGCCTCCTCATCTATTTGCAGCCTTTCACTGTCGCTGCTTTCTGCGCCACCTGTGAGGGTAAGTGGACACTCATTAGTTGCATGTGACTGTCAGACGTGCTGTTGTTACATGCATGCTGGGTGACATTCCCTGAATGGCTGTGGATTTGCGTACTTTGGAACCTGTCTGGCTGCATTGTGGTACTACTACATTGTGGCCACACTACATCTCCCACAATGCTTCAGGGCATTTCCTGATGTGCAACAATGGCATGACTAAGGGACATTATGTGAGCCTATTTGGTCAGGGACGGTCATAGGGGACAGGGTCGCAGTCGCATGCCACTTACCTTGGGTGTCTTGGGTGGGGCGGGAGGAGTCCAGACGTGTGACGCCAACGCACGCCTCCCTCTCAAGGGTGTTCTCCACCTGGTCCTCCAAGGGTGTGTTAGGAGGGACTGTAGGTCCGCCACCTCCAGTGCCCGATGACTCTCCAAGGCGCTCCGCCACCCTCTCCTTGGCACGACCTCGGAGGTCATACCATCTTTTCTTCAGCTCCTCAAGTGACCTATCGGCCACACCCACGGAGTTGACAGTGGAGGCTATTCCCAGCCAGATCCTCCTTTTTTCTTGCTCCGGGACCTTCCTGGAGTCTTTGCCAAAGAGTTTTTCGTGGTTGGCCACCACCCCTTCAATCAGATTTTCGAGCTCCTGCTCAGAAAATTTGAGCTTCCTCTTCCGCCCTGTGTTGTTGCTGGGGCCAGGAACAGGTTCCTCTGACATGGCAGCAGAGTAGTTTCAGCTTAGAAATCAGCAGAATTGCAGCAGCTTTCCCACTTGCTCCCTCCAGGTCTGCCTCACTGTGGTGAATGGGGGTGGGAACTGCCTGCTTCCTGGTTGTGATGTCATCACTGTGCTCGAAATGCGACTTCCTGTTTTCCCGATCTCGCGAGATTGCGATTCGCAATCCCGACGCGGGTAGCCGGAAATAGCGATTATTCTGCGATTATGGTTAATCGCTAACGGAATTTGCGCCCGCGTGCGAATCGCTATTTTTTACCGGTAATCTTCATGAATTCTGATTTGCGAGTTCTCAATAGCGGTTCGCATTTTATCGCTATTTGAGACTCGCAAATCCCGTTTTTCATGAATCAGGCTGATTATGATTTCTTTCTGTGTCTGAGGTAGATTCATGTTTCTGATTATTTTGATTCTTTCAGAGGTAACCCCTCTGACACTCCTTTCTAGCTGGTGCCCCAGATACTTTACCGATGTGGTGCAGAATTGCAACTTCTGCCAAATGATTCAGCAATGCAATGGTATTAACAACACAGTAATTTTGAGTCTTAGACGCCACCAAAAGGTCGGCTATATATTGCACCAGGACAGAAAGTCCGGGCAAGGCCAGAGATTCAAGGCATTTTTTCAGAATCTGATTAAAAATCGATGGACTTTCTGTGTACCCCTGAGGGACACGGTTCCAAGCGTAGACATGGTTGTCGAATTTGAACGAGAAAAGATATTTGCTATCTGGATGTAATGGTATGGAGAAAAATGTATGGCACAAATCTATTACCGAGAACCATCTGGCTCCCCACGGTATCTGATACAGAATCACTGCAGGTTTTGGCACAACTGGACAACATTGGACAACAATTTTGTTAACTTTGCAGAGGTCTTGTACGACCCTATATTTCCCGCTCGGTTTCTTTATGGCAATTATGGGTGAATTACATGGACTGCTCATTATTTCCTATAAAATGCCTTGCTCAACCAATCGTTTTATTTCTACTGCAACACCTGCTTTTATTTCTGGGCTCATTTTGTATTGTCGAATATTTGGGTAAACTGCACCTTCTTTCACTGTCACTTTTACCGGGTCAACATTTGCCATTAATCCTACATCTTTTCCAGTGAATCCCATACTTCAGGATTCACTGTATGCTGCAATTATTTTGGGAGGTCTTCCACTAACATATTTTTTATTTTCAGTTTCTTGTTTGGCCAACATTAATTTATAAACTCCATCTTCATCTGGGATTTGAATTTCAACACCACTCAGGGTACAGAAAATTGTGCAATTCATTTTGCGTAGCAAGTCCCTACCTAATAGGTTTACTGGACTGGAGTCGCACACTACAAACTTGTGCATGTCTTTAAAATTACCTATTCTGATTTCCATAGGTACTGTAACAGGGGAACTAATTTTTTTATTAGAAACGCCCACTACTTGGATCGCTTCTCCCGAGAGGGGTAGGTTTGGTACGTCTGCTGTTCTCACAGTAGAATGGGTAGCGCCAGTATCCAACAAAAAGGTAACATAATTTCCCTTAACTTTTCCCTCAATGTATGGACCTGACTGATCTACCGGCAAGGATGCGCCAAGCACGCACCCCTCGTCCTCCCCTCTCAGGCACCGTCAGTAACTATCTTCCTCGAAAAATGCATCACTCAAAAGAAATTGTGATGTCACTGTGTCTCTCCTTTCACTTCCCTCCAATTTGTGGTATCCACCTTGTAATTTGCTTGGCTTCCAGAATCTGGCATAGGTGCAAATGGTAACTGGTTCCGTATTACCTGTTGCTATGGCTTCCTTGACACCCCATTCTGCGTCTGTGGATTCAAATTATCGTTTTGTACATTGTTACTCAATACAGCTTTACACTCGTTCCTCCAATGCCCCATTTTTCCGCATCCATGACAAGGAAATTTTTTCTTGGCCTCCTCTCTGTTCATTCTACCTCTTGGTTTACTCCCATTTCCATCTCCTTGACTCTGATTATTTTTCAATTGGTTGAACTGGCGTTCCTGTTGCTCTACTAATTTTACTTGTGCTCACATTACCTTTTCTTCTAAATTCTTTCATTTATTGTCAATTTCATCCCCAGAATATTTTGCATACTTAAGGATCTCATCTATCGGCTTGGCCTGCCAGCAGATTTTATGATCCTTAATCATTTGTGAAATGTCTAGATTTAACCCTGACACAAATCGATAAATAAAATGCGTCATGTCTTTCGTGTCTATATTTTCCAACCCACTGTACTGCTTGAATATCTGTAAAAGGCGTTCATAATATGCATGTACTGATTCATCTTTATTTTGGGTAGTTCTGTCTATTCTTGTCCAGTCCATTTCCTTTGGGGATACCTTTCCTTTCAAGTACTGTATTACTTGATTATATTTTTTCATTACCTCATCCTGTTTTCGTGTCTCTAGGGTACTCCTCATTAGGCCAATCAACCGCTATCTTACATTCCGTCCATAGATCCACAGGAACAACAATGTCAAATAACCCATCTAAATCTTTTAGAAGCACTTTTGAGACTTTTACAAATCTTTCAACCTGCCTGTACCACTCTACAGGTTTCTCTCTGAGTTTCAGGAAATCGTTCGTAAATGACAAAATATCTTGTCGGGACCATGGGAAATGCACATAACCTCCTCCGGGCACTTCTCTCATCGGGCACAACCTTTCCACTTTTTCGGGTTCTTTTAATGAATATTCATTTGCAGTATTTTTCGCTTGGGCCTCCTCCTTTTTCTTTGCCAATCTAGCTTTCCATTTATCTAAATCACCCCACTTTTGCAATAAGGATAATAGCTGTTTCATTTGCACTTTACGTCTTGACACATTCATGTTTTCTAAATCTTTGTCAGAAAATTCTGCTCGGTAAGGTTTCTGCAAAACTTTAGACTTTCCAATATCAATTCCCATTTCAGAAGCCAAACTCATTAACTTTTCATGAAATGTTTTCGTATTGTGAGTGATACTTTGACATATAAACAACAATTCATCCTCATTGAGGGTGTTTAACCTTTCCAATCCCACATTTCCAGCCATCAGTTCTTCTAATTCAACTCTTAATTTAAAAATATCTAATACTTTTGGCTGTGATTTTGGTTTTTCTATTTCTCTGGACCTTCTCTCTATTTCTTCAGGGGATACTACAGTGGCACTTCTTGTACCCAAGGATGTTTCCATCCGTACCTCTTTAGAGCTTCTAGGAGTGGTTTTCCTGATCGAATCACCCACCGATTACCTTATAGGTAAATCCATCAGAGAAATCACTGACTCGCATTCACTTGCTTGATCATCAATTATCAAGGGTTCTTTTCTAGATTGCACTTTAGGTGTAGTCAGAACAGGAGGTTTAGGACAGAACTGTTTCTCTCCATATTATGGAACAACTGGACCTATGGTTTCCTGGAATGGTCAAGGCTTCAGGACTCCTATTCAGCTGTGAAATTTTCTGAATTAATTCACTTCTCTGTTTATTTATGGCTTCTCGTTGCCTTTCCTGCAGCACTTTTTCTAATGAAGTTTCATGCACTACTTGCGGAACCAAAGGTGGTTTTAAGAACGCAGCGCTAGGATTAACTCTATTTGCTTCTTCATTGTAAGGTGGCGGACTTTTCATTAACAAATCCTCCAAGTAGTCATCATCTTACTCACCACAAGTCATTAAATGTTTCGTTTTTCTCTGTGCATTTGCTTCCTGGCGCTTCCTCTAAAATCCATACAGGATTTAGGGCCAGATGTAGGTCGCCAATAACCGTTCGGTAACGGCCGATTTCGGCCGTTACGACCGGTAATTGATTTTTGAGATGTAGGGGGCCCGAATTTTACGGAATCAGTAAATTTTCCGAATCGGTAAATTTACCGAATCGGTAAAATACCGAATTGGTATAAGTACCGATTCGGTAAATCCAGATGTAGCTGGCACCTCAAAGAGTGCCACAGGCCCTTTAGGAGTCAGTATTTACCACCCAATCCTATTGGGTGGTAAAATACCGAATTCCAGTGTACATGCACATCTGTGCATGTACACCTATGCCATGTGACACACAGACATGCCCTTAGGGCATGTCTGTGTGTGCCACATGGCACACAAGCCTGCAATTGGGGTGCTACAGGGTGTCAAAGTGTCACCCCGTTCCCCCTGCCAGGATTCGGTATTTACCGAATCGGTAAATAGCGAATCTGTATTTCCCATTGAATCCTATGGGCCTTGAAGCCCATAGGATTCAATGGGAAATACAGATTCGGTATTTACCGAATCGGTAAATACCGAATCTTACAGAATCGGTATTTGCAAAAGAAAAATTACCTACATCTGCCTACTTCCAATATACCTACTCTTAAATACCGATTCGGTATGATTCGGTATTTAGGAGTAGGTAAATCGGAATTACCTACATCTGGCCCATAATCCTTTTACTAACATAGACTGTCTCCATTTCTTCATTTGTTTATCTCTTGTCTCTTTTGGAAATCTGGGATAAAATGTACTCCAATTTCTGTCGCTTCTGGGTCTATCTCACTCAAATCCTCAGTCTCCCATTCTTCTAATACTTCGTACTGAGTCAATCAAGGTCTAGGATCTAATTCATTCATGCATGTTCTCAAATTGTACAAAACTCTGCAACTGACTCCCTCTTTTGCAAGGGAATACGAGAACTTTATTTCTTTTCACTTGTAAATGCAATATTCATTAATTAACAACGTAAAAACATTCGCCACTGTGCCTAAGTGACTTAAAAAAGAATCATTTATCTCACTACGAGTAGAACCCTTCCGCCTACTCTTCAATCACTGCGAGTAGATCCCTTCTGCCTACTCTTCACCCAAGCATCAGAGAACCTGTTACTCCCTCAGGCTTACCCTTTCTGGGTGATATAAGGCCAAAGTTTCACCTGCGAACTCTTTTGCTATCATTTATTCACACATTTATACAGAAATTCCCTAATCAGTGCTTCCAGTTTTACCTAACCATGCACTTACTTCCTTAGGCAAGTGACCTCATTGCAAAGTGGCTTCCATTTACCACCCGCTATTCTGCCCCCGGGGATTCCAAAACAAACATAGAACAATACAAACAAGTTTTGGTTAATACATAAAATCAAATATAATCAATTTATCAATACCTAAATGCCTATCTTAACTAAATCCTAACCATCTAACTGCTACCAAAAGAATACTGATAGAGCGCGGGTTCACCTGCTCAGGATTTTACCATACTCACCTGGGCCCATAAACTCATACACACTTTGAAAAGGTAAACCTAAGCTTTAAACCAGTAGTATTTACTTTTAGGACCTATACCTTTGACTTACCATTCCTTGTCACCGGTACCTAGCGTCCTAAGGGATCAAGGGAGTTAGCAATAAAATAGGTAGTAAATAACATTTGCACTCATAAATAACCACAGACTTGGGAAAGATTTAAAAGCTTTATCTAAATATTTTCTTAAAGGTCTGAGTCCACACTAAATTAGTCAAAGTTTGTTCAATTAAGAAGAGTAAAAACAAAGCAATATGATGCGGGAATATTATGAAACTTTCTTTAAGCATTGAAACATAGGAAGGGAAAGAAAAGGGAAACAGCATAATGACATACCCTTACAACTTTTATATTTACCTAGAATGGTGTGAAGACAAACCCTGGCCACGGGCTGGGATAAATGACAGGACACCTGATAGTGGAGGTGCCAACAGGATAGAACAGGTGCAGGCTAGAATCACGATAAGTACGGTCCAAATTGGATCAGGACAGGACCGCCGCAGGTCAGGACCGGCACCCACAGCTAAAGTGCAACGCCAGCGTCACACCCCTCTCTGTAGCTAACAGTCAGACCCCGATTGGGTTAGCGAATTTTCTTCCTCAAGAACCCCGATTGGGTTATCGAACTCCTTCCCAGAACCCCGATTGGGTTATCAAATCTTCTGACATAGTGCTCCGCCAGCACCTCTGCTCTTGATAGATTATTGAGTGCGTTGGGTCAGTGACAGGTCAGCTATTCGGACAAGTCAGACAATCTAAATAGCTAAGCCTACCTTAGATATACCATTTTCCAGGGCAGTGTACCACCCCCAATGTTGCAAATGTGTGTATTCCCTCAATTTGATTGATCAAAAGATGAGGAGAGGTCATCACACCATACCAGTTATGAGGTCATGCTCTTCAATATTAAGATCAATGTTACCGCCCAATATTCTATTTTCCCATGCACTTTTATTCCACCCAATAATGGATATTTCAATAACAAATACATTGTATGTAAAATGTTCAATTTGGCTTCCTCTCGAGAGGTCAAAGGGTGAGTTTCCCAGTGGCATCGTCAGGCAAGACAGTCACTGACACAGGTTCAATGCCATGACTCTAGGATTCTTGGGCTCTTGTGCGCAGACTCCAGTCTTTCAAAATGGAGTGCAGCAAGATTACATCAGGCCCAAATACAAGCTAATAGCAAAGTAGAAGAGAAGTTTTAGAACAAAGAATAAATGAATGCACTATATACCACTTATGTATACTCTATTCTCATTACTTTATTATAACTACAGCATTAAATATTAGGCAGAACGAACAATTTAGTAAAAGCTGCAATGCAAGCATTAGCCATGAGAACATATAGAAGGCCATCTTTATTTCTAGTGCGCAGAAGCAAAGTTTTCTCGCCAAAGCAGTAAGTTTGTCATGTCACGTGAGTATGACGGACGCATGCCCAGAAAAGTTCCCGCGTTGCGGTGGCCATTTTGAGTTAATCGAGTTACAGTTAGTAAAAAGCACTTTGAAAAGCTTCCCCTAGATACTAGAAATGTTGTGTGGTGCATTGTTAGTAAGACGAAACATGTGTATTAGTGTATTACAGTTTATTTCGGGGGGGCTGAGTCCAAGCAAGACGCTTTACGTGCAGATCCTTGCTCCATCAGTTTCATCAGAGAGGGTTTACCTGGATCCATTCTTACAGATAATGGTGTTCAGTTTAAATCAGATGGCATGAAGACATTCCTGGAGGCCACTGGCATTGAGCATACATTTTCAGCTTTGTATCACCCAAGAGGTAATTTGGTTGTGGAGAAAGTCAACAGAGTTGTCAAAGGTGTGTTACAATTAGCTAGTAAAAATAATAAGAATTGGAATGATGAATTGGACACATTAATTTGGTCGTGCAGGATCACTATCCATGAAACGTGTGGTGGGAGTCCTTTTGGTATTATGAGAGGAAGATTTCTGTTTTGTAAGGTAAATCCTAGTTGGATGGGCAGAAGTAGGAAGTATGTTTGCGACAGCACGCAGGTTAGAGAATGTATTTCCAACTCACAAAGCATATTTTGATGCTAAATATGGCACTAAGGAAGTGTCTTTGAAGATTGGTCAACTTGTTAGAATTGAGTGTGGAAAGAGAGTAGGTAATGTGTGTCCACAATTTTCTGAACCCAAAACAGTCACCAAGGTAATGCGGAATACTCTCATGTTAGATGGCAGTGTTCTTCAAATTAACCTTATTTCTTTGGCGCAACAACATTCTTCTATTCTTTCTAAATCTATCAATGAAAGAGGGAATGGTGATTATTGGTGGATTTATCCTGTTTCCACTCTGACGACTGTTACTACAAGTGATCGTGCCTCTGAACCCTGTCCAGTTGAGGTTTATGATTCTGAAGGTCAAGATGTATCCGCACCAGTGTGTCAATCCTCCACATCCTTTAGTGATTTAGAAAATAAAGAAAGATCCATCAGGTGTGGTGGACATATTGTGACACCTAAAGGTTTACAGGATTGTGTGTGTGACTAAATTGTTTCTCCTGGTTGTGGTTGCTGTTCATCATGAACAACATCTCATCTCTTATTTATTTTGTTTTGTTTAATCATATTTTATTTTTCCTTGAAAGGAGGATGTGTAGTAACTAGATTTTTAGGTATGGAATGTAGTTAATAGAATGTTACTATGTCATGTAGAATGTATATTTCAGTTAGATTGTAGAACATTTTGTGTCATTATGCCTTTACTCTGCTTGCTGCTGCATGCACCCTTTTATGCTGTATGAAAATATCGTAATAAAGAAGACATATCTTAATCTATTCAATCTCCAGCTCCAGTGTGTGAATACTACAGAATAAATGTCGGTCGGTATGTTACTCTCTCTGCATACACAGTTGTATCATGACCTAGGTCAGTGTGTGTGCCGAATTTGCATCACTGAGTGCATGTGCACGCATGCGTGCGCACACACACACGCACACATTCTATACGAAAGTCAAACCAATTGGATTTGTCAGTATTTGTTGAATGATACGCCCTTAAATTTTACAGGCAAAAAGAGTTAAAAAAATAAAGATTTGACTTTATAATTTATTGCTTTTTGTTGATAAATAAAAACAGTGGCAAACGTTAAAAACACAGTTCCTTCGATAGATGTCGCAGTTATTGATGTAGTCAGCTATACAAATCAACTTGATTGATTTCTTTACCATAAACTGCGTTTCAAGTTCATAAAAAGGTTTAAGGTGGGCAAAGTTCTGTACGTTTTAAGTGATGGTTGCTCTCACTTCCCGATTCAACAGAGGCTGAGTTGGGCGGAAATTGGAGAGCATGAGGCAGTCATTCTTGTCCTCACATTTGGAGTGATGGAGGCTGCGGAATTTGGCGATCTGTGGGTTAGAAAGATACAAAATATGAAGGACGTTCATTTAGATCTTAAGCTAAACTTGAATGAAGATAGAAATTAAGGATGCAGTTTAGTTTGGCAGCCAATTAACTCTGGTCAAGAAGTATTTAAGTAAAATATTTAAACTGGCAATGCAGCTCTGTTTAGATCCTACTTTCCAAATGTTGTGCCAGACTAAGGGGCTGATTACGATAAGTCTTGGAAAGCCCCCGACCTCAGGTCGGAGGCTTTCTGACACTCATCGTCGGTTCACTTCCGACGTCCTAATTACAATCTAGGCTTTCGGAATTGAAACCAGTAATCCCAATGGACGGCTTTGGGATTAAGAGGCTCAGTTTCCCCCAGGCTTTCCATGCCTGGCTTTCTGACATAGAAAGCCTGTCAGAAAGAGAGTTTGGGGGTCTTTAGCCATGTATTAGGCACACGTCCCGGGTGAGACGGATCCTCCCGCTGGTCTTTTATGTGATGCTGTTGTCTTGGACTTTGTAGCTTAGACTCACTCTTAAAGGATCGCTGAAGGTCGAGTAAATGTAAAACATTATAGTTGATTTTGGTGGATCATAACAAAGGATGATGTCACAAAACTAACCAATACAATGAAAGTATGGTCTTTTCTTCTCTTTTTTTCGATTAATTAGCAGAGTGCCTTTACAACTTGATCCCGAGGAATGCCACAGACTTTTGTAGCCAAGAAAGGCAAAAATATGTTGCCCATATAATAAGGGAACATCTATACGCGTTTCACTTAGCTTGGTTTTTAGCTCTATCCTTTGGGGCCCAGAATAAAAGTTGTCCTGCCCACCAGTTTTTAACTCACCTTATATTTTTAATTTTTGCACGCAGCCCCTTCCTCCCATACAAGAAATAAGATCTGCAGAATTAGTGACAACTCCCGCTCCTTCCTTGCGAGAAAGTCGTAGACCACACTCGTGCCGTGATGTTCCAGTGTGAAGAGAGGACCCAATGATGAAGCATGTCACCTTGAGAGAGGGTGAGTGAGGGTTCTCATAGCATAAGCACACTGCTAAAACAATTCCTGAGAAGTGCATATGGTTAAAGGCGAGTCATACTTGCAAGTGTTTGTTTTAAACTATAATCAGGTACATAGTTTGGCGCCTTTGCACCAATGGTCCTGGAATAATCTTCAGAGTAGGGGTGCTGACATCAATGTTACATCATTGACGTCATTGGGATGTAAAAACATCTAGCTTCACGTAAAGTGTTCCAAATATATTTAGCAGGAGGGTGGCAGTATGCAACTGGTGATGCATTTTGGTGCACACTGTCAGAAATATATTACTAAAGCATCATCCGGTAGTGCACTGTCATTTACAGACAGTACATTTTCTTTTAAAATTCCCAGTAAATTTGCAAAGACAAACTGTTAGACATGGCATCCTTGGAGTGGGTCACCAGTTTTTTCTTTTGTCTCTGACCTCCTGTTTTGCTGATCTAATATTTGCTGGCTTCAGGACTCTTGCAACTTTACTACTGATAAACAGTGCTACTGTGCATGTGCCCTATACTTATAAAATGGAAACATTGGCTTATCCACAATTGGAATATTGAATTTACTTATACGTCCCTAGTAAAGTGCTCTAAATTTGCCCAGAACCAGGAAAATAAATTAAATGCTACTTGTAGGCCTGCAGCACTGATTGTTCTACCCACTTAAGTAGCCATTTAAACATGTCTCAGGCCTGGCATTTCAGAGACAGCTGCAGCTCATCCTCTATTGCGGAGGAGCATTGCCCCCACAACTTTCAAGCAGTGCGAGAAGAGAAAACATAACATGATAATAACTTTCAGTTAATATCATGTTATGTTTCCTTTGCGGGTGGGAAGGTTGGTGGCACAGCTCAGCTCATGAAGCAGGGCAGGGGCAGAGTGGTTTGCACTCCCTATGTGAGTGATTGGCTGGCCCTCTAAGACCGGCCAAACAGTCATGCGAACATAGCATGTTCTCCATGCAGTGTGTATTGCAGCCTGCATGGAGAACATGGCCACCTTCCCCACTGGGTGAGCGCCCTGTCAAGGCACTCAGACCAATCACAACTCTCCATTGGAGGGTTGTCATTGGCTTAAGGGTGGGAGCATGGCTGCCTGCTTTCTGTTCCTGGAAGCGGGCTCAGGAGAGTAGGAGAACAGATGATGCGGGACCCGGCTTCAAGGTAAGTTTTTTTTTTATTAACCCCGCTCCCTCCCCCACGTGAAACCCAGCACCCCCTCCATAACCTGCCCCACATGACCCCCACGACACTCCCCGCGGTCCCCACCCGTGAGCCATGCTGGCCGCCCCTGCTGTGTGTGCAGTTTTAGACTGCCATGTCGACCTTGCCAGCCCTAAACCTTCCTTTCTAATACTAATACATCACCCTAAGGTAGGCCAAGGGCAGAGTGCAGTGTATTTAAAAAGTAGGATATGTACTTTCAAGTTTTACATATCCTGATAGGCAAAAACTGTAAAATTAATTTTTCACTACTGCCAGGCCTATCTCTCCAATACGTGAACATTGGGATTACCTTATTATATCTTATAAGTGTAACTTCCAATAGGGAAGAGATGGAACCCCCAAGTTTGGTGTCTCTGGAATCACATTTTAAAAGCTTAAGTCATGGTGAAGTTAGATTTTAAATTGTAATTCTGAAAATGCCACTTTTAGGAAGTTCTCATTTTCTTACTTTAGCCATATGGTGCCTTCCGCTTGTCTCTGAATACACATCTGGGGTGGGTGACAGCTGGGCTTTGTGCACTCCCTTCAGACATTCACACACAAGGGGAGATTAGGAATTACTGATGGGCCATCAACATTCTCATGGGGCATCCTGGGCAAGATGGGAGAGAGGAGCTCACATCCAGAAAGGCTGTGTCCTGTCCCCACTATAAGGGATGCATAATCCATATACTGAGTCTGGAGCCAGGGCAGAAAGTGCAGGAACTTTGTGCATGTCAAAGGCCACTTTTTGAAGTCTTCCACACTTCAACGGCACAACTGGTTTTAAGTACTAGATCCTTGACACCACCAACTCAGTACACTTCTGGACCTGAGGAAATTCTGCTTGGAAGAAGACCTGCTGTGTTGCTAAAAGTACTATCACTCTGCTGGACCCTGCTGGACTCCTGCTCTGCTTTTCTGACTTGCTGCCTGCTGCCCTCTTGCCTGGGAGTGAGACAGATTGAACCTGCAACCCTCCAACTCAGAACCAGAGTGACTCACAGGGCTTGTCTGCTTGCCTCCTGTTAGAAATCTCAGGACATCAAAGATTTCACTGCACTAACCACTCACTCTGCCATCTGAAAGTCTTACCATGCAAGGTGGTGTCAATCAAGTCCTGGGGCCTTGAAAGTGGGTCTAAAGCGCTGCAACCTTCAAAATCATGCATCGCAGTCATTGCGGGCTCGGAACCGACGCATCTCCCTCGACCCCAATCCATCTGCTACCAGGCTCAAAGACGCCGCATCACAGAGGCTTGACCACAATGCAGGGCTACATCAGAGGAGTTTGATAACAACGCATTCCTGACTTGCACGGCTCGGAGCTGATGCATCGCCTACATCCTAAGGATCAATGCTGATGCATCGCCTTCGACTGCTTCTCACATTTTGTCCTCGATGCAATCCTGAACCAATGTACTGTTTTCAGCAGGTCAAGGCTGGCCCTTGTATCCGACCTGTGCTTCATCGTGGTTGGCCTGAACTTTTAGATCTGACCCGGTCTAGCACCCCAGTGAGCCCCGGCTGGCGCTTTATGCTTTTAAGAATGACAATTCAGTTTATTCTTTAAAAATTCATAGCCCCAGGTGTTCTTATTAGATTTTTGTCTTTATCGTCTTGGTTTTTCATTAAATTAAGCTCTTATTTTCTACCATATGTGCTATCTTTTTTGTTTGGTGTTCTTACTGTTTTGTTGTTTGGATTGCTGTACAAATACTTTACAAATTGCCTCTTAAGTTAAGCCTGACTGCTCTGTGCCAAGCTACCAGAGGGTGAGCACAGGTTAATTTAAGGTGTGTATGTGGCTTATCCTGATAAGGATTGTGGTTCCTGTTTGGAGCAAACTTCTGCCAACGAGAAACCCAATTTCTAACACATACAATTTTAAAGATAAAACTAAATAGCACACTAATAATAATGTGTGGAAAATGGGTGTCAGTGAATATTTATCATTGTGCATCAAAAAGTAAAAGTGTATTGATTTGTTTTTATTCCTTTAAAATATTTGTTTCCATCACACTTCAGAATTACAAATAAAAGTGTGCTTCATTTTTGGTTTCTTCATTGCTGATACGTTCTGAAATATGTGTACAGTTCATTCACAAGTATTTACATGTTGTAGTGAGTTACACAAAATTATAGCCTTTCATTTCACATTCCCTGTACACCAGCAAGATTGTCACATAGTTCACTTTAATACTCCCCTCACAATTTGCAGATAAAAACAAGTAAACACAACCCCCATGTTAAAAGAATAAGAAGTACTTTGTCAGAAGATATAATCTGACATTTGACCTCTATCTCTGAAGCACAATAAATGTGACAACATATATACAAAATGTAAAGGCATCTTTAGTTATTGCTCTAGCACGACCCACCTGAAATAAGCTGGTGATGCACAATTTGGGAAATGCTGGAGTAAACTATTGATGCCGCTGAGAATCAGTCAACTATTGTAAGGTGAGAGGGAAGATTGCAAAGGGTTAAAATATTAGTTCCCAATAAGATGTAAATATGTGAAATTCTCGCCAAATAAGGCTATTTTAAGGAGCACTATACTTTTATGTTAGTAGTCTCCCATCAGTTGTAGTCCTTTGCATGGTGAATAGGGCCATGTCTGTATGTTATTGCCCATTTCCGGTCAAAATAATTTATAGCGTATTCTGAGGGATGGCGATATGGTTGTTGTTATGGGTCTATCACTTGCCTTTAATCACTGTGACTTTTTTGTGTTTTAGGCACTTTCGCATGCATTTCTCAGGAATTTTGTTGGCTGTGTGTTTACTCCATGGACTCAGATCTGGTTTATGTTTGATACATTCGGGAACATTTTGTCATATAAGTAATAAATGATCTTGAATTCTCTTTCACAACGCTATTTAATTGGGTCCTTGGTGTTCAGGCATGTCAGATGGTAAGAATGGTAAAATATGAGAAAACACGCCAACATTTCAGATGTCATCAATTATATCATAGAACATGTTATAAGTGATGTCATTTATGAGGGCATATGCAGTGCATGGTGAGTGTGCAAGTTATAGTTAATTGATTTAGCTATAAACAGTAAATTTTAGTATTTGTTTTAATTTAAAATATTATATTTTAACTTACAATTTAACCTATCATGTCAGTATAACCTTTGATTTTTGTTAGTGAATTTCTGAAGGCTTTTTTCCCCAAACAAATCTTTTTATTGAGTTTGGCTAGGGAAAGAACAAGGGAAAAAGATGGAAAGTCAACTCATCGATACACAAAACGTTCTTACACAAACAACCTGCACCAGACACTATCCCCCTCCACAAGCACTACTCCAAATCAGCCCACCCAAAAGGGGATCACAAGGAAAGCAGAGAGGTTAGTTGGTGCGGGCCCTCCCAGGGCAAAGTGAGAGGAGATTGGGAAAAGAGGAGCTGGCTACTCATAGTCAAAGGTTTTAAGTGCCCTGAGCCTTTAAGGTATACTTGTAATATATTCGAGTCTCGACATGTAGTGTATGAGGAGTGCAAAAATCAAGAGAATGGCTTGTCTGTGTTTGTTATGTTCCATGGCTATATCAGTTGCCTCAGCTTGTGAAACCAGAACAGACTTGACAGCGGGTTGTTCTTCGTCCAATATATGGTAATCAATTGTTTGATTACCCCTATCATGTGGCATATGAGACTCCAGTCCAACCCAGTCATGCCCTCCAATTCGGTAGGTTTCTATACCAGGAGGACTACACATGGCTAGGCCCTGGTGGGGTACTCAATGGTGGCCTTGATGTGTCCTCAAGGTCTCCTACCAGAATGTCTGAATGAGGGAGCATGCAGTCCCACTGTATGTGTTGAAAGGTGCCCCTGTCTTTGTCACAGCTCCAACAGTCGGAGGCTGTAGGGAACATGCGGTGAAGTCTGGTTGGAATGAGATCCCATTGAAACATCGGTTTGTATGCTTATTCTTGTTTTGACATTTATTGTATGCTTATTCTTTTTTTTTTGTCCTCATTTGCCTTACCCTCTTTTCAAGAAACGCCAACCACCTTGCGTGTCTTACCCTGAGAGACAAGGATTTTGATTTTGATCATCTCCCATACCAAGACACGATTGACATATTGGTGGAAGAGGAATCCAGAGGACCAAGAGAGGGGGAAGGGGTACGGGCCAGCAATTACTCCATCAAGGTATTTTCCAACCTGTTGGACCATTACAGTGTTCGAGGGGACCAACAACCCAAGGTCCATGGAGTGCTCTAGGCATAATCATGGAACCCGGGGGAAAAAAAACAAAAAAAACAAACCCTGGAACCCTATCTCCACTTAACCAATAAATCCCAAAAAGCCAAGTTACGTTTACTACATAATCTGGCCAAGTCCACCTTAGATGTTTCATATAGGGACGTCAACCAGCCTGAGTGTGATGTCGCCGTTGTTTCAACCCAAAATTTGCAGATTTGCCTTCTGGCCAGAAGGATTGCATAAAATAAAAAAGACCTTGCCCGACCAGTGATGCCTGCGTCCAAGCCAAAGATTATTAATGGCAAAGTGATAGACACTGATATATTAAGGATAGAGTCCAAAGAAGACTTCACTTCTTCCCAAAACCGGCAGATGGAAGGGCAGTCCTTAAACATATGTACGTCAGATGCTTCAGGGAGATTACATTTATTACACCTTTTTCCTGGCTGAAATTTTGAAATTTTGAAAGCCTAAGAGGGGAGAGGTAAGCACAATGTGCCGTGAACAGATGATTGCGCCTCAGCCATGCCGGTTTAACGGTTTTATAGAGGAGAGTAAAAGATTTAATCCATATCTCCTCACACTGAAAGCCCAACTCATCCCCCCACAGCTCATCCGGGAGGGTAAACTCCCCATCAACCTCTTCCAACAAACTCCAATACCACAGGGCTACCTCTTTACCTCCCCCTTGCCTTTCTATCAACTGTTGTTCCAGGTTACTAACTTTCCCCAAAGAAGCACCTTCCCTACACAGGGCCCTAGCCCAACTATCTAGCTGCATATGCTTAAATCTAGATAGACCGGGGCCTACCCTGTCCCGTAACTCTTCCCATGCCATCATAGACCCTCCTGCCAACAGGTCTCCCCATCTTACAATCCTCGCATCCTTCACAGGAATTGACAAACTATCCTTTAAACATGACGGTAGACCTGGGGAGTTCCACACCGGCGCAAAGTTTGAGAAATAGGAAAGCCCTAATCTCTTTCTGATCTGTACCCAGGCTCTAGCCAGAGATTGAAGAATTTTTAACTTCACTTTCTTGAAAAATTTCTGGTCCCCGAATTTAAATAGGAATCCGTCAATTGGAAGATCAGCCCCAACTAGCATGGCTTGAAACATTGTCCCAGTTAATAGACTAGATGGTGTTTTCAAAAGCATTCTTGAACGGGACAACAGAAATGCCCATGCATAATATTGTAAGTCAGGTAGTGCCAGCCCTCCCTTTTCCCTCCTCCGCCTCAACTTCTTCCATGCCAATCTAGTAGCTTTATAGTTCCAAATAAACAAATTAATCTCTCGCTGGCATTTATCCAGCTGTTTGGCATCAAAGGCCAAGGGGATGGTGTTAAAAATAAATGTAAATTTGGGAAGAATAGCCATCTTTACTAGACTTATCCTCCCCAGTGTGGTAAGTGGGAGGTGATCCCAAGTTTTTAATAGCTTCCGGCATTCGTTATAAACCCGGTCTAGGTTGTTTTGTGCAATATTTCCAACTTCTTGAATGACCCGGATTCCAAGATATCGCCTGGAGGAGGTCACATCCAGTTGTATATTAGCGATGTTCCATGCCATTATTTCTGTTTTACTGACGTTGATCCCAAACTCCTCTGCCCTCTTGATAACAATGGGGAATGAAAAAGCCGGGTCAGACGTAAAGATGAGAATAGCGTCTGCATAGAGTGCTACCCGCCTCTCACACCCCTCAAATTTAAAAGGAGGAATGTTAACCTCTTATCTCAATACCTAAGCGAACGGTTCAATATACAAATTGAAAAGGAGGGGAGAGAGCGGGCAACCCTGCCTAGTGCCCCTCGTAATTTTAAAGGGATCTGTCAGGACACCATTAATTAACAACCTGGCCAATGGGGCCCCATACATGAGAGTGATGACTCGACAGAAATTCTCTCCAAATTTAAACTTATCCAAGACCGCAGCCAGATAGGGCCAGTTGACCCTATCAAAAGCTTTTGTAGCGTCTAAAGTGAGGGTTGCCAGAGGAAGAGAGAAGGCGTAAGATCAGCTAGCTGACGCCCTTTAATGAACCCTTTCTGATCTTGATGTACAATAGAGCCAATTACACTCCCCAATCTAGAAGACATGATAGTTGCGAAGATCTTATAGTCGCAGTTCAGGAGCGAAATTGGCCGGTAGGATCCACACTCAGTCAGGTCTTTCCCTGGCTTAGGGATCAGAACGATTGTCGCTTCATTCCAAGACTTTGGGGGAGCCTTTCCCTTCGCGAGAATCCCGTTAAGAAGGGCCGTCAGAGTTGGAACAATAGCTACACCTAACACACAATAAAGCTCTCCTGGTAGGCCGTCGGGGCCAGCCGCCTTCCCTCGCTTAAGTTGACCAATGGCTTTACTCACTTCTGCCTCCGATATTTCCGTCTCCAAACAGTGACTCTGCACAGATGCGAGAGTCGGCAGAGAAATTTTATCAAGCCAGGAATACCTTGCCACATAATCGTTGGTAAGGTCCTCTTTATAAATCCCCTCAAAAAAGTCAAGAAAAGCGCTCCCGATTTCTGAATTGGAGATGCTGGGAGCAGCCTCCCCTTCCAATTTTATTTCTCTGATGTGCTTTTGGGCCTGGTCAGCTTTAACTTTTCAGGCCAAAACCCTACCTGCGGCTTCCCCAAATTCAAAATGGGAGATCTTACTTGCCTCCCATCTCCTAGCCACCCATTCTTGTAAGATGTTCTCCAGCTGTTTTTTCAAGTCAGCCAGCTTCCTTTGCTCGTCTATTGAACCCATGGAGGTGCCGAGCCTTTGCTCGATTAAATTCATCTCCAGCTCCAAAGTTTTTATCTTCTCCCTATATATCTTCCGCCTATGGGAGGATCTGTTGGTTATACACCCCCTCAAGAAGGCGTTCAGGGCCTCCCACACCCTGGCTATAACAGCAGAGTTAAGATTAATCTCCAAAAATAGTTTGGACTCTGCTAAGAGAAAACTGATCTCATGGTCCTCTAATAGAATGGTCCGATCAAAGGACCACGATGCATGTCTAATCGGCTGGTCAGATCTTAAAGTGAACAAAATAGCCGAATGGTCAGAAAGATGGGAGGGAAGATATACTATCGCCGTCAATGAGGCCTTAAGACAATAACTAAATAGAGCATAATCGATTCTCGATTTGTGTTTATAGTTAAGGTTCCGAAAGGAAACCAGCAATTTATTTCCTACCTTTTCCCTCCATAGGTCAGCTAGGCCCAACTGTGTCATTATTGTTGCAAGGGTTTGCCTTGATTTACAGAGTGTACAGGCTCTAGAGGGGATTTATCTAATTGAGGGTTAAGTACAATATTAAAATCGCCCATCCAAATTACGGGGTCTTGGGCATTTACCAGATGGTTCCTGATAGTGTCCAAGTAAGACGGATCGTCTTGATTTGGACCATAATAGCCCACCAATGTACAAATCCAACCATCGACCGAGATTCTCAGTAGGAGCCATCTTCCACTATGATCCTCATTATGATCTAATATCTGGACTTTTGCTGATTTTTTTAAAATTAAGAGAATCCCTCTAATATTTGCGTTTTGGTCTATACATATGAATTTATCAATCCACCTCTGCTTTTTCAATATTTCAGTGGCTTCTGCCTTGAGAAGTGTGTCTCCTGTATGACAATGATCTGCTTGGGGGAGTCTCTCAGATATTGGAGAATGCGATCTCTTCTACTCCTCACGAGCAGACCATTGACATTCCAGGATAGATATTGAATAGAAGTCATGTTGTTGTTTCCTTCTCCCTCGCCCTTACACCACCCCTCCCGTGATCCCCGAATCCTGAGCCCCTCACCCACACAACCTGGCAAAATTGGATCAGGATAAGTACGCTACCAAGACACATAAGAAACTTAAAAAGGGCTGAAAAATGAGGTTTTATTAAACATTTCCCCCCCCCAAAGTGCCCCCACCCATACCCCCCCTGGAAAACCCTCCCACACTTACTCTGGCCTGATGTATAGCCCGTTTTACGACCTCTAACAGTCCCCCCCTACACTGCCTACATTGCAAAGACCAATTAAAGTACTTACTAAGAAGATGACAAGTAGAAATATAATTAATAACGAAGGAAAACCATTTTATTTGTGAATACTTTATTTTACCCCCACTTTGTGTTGTTTATTTTTTTATTCCTATTTCTTATATATACATATTTTTTTTCTACTGTCCCCTCCCTTTTCCCATTTTTCCCATTCCTCCCCTTACCAACACATTTTGGGATTTATAACCATATAGCCTTAACCTACATCACTTAAACCTGAGATAAACTGCATGTTGCAGAAGGTGCCAAGAAATGTACTGTTTTAGCTTCCCCCCGCGAATGATCCCTGATACATTCCAGCAGTTCGTCGGCCTCAAGAGGGGATCGAATATTGTGCATTTTGTTGTTATACATCACCTGCAGGAATGCGGGAAACCTCATCTGCACCGTTGCACCAAGAGATCTGAACTTATCCATTCTCTGGCCTAGCTCCCACTGTCGGTCTAGTGTGGATTTAGAGAGGTCTGACCGTACCTCAAAAGGAAAATCAGGACTCTTTAACGTTTTCGCTTTCAGAGCAAGGTTTAGGATTTTTTCCTTTAAGGTTTATGTAAGAAGTTAATCAGAAACTTTCTGGGTTTGGTTCTGCTGGGGTTTAGACGGAAGGGATCCCGATGTATCCGCTGTATGTCTTTCTCTAGAACGTCGGCTGCCTCTTCGAGATTTTATTTATTTATTTATGCCATTTTTAGAGCGCGCTGCAACCCTACGGGCATCCTGGTGCTGTGAAAAAGTGCGACTAAGAACTGAGCATCAAGGGGCAGGATCGGAGGAGTGAGCAGATTACTCTTGGGGCAGTTAGGCTTTAGGGAAGAGCCAGGTCTTTACCTTTTTGCGGCAAGGCATCAGTTCACTTGTTTTCCTAATTGCAGTAGGAAGGCTATTCCAGAGATGGGCTGCTGCTATGCTAAAGGCTCTGCCACCGTGAGTAGCTTTCCTGATCCTAGGTATGCTAATGAGGTTCGAGGATGAGGAACGGAGGGTCCGTGTGGGCTCATACCATTGGAATTTGTTTTGTAGAGGTTTGGGACCCAGACCATGTGCTGCCTTGAAGACAGTGCATAGAGATTTAAAGAGGATCCTCTGATGCACGGGCAGCCAGTGTAACTCGGCCAGTGCTAGAGTGGTGGATGATCGTCTTTCTCGAGAGAGTGCCATTTTCGCTTCTGCCGCCTGGATGCTCTGGAGTCTGGAAATCAAATAAGCAGGGGATTCCAGTAACAGAGCGTTACAGTAATCCAGGCGGCTAAGGATAGTGCTCCTGACTACGGTTGCTCTAGTCCGTGCTGGAAGGAGAGGCAGCAGCTTCGGAGGCCCCGCATTAGGGTGAAGCAGCTGCTCACCTGTTTGTTGACATTGGTCTCCAGGTTCAAGTTGTCATTAAAGCTGGCCCCCAGATTCTGCACCGTCTTTACTGGTGTCAGTGGCCCATCTGAGGCTAAGGGCCAGAAGTCAACAGGCAGGTTTCTGGTGATTCTTCCCACTTTGCATTGCATTATCTCAGTTTTACCGCTGTTAAATTGTAACGAGTTACATTTTAGCCAAGTTGCCATTTCCAGCATGCAGATATGGAATGTCTCAAGTGATACTGCACGGGCACCATCAAGGGAAATCATCAGCTGCGTGTCATCCGCATAGTTGATCACGTTATTGCCGTGAGCCTTGATGATGCCCATCAGGGGTTGCATAAAGACATTAAAAAGGATTGGGCTGATCGCAGACCCCTGTGGGACCCCATGTGGGACTTTAGCAAACTCAGACTGGTATGGGGGGAGTGCTACTGCCTGCCATCTGTCTGTTAAGTACGAACAAAGCCAGTCGAGCGCCGCTCCTTCTACTCCAAAGGTTTTCAGCCTTGTCAGTAGGATGTCATGACTCACCGTGTCGAACGCGGCCGACAGGTCCAGCAAAATTAGATTTGCTGATTCTCTCCTGTCCGCCCTCATTCGCAGGTTGTCCAGGACCATCAGCAAAGCTGACTCGGTCCCATGGGCTGGTCTAAACCCAAATTGCTCCTCTTCAAGGATGTTATTTGCTTCCAGGAAGAGGGACAGAGACCTACTGACCAGCCGTTCCATGATCTTGATTGGATACGGCAGGAGCGAGATGGGTCGATAATTCTTGTGGCAACTGGGGTCCAAATTCGGTTTCAGAGATTTAGGGAATCTTTCAATAATGTGACCACATAGGCCTTGATATCCCCTCCTTCCTTGCCCTCCGGGACCTTCAGGAGCCGAAGATTGTTCCGCCATGAATAATTTTCCAGGGATTCAACCCTCTCCTGCATGATATCCCCCTCTCTCCGTAGACTTTGAATTTTTGTCTCAGCTTTCTCTAGGTTAACCTTCAATAACCCAACAGAACCCTCAAGAACCTCTGTTCTTTCACAGAGACCATATACTTTCCTCTCGAGGGTGTCACACGCGGCCCTTATCTCATTTTGATTTGATTTGGAGACCAAAAAGTCACACCTTATCTCTTCCCTCATTGATGTTATGAGGGCCTCAAGCGAATTTCCAACCCTATTTTCTCCTTCTTCATGAGTCACCGTTTCCCCCCCCGGCACTGCCCGCAGAACTGGTACCTCCCGTAACCCCAGAAGAATCCTCAGGTGGCATTGTGTCACCTACTTTACAGTTAATGGCCTCCACGTCCTGAACAGCTAGCACTTGCTCCCCAACAGCGACGACCTCCGCTGCAGCTACGGCTGCAGAAAGAAGAGAAAGCTCAGCCATACTTAACTGTAAAGTGGGAATGGGCTCAGTAGATTTAGTGGGTAAAATATCTAATACCTGGGGTAATACTTTAAAGAAGGAACGCAGTGAAGGGGTGATGCGCACTGTGCTACTTTGTGAACGCTTGTTATTGGCCCCTCTCTGAGCACTACCACTTCTTTTAGTGCTTTTGCTCACCTCCTTACTCCTGGCCCCCTTGTTGTCACCCGTATTTTCCCTGGTTCTGTAGACCTCAGCCTCCGCCACCGCCTCCCTATCTACTACTGAGCCTCTCTTCAGCCCTACCTCCACCCTAATTACACTTTCTGGGTCCTGTTTGTTTTTCCACTTTTGTGTCCTTTCCCCTGCTTATTACTTTTGGAAACCTGCCTCTTGTTTGTAGGCTTGCCGGTATTGGAGCGAATCCCTGCACCCTTCCCCCGCCCCCAACCTTACTTCCAATGTCCACAGCCGAACCTCCGGGGACCTTGGGGCTTTCTGAGATCAACGCTCCAACCTCTGCTTCCTTGCGTGTAGACCTCTCTACAGGAGCCTCAGCAGGGATTGTGGGGAAAATATCAGAGAAAATGGAGTGGAAACCAGCAGCCGCGCTCCCTCTATCTCTGCTGGATTTCCCTCTGAGGAGCCCATGAGCGGCCGCCGTGCGGCCGCGCCTCAGCTCCACGGCTGCACGCCTCCACTGCAGCAAGGAGGCGGGGGGAGGGGTCGCGAGTCCGCAACCAGACACATCGATGGTTTTCCCAGCAATGCCGGTAAGGGCAGCAGAGCCAGAACTTCTACGGGGAGTGTTTATTTCTTCCTCATTTCAATTTCCCTTGAAAATCCACTTCTTACGCTGTTACTTTCCGTTGAAAAGTGCCTACAGAGCGTCGGCAATGCAGCAGTGTACCGGAGGACTATTGGGACGCGCGTACCGCTCTAGCCTGTGGCCGCCATGTTTTCCTCCATTATATGCTTATTCTTGTTGGGGATACTGGCAGGGATTTGGTTATATCCACCCACAGCATGTCCCATTGCTCTGGGGAAATGTCTATCCCCAAGTCTCTTGCCCATCTAGTATTGTAGGTGTGAGGTGTTTTAGGTTGAATCGTGATTTATAGGTTTTAGAGATCAGTCCTTTCTATGTCACAAATTTTCTGGGACCCCAAACTCCTGTTTTGATTGTCAAACGGTTTGATGTCATTGCCCTGTAAGAGTTCTGTAGTCACCCCTTTCCCATTCCAGAACTGTGGTGGAAGGAAGGGCCGATGAGATGAAAGGTACACTTGTCTTTGTCACATCTCCAACCGTCAGAGGCTGTAGGGAACGTGTGCTGTAGTCTGGTTGGAATGAGATCCCATTGGAACATTGGTTTGTAGGCTTATTCTTGTTGGGAGTATTGGCAGGGATTTGGTGATATCCACCCACAGCATGTCCCATTCCTCTGGGGAAATGTCTATCCCTAAGTCTCTTGCCCATCTAGTATTGTAGGTGTGAGGTGTTTTAGGTTGAATCGTGATTCATACGTTTTAGAGATCAGTCCTTTCTATGGCACACATTTTCAGGGGCCCCATACTCCTGTTTTGAATGTGAAAATGTTTGATGTCATTGCCCTGTAAGAGTTCTGTAGTCACCCCTTTCCTATTCCAAAACTGTGGTGGAAGAAAAGGCCGATGTGAAGTCTGGATTTCAGGTGACTTTCAGGTGAGTGGGATATTGGGAGATGGAAAGGTGGTGAGACCTTTTTTTACCTGTTATCTGATCCCAGTTATCCAGGACCTTCCTAGTTGGGGTGGCTGTGTAAGCGCTTTTAGGTTGTACGAAGCGAGGGAGCCATGCAAAATCCCACAATGGGTGGCACACCACCGCCCTATCCATATGGAGCCAAGGCTGTTCACTTTGGTGGACTACCCACTCTGAAATGTATTGGAGATGAGTTGTCCATTAGAGTTCCAAGAAATTGGGACACACCAGGGCTCTCCTGTGTCTTTGAAGCGTTAAAAATTTGTGAGTGATCTGCGGTGTATTGCCTGCCCAGATGGAGGCCCGTCAGCTGTTTTGCAGTTGGTTTGGGAGTAAGGAGTGTTTGAAACAGATATAGAGCTCTGGGAAGAATATTAATTTTGACAATGTTTATGGGGCCCAGCCATGAAAGGTAGAGCGGCCACCATCTATTGATATATCCTCAAAGACTTTTTACAGAGTAGTTTACAGTTATCCTTTGACAAGTCCTCATGTTGCTGTGTGACAGTGATAATATTAATTGAGTGTTCACGTCAGTAAACAAGAGTAGTCACTGCCAGGGGTGTGATGTCATCCTCTGGTATTGTAATATTGAGTATGTGGTACTTCAAAAGGTAACCCATAACCATTTCAGATTCTTCCAGAAGAGGGAGAAGTGATGCAAGGGACCAAGCTGGGTTGGTCAGTGAGAGGAAGACATTATCTGCAAAGAGATTGAGTTTATGCATCCAACTCCCAAATAGGATACCCGTTTGTTGGAATGGCCCTTTTTGCAGGGTTATCCCAAAACTTTTTGCCTTCCTCCTGTATTTTTTCTGACCTGATTTTGTTCGAATTAGGACGCTGGGCACTTTTTCATTGGCATTTAAAGTGCTTGCCAAGTCTGAAACTCCCCTTTTACTACATATAGGTCACCCCTAAAGTAGGCCCTAGTTAGCCCTTGGGGCAGGGTGCTGTGTAGATAAAAGGTAGGACATGTGCCTTTGTTGTGTGGCATATTGTGGTAGTGACAAACATCCTATTTGGTATCTCACTGCTGTGAGCCTGTTCCTCTCATAGGGTTGCTTTGAGAATTTGCTGATATGTGTTTCAGTGGTCATTTCTAATCTGGAACGAGTAGTGTTGCCATGCTTGGTATGTTTGTAGTAGCGGTAATAAATCCTGCTTATTGGTGGAAGCAGATTTGTTATTACTATTTTAGAAATGTTACTTTTAGAAGGGTTAGAGAAAGGAGAGAGTGGGAAAACCCAATATACCCTTGCGGGCTTGGGCTAATGTGTACAGTATAAATTAAATGATGCCAGCACGGGACTTCGTTTCAAATAAATGAAATATAGGTTGATTTGACAAGTACTTTTTTCATTTATTATTGTGTTTCAACCATAAATTGTTGAGGTGTACCCTTTTGATTCAATGAGCAAAATATAAACTAAAGTATTTTTTTATCAAAAGATTCATTACTCTGTGTCTTTCTTCTATTTCTCAGTATCTATACATTTAGGTTTTGTGTATGCCCTGGTTGCTTCATTTAAATTGAAGGTATATTTTGCAAAGTCTGATTATTCAGATTAGTTTCTGTGATTATTTGAGCACAGAATCTTACACTGAAAAGCAATTATTTGAAACGAAGTCCCGTGCTGGCATCATTTACTTTATACTGTACACTTTTAGAAGGGGGCATTTCAGTATGCTTAGCACTCTTTGTGCTTTACAGCCTGACTCCAATCGATGCTTGGTTTAGACTGACAGGCCTCTTTTGAGCATTCACTGTAGACAGTCACAAAGGGAGCTGAGGTGTGCTCCCATATCCTCATGAGTCTTCCTGGCCTAGAGTGGCCACCTGCACCTGAATAGGGCTGAATAGGGCTGTGCCTGCCTTTCACAATGCTGTCTCCCCCTCCCCCCCCCGTAGAGTGTGTAGAGCCAGAGGCTGGCAATTGAATGGAGGCGTTGTGCACTTGCAGTGAAGTACCTCTATATGAAAGTCATTATGAGTATAAGCACAGTGGCTCAAACGCCATGTTTTAGACACTATGTGGGCCTTGTAACCAGAAGCTGCTAGCTCTACAGACAGAACCTTGCCAGAAGGAACTGTTATGCTGCCAGGAGGAACAGCCATTGAACTCCCTTGTCTGTTGTGCTAACCTGTAGCCTGCAAGAAGGACTGCCTGGTTCCCTACAAGAACTCTGGGTGCTGGCCTGTTGAATCTATTCCTGCTTGGTGCCCCCAGTATTCATCAGGAACTGGGTAGTGTCGCCCTCCCTGCCTTGCTATCATTTCTGCTTCCAGCATGTACTGGAGGCCTCCAACACTGTCCCGTGATGAACGCTTCATTTGGCCCTCGATTTGTCCCCAAGTTCAAGTGCAAGGTGAGCATTTGTTAATCTCAATGCACCGTACCATGGCTTTTGGGTCTGAAAGCAGAAGGCTTTCCCAAGCACCGTGACACCAGCAGAGTAGCATGTGGCTGGAGCTGCTCCTGACCTGCATGAACTGTGTGGGGAATGCTCTACCTCCCAGTAAGGGCATGATTACCTCTGGATTTGGGTGCCCCCTCTTCAGCGTGGGTGCCGCACCAGACCAGCACTCAGGACCGGTGTGCCCCTAGTTTTGTTCGCTTGCCGAAGCACAGATTTAGATGTAGTCTGCATCTGATTCGATGCCACATCATTGGCCCTGACTTCCAAATCCACAGTCCAAGAGGTATGGCCAAGTGGGAAAAGCAATAGGAAGCCCGGCAGCTGTACAGCATTTGCGATCAGCTGTCTGGAGGCATTGCTTTTGCCCCAGGAGGAGGAGATCCCGGGAGGTCTCCCGGTTGCGGCCTCAGTTGCACATCAGCCGTGGCCCAATCAGCTCTTTCCGGGCTGGAGAGGGCGGAAGAAATTGACTTGGTATGCAGGGGAGAGTGACCCTGTGAGTTAAACCTGCTGAATCTAGTGGCAGGGAGCCCCATCCCCACATAACCGCATATACCATTTGGCTCCCAGGACTGGAAGGTCCTGTTCCTGCTGAGGAATTCAATCGCCAAATTTCTCCAAAAAATAGCAAAGGTGTTGCTGTACCCTGTGTAGGGGTTGCTTACAAGAATTACCGCATTCCCTGGAGTAGGAGGGCAGGAGTGTCGGTACCCATGCGGAAGAATCAAAATTACAATAGGACTTGTGAAGAAAGCGCAGGGGCGCTGGATCTTTGTGATGATTGCTTTTATGGTGACAAGGTGATGGTTTTTCCTTCCTAACTGTTGCTTTTTATGCCCTGGTGTTATGATTTATGTCATTTTATGCCTTGCAATGATAGGATAATGAGCATCATTTCAGAGTTTAAATTAGATGCACAGTGATGGTGTTGTTTTTATGATGCGTGTAACTTATATGTCTTTACTTTATTGCACTAACTGTGATGTTATGACAGTTGGCAAAATGAGTTATGGTTTATGTGATTGTGGTCTATATGTTATATAAAATACTTGAGACATATTTATATAATATTGTGTGGAGTCTCTTTTGTGGTGTATTTGTTGTTTCACTTGTGTTTGTGTTGCACAAACCCTTTACACATTCCCTTTAGTGTAAGCCGGACTGCTTGTGCCAAGCAACCAAGGGGGTGAGCAACTTGGGTGTGTAACTCCCTTACCCTGACCAGAGTGGTGGGTTCTGCCTGGCTTAGGTGCACACCCTAGCCAACCAGAAACCCCATTTCTAACACTGTTATTCCGTGGTCTTGAGCTTTAAGGCCATGGCTTCCACGACGAAAAGAAGGGGTGATAAGGGACAGCTCTGTCATGTTCCTTCGGTCAGTGTAATGTTTTCTGTGTGTTGTTCCATATACCCTGATCACTGCCATGGAGTCAGTATAGACACCAGGATTTAATCAATCACGCTCAGCCCCAGGTTAAGTTGCAGAGTAGTTATGTAAGGAAGAGCCACCTGATCCAGGGAGAGGAGCAGTGCTGGGATATTTCCCTTGTGTGCCGTTTCAATCAAGTGGGCTGAGTGCTAGATATTGTAGGCACCCTGATGGTTGCAGATAAATACAACTTGGTCTGGCCCTAACAGTCCCAGGAAGAGGGGCCCAGATGAATCATCAGCATTTTCATGTAGATTTTTGCATCTATATTTTGAAGTGTTATGTATCACATACCAATCCATCGTTTTTCGGCCACCATGCCACCTCAGTTTGGACCCAGTAATAATCTAATCAGCCATGGCCCTGCTCATCTGGGGAATAGTTCAGCCTGAACTGCCAGGCCAAGTCTTCCCTGAGCCAGAATACAAGCATCCCTGGAACAGTTTTATCCTTATTATTGGGTACAACTTGATTCCAGTGGCATAGTGTGCTCGATACCCACGCCTGGGCATATGCGTCACACTTACAACAACAACAAAGGGATGGATCGAATGCTTTAATGATTCCCAGCCACTGGCAAATGTTTGGGCCGCATCCCAATCCGTCTTTTTTCACCCACCATCCAATTCAGGTTGGACCCTGCATATACAAATCAGACTTGACTCTGATCCTCATGGAAACAGTCCAGCCCGAACTGCCAGGCCAGGTTCTCCCTGAACTAGAATACAAGCAACATAGGGCAGGTTTTACTCTTATTATAGGCTCATCAGCCAGATATAGCTTGATTCCAGTGATACAGTGAGATTAGGACCCATATCTGGCCATTCCTGTCACACGTAGATCATCAAAAACCAAGTTTATGGATGGAATGCTTGAATTAATCTCAGACACTGGCAAACATTCGGGCTGTATCCTGTTCCATTGTTTTTCGCCCACCATGCCACTTCAGTTTGGACCCAGCCATGTGTAGATCAGCCTTGACTTGACCCTGATCCTCATAGGAACATTTCAGCCTGAACTTCCAGGCCAGGGTTAGGGGGCTCTAGGTGTGTGGGTATAGAGATCTCCATTTAGGAGGGGGGCTCAGGGTCACAGCGCATTGCGTTCCCACCATCCTAGCAAATTCCACCCGAAGGGAAAAGAAGAGAGAGAAGAAGATAAGAAGCACTTCAGGAACCGGGTAGCCAACAGGACCCAAACTGAATAGCGGGCGTTGTCCAAATTGTGGGAAAAAATCTCACACCCACCTGGGGTGTGATCCACCATGAAAGGATGGTTGGTGCAATGGGGGGCTCCAAAGCCATAGCCATGATTTTCTCTTTCACCTCGAAGAAGTAGACATGAGCAAAAATATCAGGAGGGGGGCCAGACTCGCCCGAACAGGCCCTGTGAGCTCGGTCAAGCCTGAGCGGGTGGGGGGCATTGGTGTGCCACCTCTAATAGTCTGCAGGACATCCGCAACAAAGCCCATGATGTTGTCACCTTTAGCCCCCTACGGTATGCCTCATATCCATATCTCATTGCGGCAACTCATGTTTCGAGATCCTCTTGTTTCAGCTCAAGTTTGATATTTTGGCTTCCAGCTGTTTAGTCTCCACCAAAGTATTTCTTGGTCTTCGATGTGGGCATCAGGTTCATGCTCCAGATGGTCCACCCAGTCCCGTGCTTGCTGACCCCCTAGCGGATCTTCCGGATACAGGATTTAACTTCTGCCTTTTAAGAACCTATTTCAGAGCAGGTTTTAGACAGGAAGTCGTTTATGTACTCCTGGAACAGTGGAATAGCAGGTGCTGCTCTGCCCTCCACTGATGAGCCTGGTAGATTGAACGCTCCTTTGCCTGCTGCCTAACATGTTCACATTTTGGTGACTGTGCATTCTTTGTTGGGCTTGACCTTTACCATGTTTGGTCAGTAGTGCAGGGAGCACAAGAACAGTTGGTACTTAAGGTGCAGGTTGTGAGCGGTGGGCAAGTCCACAGTCAGTGGGAGCTATAAGAGTGCAGGAGATTGTTTGCCAGAGGTGCGCATAGTAAGGAGGGCCCAATGGTCTTAGGGGCCCTCAGAGGTCGACACTGGAGGCGAAGTGTAGGCAATCTGGAGGGGTGTGGGAGTCAGTGATTGCGGGACTACCGCCTCCTTACTGAGGCGTGCTTTGTGGGTGCAGGATGTTGACCCTTTCCCCAGCCCAAGACAATAAGGAGCCCTGGGTTCTCTCTATATGACCCCTAATATTCCTCAGAGGGAGAGCCGGAGGCAATTCACCTGCTCAAGGCGCTGTGGATGCAGTTGGGCATGGGTGAGGCCCCCAATGCTGACTGAAGAGGCAGATAGCATATCAGAGGCAAGCTTGCACCCCCCTAGTGCTCATAATGAAGTCTATGTTTAGCACCATGGGGTAAAAGGAGGGGTCTTGTGCGCAAAAAGCAAGCAAGCGGGAGATGGCACCCCACCAACTCACCCAGCTGTTCCAAGGACAGGGCCGGTGCCAGCACTCCTCCACCATCAGGGAGATGTCATGGGTATTGTCTGTGGGCAGCAACTCCAGGTAGTCCTTGTGGTGGATGGGAGAGGAGGCCCCCAACACCCTCAGTCAGGCCGCATGTATGGTCATTTCTGGACCAGGCCACCCCCAGGGCAACATTATTATTATTATTATTATTATGCGTTCTTATATAGCGCTCGATTACCCGTAGGCATCTCGGCGCTTGCCTTGGGAACCCGTCCTGGCTTCCCCCAAGGTGAAAGCCAGGCATCCCGCCGCGGGGGGGCCGTAGTGGAGATTAAGCAGGCTAATGCCCAGAGCTGCAGAGTGTGAACCCATGATTTGAGTAGGCACCGAAACGAGAATTATCGAATCCGTGGATATTTGGACTCAAGACCCTGCCGCGTCGGGAATTGAACCCTTGTCCCGGGTCTGACCTCTGCTTCAGGGTCTGCCTCCTCTAACCAGTGAGCCACACTTCTCCACTCAACATCAAAAGTCTGTGACTGTAGAAGGTGGCTCTGGATGGGCCATGTGGTGTGTGAATGCAGGTTTGTCCTACCAGGATCCCTTCACACCGAGGGTCGTCGTCTGTGATGTAATCTCCCCCTGGAGCGGCGGCCTCCGAGAGCAAATGTAGGTTGGGGCAGTGTTGGCTTGCTCGGGTGCAGGAGACTCTCTTCACCTAAGATGGTGACCAGACTCTTCTTGAGTCCATTCCCCTAGGATAGGGACTCAGCACCACTAGGAGAGAGGGTGCACCTCTTACCACTTCATTTTATACTACTTGAGCATTACTCGAATTCTCAAGGGTAAGGGTAAGGGGCGCGCTTCGATACTCCACTTTGAGGTGCTAGTGGATGTCTTCAGGTTGTGGAGGAGCAGAGCTTTATTTTTTTGCTGTGCGTTGTAGGGTTCGGTGAGGGCGGGCCTCTCCACAAAGACCTCTAGACAGGGTGAAGTCTCTGTGTGGTAGCGATTGGTGTTTTTTGGCTGTGTGTAGTTGGGTTCGCTGAGGGGCAGGCCTGTATGCAAAGACCTCTACCCAGGGCAAAGGCTGTGCAAGGCAGCGTTTGGTGGTTTTTTTTACTCCCACAAAACTCCTGCAGGACAGTGATAACTTTTCAAAGTTTGATACCAGGTTTTGCTGGGCGCTGCAAGATTACGTGGGGCTGGACGGTAGTCTGTTTGTTCGGTCCCGCTGCTCCCCCTCACGCGGCCGGGCTTAGCTCCGCCCCTTGCTTTCTCCGACCGGCCGGGCTTGGCTCCGCCGGTCCTACCGCTGCTGTTGACGCCTACGCCTACAAGCCCCAGGATCCTTAGGGGCAGAACGCACAATTTTCACGCGGCAGGAGGCGCATAAAGACTCGCCTGGTGCTGAGTCCTCCGGTGTTTTGCTGGGCGCTGCAAGATTACCTGGGGCTGGACGGTAGTCTGTTTGTTCGGTCCCGCTGCTCCCCCTCACGCGGCCGGGCTTAGCTCCGCCCCTTGCTTTCTCCAACCGGCCGGGCTTGGCTCCGCCGGTCCTACCGCTGCTGTTGACGCCGACGCCTACAAGCCCCAGGATCCTTAGGCAGAACGCACAATTTTCACACGCCAGGAGGCGCATGAAGACTCGCCTAGTGCTGAGTCCTCCGGTGTTTTGCTGGGCGCTGCAAGATTACCTGGGGCTGGACGGTAGTCTGTTTGTTCGGTCCCGCTGCTCCCCCTCAAGCGGCAGGGCTTAGCTCTGCCCCTTGCTTTCTCCGACCGGCCGGGCTTGGCTCCGCCGGTCCTACCGCTGCTGTTGATGCCAACGCCTACAAGCCCCAGGATCCTTAGGGGCAGAACGCACAATTTTCACGCGCCAGGAGGCGCATAAAGATTCACCTGGTCCCTCGTCCCGCGAGGACGTGCGCGGGAGAAGCCGGGAGAAGCCCGGGACAAGGGTGGGACAGTCTGTGGCTGTCCGGGGCAGGACGAGGCTGGGCTGGGCCACAAATCCTGGCCTGTACATCTAGGGCCTTATCTGCCCAATTCGTGAGACACTTACATACATTATTTTAAAGACTCTTATATGTTATATTTGTGTCATATAATTGTATTGCATTATTCCTGATAGCTTTTGGTTTTTTAACTTAGTATTGTGGGCCTTGTTGGTCGTTTTAATAATGTCTAAACAAAAATTAGCAAAAAAACCCTTAGCGCCTGCCACTTTGGATAACTATCTAGTTAAAGTAGTCAAGAAAATTAACAGTGATCGGCGTATATCTTTGGCCCGTGGTAGCCCACCGACTCTGTCTACTTCTTTAGGTGTTTCTGTATTAGATGATAGCTTTGAGGTGGAAAATGTGGATGTTAGTACCAATAAGGCACCAGTGTTAGTAGCATCCGACCAGGCTGTACTGGATGACTTCTCTGAGTCTCCTAATACACCAGTACATGCTTCCCCGCCACGTAGAGTAGTTAGAGCCTGTAGGAAAGCTCCAATCAGACGTGGGGAAAACAGGAACAAAAAGAGAGTTGGAACTCCCCCCAAAAGTATAGTAAGCGTGGAGGATGCCATGGATAAGGAAGGTACTGCTAGATTGGATACCGAGCAATTAGATCTATTGGTCGGCCTCATTAATGCTAAACTAGAATGTATTATCAAACCCATAGTGGCCAAACTAGATCTGATTTCTGCCGAAGTAACCAGATTAGGAGGCCTTTTGAATTCCCACATTGCCCGGGAAGGTAAGGTTAAGATCATCGAGAAGGGCACAAGAGTGAGTAAAGAGGTAAAAACCACAGCAGAGGGGAGGCATAGTGTTAATGAGACAGTCACGCTAGATAGCCCACCTAGCATCTGTCAGATAAACAGGACCACTCCTGTGGCTGAGAACAAAGAAGGGTGGACTGAAGTGAAGAGAAGGCATTCTATTATTCTTTCCCCTGATTGTGCACCCTACGTGGTTGTCCTAACCAATGTGCCGCCTGTTGAAACATGTATGAGCCAGTCCCAACTAGAAACACATGACTCTTTAAAAAATAAAACAGTTTTCTGGTTGCATAGGCAATGTGGGTTCCCAGTTGAATATTCTGACCACATTTTAACAACCAGAAGGGTTAACTGGATCTGCAACTCTACAAAGAATTGTAGGGGTGATTGTGTTATTATTAACTTTAAACACCCCCAACATGCTGCTACTGTTTTGTTGAGAGCAGCATCTTTACCCTCTGCTGATAACAGTGTCTATGCCCGTCCACTTGGTTACTTTTATAGCCACCTTAGTAAAGTAATCCCCTATGACAATAGCAATACCAGACAATTCCCATCTATATACCGGCCTGGTCTGTTTATCCCATTGCAAAACCGATTTCATGCTTTAAACAGCTTGGATACTAATGATTGACTCCCCCTGGTTCCCGAGCCTCCCCTGTGTGAGATTTTAGGTGCATTGGTGAGTGAGGCCAATGATTACTCTATGGTAGTGGAGCCGATTCGGGTGGTCAACACCGACGTGACTAACGACCTTGGGGCCTTACCTGGTGGAAATCACAGGGAGGAAGACAGTAGTAATGTAATTGTAACACCAGTTAGCACTGGGATGAGTAGTAAAGGGATAACAATTGCTAGTTGGAACATTGCAGGGCTGAAATCAAAGGGGAAAGTCCTAGGGTGGTTGGACCTGATTAATACCCATGATATACTCTGCCTACAAGAAACCTGGTGCCGGGAGGATGTTAATTTTGAGGGGTTTGTTTCTTACAACCTGCCGGCGCAGGGCACGGGACCAGGGAGAGCCAAAGGTGGTCTACTGACACTGGTGTCCATTAACCGCCCGATTGTAGTTAAGAGCTATATAACTGTGGGAGCACATGTGCGGATTCTCTGATTATTCGAGGATCAAGGACGCAACATTCTACTGTTAAACTATTATAACAACATTTTTGATAGCTAAAGGGTTACAGTAGTTTATGATCTGGCAAGTGCTATCGAAAAGTTAATTTTGGAAGTAAACGTTTTTTTTTACTTTATATGGGTCGGTGACTTCAATACCCCACTATGTGAATTTTCTAATCAAAAAGTCTGTGGCTTCACAAATAATGCCGGATTTGATGATTCGCATTTCGGCCATGGCAGCTATGGTGAGGCTTTAAACTCATTTATGGGCTGCCATGACCTGAAAATTCTGGGTTTTGCAAAGAAGGCGAAACTGTCCCTACCTTTAAGAATCGGCATTCTAGTTCGGTCATTGATCATGTTATTATCTTATCTAACATCAATTCTAGCTGTGCTGTCCCAAGGATTGAAGAAACTTTAATCAGTGACCCTAACCGTATCATCCTGGAAACAACCTTATGGGGTGGAAGTTTTGTCAAAACCGGCATTACAGTTAATAACGTGGAACCACACAGACCCAATGGGGTTAGACTAAGATGGGCAGGGGACAAAGCCAATGAATTAATCAGCTCCTTTGTCAGGGACTGTATGTCAGATATCACTTTTATCCTTGATAATGGTCCTGATGACGAGCAGGTCTTATCTTCTTTTAACAATATTAATAAATCAATTGATGCCAGGTTCACTAGGCCTAAAAGCGCTCAGACTAGACACGGCCCAGACTGGTTTGACCACACATGCACTACCTTACTAACTGAATTAAAACATGCACTCACCAAAAGGCCGAGGGACACTAACTATATAAGTAACTTAAGAACAGAATACAAGCGTGCTCTGAAATGTAGGAGGAGTGAGTTACAGCAGTTGGCCTGGGACTCTCTTAATCAAGCTGCTGAATTATCTAACAGCACCCTGTTCTGGGCTACTGTTAACTCCCCTTTTTTGAAAGAGGAAAATATGCCAGAGCTAACCTCGAATATTTTGAGCGATGGTTGGGTTGCTCACTTCTCAACCATTTTTGATTCAATTAACTGTGTGGACTCCAACCTTGGAAGGTGGGCCGTTTTACCATTGAATATTTCGGTCAAAGAGGTCAAACTTGCCATACGAGCTAGTAAGGGGGGGGGGAAGCCCAGGGCCCCGACGGGGTCCCTGTGGATGTCTACAAAGCAGCCCCTGAGATGTGGAGTCCTATCTTGGCTATCATTTTTAACGCCGCGATACGTATCGAGGCACCCATATCATGGGGGAATCCATCATTATCCCAATATATAAAAAGGGCACCAGATCTGATGTGAAAAATGACCGCCCCATCTCCCTTCTTGACTCCTCAGTTAACCCCTTAAGTGCTGCCGTCGGCCAACGGTCGTCACGGGCACTACCTCCCCAGTGCTGCGCACGACCGTTGGACGTCCAGTTCAGCACTGGATAATGGACAGCGCAGCACTGGGGAGGTTTGTTTACTAGCTTTAAAGGGGTTAAGATCATGAGCAGAGTCATGCTGGTCAGGCTAGAGGAATGGGTCGAGCAAGAGGGTATTCTTGCCGACAGTCAGTATGGATTTAGAAAGGGCCGGGGAACACTCGATCAGTGCATTAACCTTGATTTATTGATCGGGAAATACACTGAAGTAAAATAAGAATCGCTGTACCTTTGCTTTGCAGATTTAAGCAGTGTTTTTGACATGGTTAACCACTCTATTCTGTGGCCAACCCTGTTACAGCTAGGAGCACCAGAGGGTATCATCTTTTTCCTCGCAAGGCTTTACGGGAAATTACAAACCTCCGTGCGTAACGGCGTAAAAGGTGAATGCACTCCTAAATTTAATGTAAGAAGAGGGATTAGACAGGGCTGCGTTTTGGCCCCCATACTTTTTATTTTATTTATTAATGGTATCGATGCAATTTTAAGAAATGTTAAAGCGGATGCCCCTCAGATTAAAGGCGTACCTATCCCTGTGTTATTGTACGCAGACGACGCTGTCTTGCTCTCCAGAACCCCTCTGGGTTTACAGCGTCTACTTGATAGATTTTCTATCTTTATTAAGGACAGAAAATTGATCATCAACAAGGGAAAACACACACAATGACATTTGGGGCTAGAAGTAAATTTTTAAATACCTTTTTCATAGATCAGGATAAGGTGCAACAAGTAGATAAATTTTGCTACCTGGGTATAACCTTCTCTAAAGATAGAAAATGGTCCAATGAATTCAGTAATATTCGTATTAAAATGGCTAAGAGTGCCCATGGAGTCTTTAGATTTGCTGCTAAGGTGGGGGATCGGAGAACCAGGGACATGTTTAAGATATACCAAGATGTATTTCTATTGCTCTTTATGGGGCAAGTGTATGGGGTTATAGAAGAGATAATCTTTTGCAGCAGGAGGAAAATTCTTTTTTTTTTAAACTCCTGTCCTTACCAACCTCCGCCCCCACCGAGTTAATCCACCGAGAACTGGCTATCAATTTCCTAACTGATCTGCTATCCTTGAGACCACTTATGATCTGGCGGTCAATTTGGCTCCAGGAAGAAAAAAACTTTTAACAGATCTATTATTGAGGACTGTATCTCGCTGGATAAACACCTAAATATACCTTGGTTAACATATGTCATTGTTTGTTTCTCCAAGATATTTCATGTAAATGTCTTGACTGACCCCACTGCAGCATCTCAGATACCCAAAATAGAGCTTAAATCCAAATTTGGGGCTTATACTGCTAGGAAACGGGCATTAGCCTATGGATCTTTATCAACTGTTATGTTTTATAACAGTTATATTACTGTTGAAGGTTTCCCCAATTACTTGGTAGGGGTGACAAGGCCATCTCACAAGTTTGTGCTGACCAGACTGAGGTTTGGAATAGCACATCACCTAGTGGCCCTACCGAATCTTAAGAGACACCCACTAGGGCCATGTATGAGCTCTCTGGGTGTGATATATACCAAGTAGATTATACTTTCATTGGTTTGGACAGTTTTTAAAAAAATGTAATCTGTTATCATCTTTTAGGGTACTCAAGATATGAAATCCATGTCCTGAGGATGGTCTCCTACACGAAAGAATAGAGACCGAAACGTCGACTGTGGCTTTATCTACCACTGAATGTTTAATTAATTTTGTGTACGGTAGAAAAGCTCGAGCAACTGATGTAACTAGGGCTGTGTGAATTAATGATTTTACCCTTTTACATCTCTGCTGTTCATCTTGTACCCAATCTTTTAACTTGATTTGAAAAAGAAAAAAAGATTAAATACCCTTTGTTTATATACACCCGTTTCTCAACCTTTGTTTGCTCTCTCTCCTTACTGATTACTTATGAGTAACAGCGTTTGAATATATATCATTTCTGTTGTTGCATAACTAGCACTAGTGGGTCCAAATTACTAAACCCACACGATCTCATCTTGTAAGTGATTTCAAAAACCCCTGCGTTTACTAAAATCCCTTGAAGGTACTTTTACCCCATCATACGCTTTGCCCAAACCATCAAGGGTATACTGGGTCGCCCACTATCAATTCTCATGTATGTGTAACGGCGTATCTAAACAGAGCACTCTGCACTTTTTACTGTTTTGCAAACTGTACATGAATCTGCGTACTGCCTATCTGAAACCTATGTTTATTAAACATGGCATACGTACAGTTAATCAGGCAAAGAGTCTACTTTTTAACTTACAATCTGTCGATATCTGTTTTTATACTGCAACGTTTTTAATTCTGTGTATTAATATTAGGAAAAGTATGTGTTTTTAAACAAATAATGTCTGTATTATCTTGGCTGTTCTTTGCCCCGAAATGTGATGATTTTTTTACCATGTATGACCTTTTACTATGTGCTTTTATGGTCATTTTATATGTGCCGCATAAAGCTTCATGAATTGAATTGAATTGATACCAGGTGGATTTACAGGGTCAGGGTAGGCCTACCTTATCCCCTTATACCTCTTTTATTGACATTTTCTAGGCTCAAAGACCAAGCTCCAGAGTCTTATAATGGCAGCTGCTACATCAATAGGTCCAGTGTGATGCTCGTGGGACCAGCCAATCAAAGTGCAATTTTGCCCACGCAGACCATGGGAGTATTGTGGGAGTGCTGCATCACTAGGCTAGATAGCTATACATTTTTATCCTACATTTATCAAAAACTACTGAACGGATATATACCAAATCACAAAAAGAACGCTTTCTGGGTAAAGCTCTAGTTTTATGACAAACTTGGTGTAATTCCACTCAGTCATTTGGCTGTTGCGTTGTCTATAGTTAGTATGGGAAATTGCACAGGGAAAAAGCATTTAGGAACCCCATTTTTTCTCTGCCACGGGTTGGCTGATCACCCCGAAACATTCTGAAAAGAGATAAGATGGATCGACCTTTTATTTGAAAAGGTTTTATGAAAATTTTTCAAATGATGCCAAAATTATTAGCAAACCAAAAAATCAATTTCCCATGGAAACCTGGTCATAACTATAACTACACAGTGCTGACCACAGCGCAGAAACAAAATCTGCTGTGCTGCTTTGTGCAAGGAGAGACATAGAGAAGAGCAACCTCTCCTACTGTTAGCCTGCTACTGATGCTGTTGTGCCCTAAACTGGTGATCTAATTAGGCTATTTGGATGGATACAATGCCGCTCACAATGAAGCAGAGGTGAGTGGGCACCGGAAGCATACCCTTTTAGTAGAAACATTTGCCTAGACACATTTCCAAAGGGGTCATGTACATTGCATGTGTGGGGTGCACATGTGGGTATTTAAAAAAAAAACATTTCCCCACAATTCGCTCAACTAGAGTTGTCATGCATTATTTCCTTAACGCAACTTTTGAATTCATCAAAGATACTGGAAACGCTTTCGCAATCCAACTTCTTGTCAAAAAGGTACACTTTCCTCCTAGTTAAGTGTTAATTATGATTATATTTAGCCTTTATTTTGATTTATCTATAACATTCCATCTCACCGGTAACACACGTCTTTATTGGCTTGTTACAATGGATGGACATATTTTCCGAGATACAAAGTACTATATTATTTATAGACGAGTGATTGGGAAACAAAACTGCTGTTATTGTCACTTTTCTTTGTATTGTTTACTTCCTCAGGAATGTATACTCAACATAGTATGATGCCATGGGACATATTTAGAAAGCCTAATGGCTCGAGCAGTGGACCTCGAAGCTGGGTAACCAGGTTGAGTCTCGGCAGGGACGCTGAACATCCTGTGATTCTGGGCAAATCACTTAATCTCCCCGTGCCTAACAAAAATGAATGTATTTGGCTAGAACGCAACTGGTGCTCATGTGAAGCACTCTGATACCTTCGGGTCGAATTTGCGCTACATAAAACTCCTCCAAAAATACCTTCTGTGGAGTGTTACTCACTCTAGAATGTTTTCATAACAATTTTCATTCTTTACATTATCAAAAACATTAATGACAGGCAGCCAGACCAAAATGAATTCTCTATGAGACTGCCGTTTGCATATCAAATAGCTATTTTCAACTAAATATTCCTGACAGGTCTTATTACATGTGATGGATGTGAACCGTAGAGGTAGTTATTCCAGAGAAGAAAGAGATCTCGGCTTTAAGGCCACTCTGCCACCGAGGTGCACCGTTTCGCACATGATCAGTCTTGTTTTATTACTCTCCACGTGGGATTTTTTTTATAATCTTCAATTACAATGATGGAGGTAATTATCTAGACTTGTTTTGAGTATATGTGTGTTGGGGTAGGGCAGGGGAGATGGGGGTTCTTGTCAACAAAGAGCACTTACAGCTATTTCTTTTCCACTTTCCACAACCCTGCATATTTATTTTATTTACAGTTGCTTTTCTGAATGCAAGATCTTGTCAATATTTTAGTACCGTAAATCTTGTTTTGAAGCTGAGAACGGTCAGGTTTGTGGTTGTTCCCACCTGGACTAAAGTATATGTATGACACTTAGGTCAGCCACTGCCAGTGGAGGAAAAAGAAAGGCAGTTCAGCCTTAGGGTTTCTAAGGCTGAACTGCCTTTCTCTTTCCTCCACTGGCAGAGACACCAAAACGCCTAGCTCGGAAGAAAAAATCGCCTTACATTTCAAACCAGTTTATAATCACTTGGAGCTCATTCAAAGCACAAATCCGCTACTTTGGCATTGCCCTTGAAAACGTTATCCCTAAAACTGCTTCTCTAAAAAATACTACATCTGGCAAGAACGAAATGTCCTTTGAAATGAGTGTCATTGACAACAATGAGTCAGTAGAGGCATATCCAAAGTTGAAATTGTGGAGCCTGAGGACAGCATACACTCTCAGGCACCATAGGCAGGCCTACCGCTGTGCAGTGAAATCATAGGACAGACACGCAGGATTACTCGTCTGGGCCGGAAGTCCAGATGCGACCTCGGTCCCTTTATTTATGCTCTCTGGTCACGCCTGGCCAGAGTGAAACATTGTGTGTGGGTGCTTCCGGGGCTTCACCCAGCTCGGGTGAATAACTAGACCGCTACATCCCATCCCAAGTTAGTTTTCCAAACAAAGTAATAAAACATGTTTTAACATACAAAGTCAGCTAGTCTCTTGCTAGGTCGGTCGGTACGGATGCTGGCGGCCCTCTGGCTCTTGTCGGGTACTCCTTGGCTCTGATGACTTTACTGGACTTTGAGATGGAGTTTCATCAGGAGTACCCTCGACTGGATCAGGTTGTAGCTCGGCGGTTTCTGACTGACCTATGACTTGTTGTGTTCCGCCGGGTGAAGGAACTTTCTTAAACCATGAGATGTTCTGTGTTATCACCTCTCCGTCCCGTTCCACAGTGACGGCCGTTCCGTTGGTCGACTTCACAGTCCACAGCCCTGGCTCATAGGGGGTTCGGAACTTTCCTCCGCTCCACCGGTTTCGTAGTAACACAGAACACCCAGGTGTCACTACGCGGACTCGCGCCCTTCGGCGATAACTTGCTTTGTCGTTGGTTTGCTGTCTCCGTGCTTGGGCACCTGCTGGGTCGTATGGCTCTGGCCTCCAGTTGTCGGCCATGGGTAACATGTCTCGCCGAGGTCCGGTCAGCATGAGCGGCCAGGGAGATCGTTGTGTTGTACAGTGAGGCGTGCCGCGGTATTCTCTAAGGAACTGTTGTAGAGCAGTTTCTGGGTCCGTGTGTTCAGCCATTGCTATGCGCAAGACTTTATTGGTGGTGCGCATGAATCGCTTGACTTCGCCATTGGCTTGCGGCCACTGAGGTGCAATTCGGCGATGTATGATTCCTAGTCGTGTCAGGAAGTCTTTGAACTCACTGCTTTGGAATGGGGGCCCATTGTCCGTCTTGATGATGTGTGGCAGGCCAAATAGGGAAAACGACTTCTCTAAAACCGGTTGCAAATTGGCGAATGCTGTCGACGACAGAACTTCGACAATTGGATACTTGGTGTAACTGTCGATTAGAACGGCTGTGACTCTCCTATCGGGGAAGCTTCCGAAATCAAGGCTCACTCACGACCATGGCAATGGGCCGGATTTTCGGTGATCACTGGTGCCGGGGGTTCGGAGTTACCTGTGAGTTGACAAGCTCTGCAGTTGCACACAATGGTGTCCACACTCTCCTCTAGACCCGGGAACCACACCTTTTCCCTCATCCTTAACTTAATCCTCCTTATGCCTTGATGGCCTTCATGTGCGAGGATTGTTGCTCGTTCTTGCAGGCTTTGTGGTATGACGATGCATGAACCCCTTAGTATGATTTCATTTTCCACGGAGCTGAGTTAATCTCGAACTTTCCAAAATGTTCCCAGGCGGGTCCTGTCAGGCTCGCTCCACCCTTGGATGTTTTAGAGGAATCCTTCCCATGAGCTGTCCTTCAGAGCGTCAGATACTCGCTTGAGGATTATGTCCGTGTCCATGTGTGTCTTTATCTCTTCTATCGAGAGAGCTCGTGGGCACGACCACTGGGAGACCATGTTAATGAACTCTTCTGTTTTTGTCTCTTGATCATCATCTGTCCACGTGGTGGATGGGGGATGACGTGACAGGAAGTCGGCGAGGTTTTTGGCACCTAATCGATATACCAGCTCCATCTGGTAATGCTGCAATTGAATTGCCCACCTTTCAATTCTTGGAGGTGGGTGAGGTGCGGTTCCTTTGAAAAGCGGGAGGAGAGGCTGGTGATCTGTTACTACTCTGAAGGGGTGGCCACTCACATATAGGTGAAAGTGATTGCATGCCCATTTGATGGCCAATCCTTCCCGTTCTATTTGCGAGTATCGGGCTTCCGTTGCTGTGAGTGCTTTACTCGTGAAGGCTAATGGGACCCAGGTCCCTGGTTCAGTCTCTTGGGTGAGTAAAGCTCTCTGGCCCACCGGGCTGGCTTCTACCAGCAGCTCTGTTGAGCGAGTTGTGTCGAAGTACGCCATGGTTGTGCAGGCTAGTAAGGCTGACTGTACTTGTTTGAACGCCTGGTCTTCTTCTTCAGTCCACTGCCAGGGGGTTTCTTTCTTTGTTAGTGTCGCAGTGGCTCTGCAATAGTGGCAAGATTCTGGATGAAGCGTCCAGAATATGTTGCCATCCCCAGAAAACTTCTCACTTCGGAGGCGTTTGTTTGTGCGCTTGTGACTTCCTGGGGTCTACCTTGACACCTTCCGAGCTAAAGACAAACCCGAAGAAATCGATTGCCTTGCGGAAGAACTGGCACTTCTCTTTGTGAAGGGTCACGCCATATTCTGCCAACCGCTGAAGAGTGGCTTGAAGTCGACAGTGGTGTTCTTCAATTGTCGCTGAGTAGATGAGGATGTTGTCGCTTACATTGAGGACTCCCTGAAACCCTGATAGGATTTCCCTCACAATGTTTTGGAAAATTTCTGCAGCTGAAGATATTCCAAAATTCAATCTTTTGTAGCGGCGAAGCCCAAGGTGGGTCGAGAACGTGGTAATATACCTGCTTTCTTCAGCGAGTTTTAACTGATGATATCCAGCGTTTAGGTCTAATTTCGAGAACCATTGTGTGCCGTTGAGGTCGGCTAGGATGTCAGAGACCATTGGTGTTAAGTGTCTTTCTCTTTTTATGACTTAGTTAGGCATCCTCATATCAATGCGGATTCGGATCTTCCCTGGCTGCTTTGGCTTTTCAGCGATTACCATGGGGGATACCCAGGGCGTTGGGCCTGTTACCTTTTTGATCACTCCTTGCTGCTCTAGTTTCAGGAGTTCTTGCTCTACTAGTGGCCGGAGATGGTAAGGGATTTGTCGGTGTCTTAGCGCAACCGGTTGTACTGCCTTATCTATAAGCAGTTTTACATGTGGATGTCATCGGTTTGGAGAAGTTTCACTGCGCTTGCAAATGCAATCAAGTTGAGGTCTTCGGCGGTATGACTCCCGACTAATATATCTTCTTCTCTATCATTGTTACTGCTTGGGTCTCCAATGTCACCTGGACTGTCATCTTCCCTTTCAGGGGAAGCGGTTTCTGGCTTCTGTACGTTAGAATCCTGATTTTGGATGGGGTGAGTGGCGGTCTTGGGTTCAGCTTTTTGTAGTGTTGCGACCCCATTACATAAACGGTTACTCCTGTGTGGATCAGGCCAGTTACTGGGGATCCATCAATCTCAATGTTGCACTTGGGTTGCGGTCGTCGCCTCTTTTTGAGGTCACCTGCAAACGATACAAAAAAGCATTCTTCGTCTTCTTCCGTGGAGGAGTCATCCAGGCGCTGGTTGTGGCGAGTGGAGGTACTTGTTGATCGTGAAGTTGTGGATTCTTCTAGCGATAGATGTCTTTCAGCTCCTGTCTGTGTCCTCCTCCCTGAGTTGCCTTTACCTCGCGAACCTCCTCTGCACACGCTCGCAAAGTGGTTGGGGATACCACACTTGGTGCACGTTTTTCCCCTCGCCGGGCAACTGTCTGGAGGGTGCACTTCTCTCCCGCAGTATCCACACTGTGGCCGTCGCGTTGTCATGATGGGCCACCTTCCTCGCCCACCACGAGATGGTGTGCGAATGGCGTCAGCTCGCTCCGCCTTGACGCTAACTGTTTGCTCAGTTTGTTGTTTGAGCGCCATTTCCATTGCTGTTGCTCGGATGTCTGACAGTTCAGGTGAGCGCACGAGGATCAAAATGTCTTCTGTCTTTGTCGAAGTGTCCACAGTGTCTTGTTGCAGCAGCCTTGGATGAGTTGTGCCGTCACCTCTTTGGTCTGATCGTCCTCAGTGCATGTGCTTGCTAGTTCTCTGAGGCGTGCATGATAGGTGTCCATTGACTCTCCTTCTCTTTGCCTGGCTTGCCTGAGTTTGAATTGCTCGTACTGAGGATTAATCTGGGGGTCAAAATGGGCATTTAAAGCTCTGACCGCAGCATCATAGTCGGTGGGCGCGCCAGTGTTCGGGAGATGCGCAAATAGTTTGTATATTTCGTCTCCAGCGAAATGTAGGAGCAGCGATCTTTTGACGGCTCCATCGGTCTCCCTCGTTGCCACGAAGTAATTGTCGAGGTGGCCAACCCACACCTTCCATCTTGGTGACGCGGTGGCTGGGTCAATTAGTTCGCTGAACGGAGGAAGTGTTGTAATTTGGGAGTGTACTGGATGCGGTGACGCAGGTGGGGCCACCGGCTGTTGATCTGCTTGTGCCGCTGGGTTTGACATCGTGCACTCTTACTTGGCAATAGTACCTGTGTCTCACCACGTGCCCGTGATGTTTCCAGTCTCAAGTGCTTGTGTTTTTATGTATCTTGTGCAGGGCTGTGTTGCTTTTGCCAGTGCTTGTTGATCCTCCTTTGCCCAGGGATGCCTGCTCTTGCTGCTGAGTATTTTTGTGCCACAGGTGTACTGTTCATGCTGGTGTTTGACGTCTTTATTTTTTTCCTCTGCTGTTCTCTGTGACAAACTGGCGTTGCATTTGCCAGTGCTTGTTGATTTGGGCTTTTCTGGATGTGGTCGACACTGTTGCTGTTTCCTAAATCACTTGTGCGGTGTTTGGTGCCTTTGAAGGAGCTGCTCAGTCTCTTAGCAGCTGCTCTATGCCCTCACGTGTCTTCCTTCACGGTCGATCGGGCTTTGGTTGGGCCTCTGTCTGCTCCTGCGCATGCGCGCTCTCACGGGGGAAACCGGGACTCCCGGGTAGCGTTGTGACACTCTCGGGTGATGCGCACAGGGTTTGTCTTGTTTTTTGGGGGGGTTTCGGAGTGGGGCACTCGTGAGCGATGTCTGTGTCGCGCTCTACTCACCGTGGGGCCTCCCGATGTCGTCGCTCTGCTCCTCTGAGCTTTCCTGCTGCTGGGCTCGGCTGGGCTATGCGCTTGCTAGCACCGGACCTGACTGCACGGTGGGTGTTGCTCCTTCGTTGTGGGTATACTTTTGCAATCCCACCAATCGTCGCCAGCGTGGAGGTTGAGGACAGCATACACTCTCAGGCACCATATGCAAGCCTAACGCTGCGCAGTGAAATCATAGGACAGACACTCAGGATTACTCGTCTGGGCCGGAAGTCCCGAGCGACCCCGGCCCCTTTATTTATGCTCTCTGGCCACGCCTGGCCAGAGAGTGAAACATTGTGTGAATAACTAGACCGCTACAGAAATGATTCCTGTTTCTGTTGCTGATGTACTAACTGGGACTGTTTTTATTTTAAAAGGGGACAGTTTCAAGCTCCCTTTGCCTAGGTTCAATTTGTGCCTGGACATCTCTAAAATGAAACATGAAAAGGCTCCCTGCTCCCTCCCTGCACGAGTGGCAGTTGGCGCACGGGTCATGATGTGAAAGGCGTAGCAGGTCAATAGTACCAGGACTAAAAGCTCTAGCACCCAACTAAACACCTAATATTGCTATATTTTACTACTAAATAGGCAGTCACAAGTTTAGTTACCTTGCAGACAACAGGGTCATGATTTCAATGGTGCAACAGGTGCAGTGGCATATGGCCCAAAACTTGTCATGACCTACTCGAAACACCTAATATTGCTATATTTTACTACTATATAGGCCGACACAATTGCATTTATTTTGCAGTTAAAAGGGGGTTGATTTAAATGGTGCAGTAGGTGCACGGGTGCAAGGGTCAAATGCTCTAGGGACCCCACTAAACGCAGAATATTGCTAAACTTTACTACTAAACAGGCAGTCACTAGTGCAGTTATCTAGCAGGCACTAGGGTCATGATTTCAATGGTGCTGCAGGTATAGTGGCACCGGGACAAAAGTTCTCAGAACTCCTCTAAACACTCAATATTGCTAGTTTAAACCACTAAATAGGCAGTCACAAGTGTAGTTACCCTGCAGGCACTAGTATCATGATTTCAATGGTGCAGCAGGTGCGGTGACACTGGGGCCCAAAGCTCCAGGAACCCCTCCAAACACCAAATATAGCTATATTTTACAACTAAACAGATAGTCACAAAGGAGTTATCTTGCAGGTGGTATACAGACATAATATCGACAACAAAAATATCGAGGTAGCTAAATATCGAGTTTAAAATATCGAGTAGACAGAATATAGATAAGACAGAATATAGACTACAAAAATATCGAATAGAATGACAATAATATTGACTCAAAAATATAGAATGGACAGAATATAGACAACAAAAATATCGAGGGACAGAATATAGACAACAAAAATATAGATGGATAGAATATAGACAACAAAAATATCGAATTTTAGGTAAGTAAGTAAGTCAATTTATGGTATTTAATTTTTGAGTAATATAATTCTGGGGCGGGTTGTGGGTTTATAGGGGAATAGGGTGGGAAGTAATTTAATTATAATTAATTAACTAATTTAATTTATTGGTATTTATGTCTAATTAATTGTTAATTAATAATTAATTAAAATATAATTGGTAATTAATGTTTATGAATTGATTAATTGATAATTATGTTAATTTTATGTATTTAATTTTTGTAGTGGGTTGTGGGTTTATAGGGGAATTGGGTGGGAAGCGATTTAATTGTAATTAATTACATTTTTAAATATATAAATTGGCATTTATTTTGAATTAATTGTTAATTTTTTTTTATTGTTATTGGTAAATATTTTGTATTAATAGATAATTATGTTTTAGTAATTAAATTAATTTTATTATTTTTAATTGAATAATTATTATAATATCTTAAATTGGGAATTAATTTTAATTATTTTGTAATTGGTATTAATATTTAATTTATTTTTAATAATATATGAAGTACTTTTTCCCTACTGTTGCTCTATTTGGAGTGGGAATAGTAATTTTTACCTTCCTGCTATCCAACGCTTTCCCTACTGTTGCACTGATGCACTCGTTGGAATAGTAATTTTTTCCCCTATGCTATCCAACGCTTACCCTACTGTTGCACTCTCTGGAGTGGGAATAGTAATTTTTACTCCTACGCTATCCAACGCTTTCCCTACTGTTGCACTCTCTGGAGTGGGAATAGTAATTTTTACCCCTACGCTATCCAACGCTTTCCCTACTGTTACACTCACTGGAGTGGGAATAGTAATTTTTATTTCTAGGCTATCCAGCGCTTACCCTACTGTTGCACTCTTTGGAGTGGGAATAGTAATTATTACCCCTACGCTATCCAACGCTTTCCCTATTGTTGCACTCACTGGAGTGGGAATAGTAATTTTTACCTCTACGCTATCCAATGCTTACCCTACTGTTGCACTCTCTGGAGTGGGAATAGTAATTTTTACCCCTACGCTATCCAATGCTTTCCCTACTTTTGCACTCTCTGGAGTGGGAATAGTAATTTACACCCCTACGCTATCCAACGCTTTCCCTACTGTTGCACTCTCTGGAGTGGGAATAGCAATTTTTACCCCTACGCTATCCAACGCTTTGCCTACTGTTGCACTCACTGGAGTGGGAATAGTAATTTTTACCCCTACGCTATCCAACGCTTTCCCTACTGTTGCACTCACTGGAGTGGGAATAGTAATTTTTACCTCTACGCTATCCAACGCTTTCCTTACTGTTGCACTCATTGGAGTGGGAATAGTAATTTTTACCCCTACGCTATCCAACGCTTTCCCTACTGTTGCACTCTCTGGAGTGGAAATAGTAATTCTTACCCCTACGCTATCCAACGCTTTCCCTACTGTTGCACTCTCTGGAGTGGGAATAGTAATTTTTACCCCTACGCGATCCAACACTTTCCTTACTGTTGCACTCACTGGAGTGGGAATAGTAATTTTTACCCCTATGCTATCCGACGCTTTCCCTACTGTTGCACTCTCTGGAGTGGGAATAGTAATGTTTACCCTCCCGCTATCCAACGGTTTCCCTACTGAAGCACTCACTGGAGTGGGAATAGTAATTTTTACTGCTATGCTATCCAATGTTTTTTCTATTGTTGCACTCACTGGAGTGGTAATAGTAAATTTAACCCTCTCGCTATCGCTATTTTTTATTTATATGAATTATTTATTAATTTTAATGTTATTTAAGTATTTTAAGTATGTTTAAGTTAGTTATATTTATTATTTCATTAATTTTAAATTACTTCTAACTATTTAAAAAATTCGATATTTTGACTATCTATATTTTTTACAACGATATTTTTGATTCGATATTTTTGTACTTACCTGTTTGGAGATAGGAAGTCGATATTTTGGCATTCTATATTTTTTACTCGATATTTTTGTAGGTCTATATTTTTGCTATCAATATTGTTTCAGTGATCCCTTGCAGGTACTAGGGGCATGCTTTGATGGTGCAGTGGCACCGGGCCCACAAGTTGTCAGAACTCCTATAAACACATAATATTGCTATTACATAAATTATTTATATTATTTCCCTATTTCATTTTTCAAAATTATTCTATTACTTACTCACGTTATACCACTAGTAGCAGCACAATACATTTCCTTTTTGTACATAATCAAGTCATAACACTTAAACAGACTTTCTGTAACTTATATTGTACAACTAGCTACAACTCATTATTAATCACACAGGTGAAACCTAATGCATTTACCAATGCTTGTTGAGATATATGTTCCATCTGCATAGCAAGTGTTTAATAGGGTGGGTGGAACTCGCAGAATTTTACTCTGCAGAATTCTGCAGAGTTACATTAAAACTCTGTGAGATTCCGCAGAGTTATGCTAACAGGCAGAATCAGTGCGTCTGCTGATTTTTAGCACCAGGAGAATGTTTCAAGCTGCAAAACCAGCACCAACTGCACCATTTGGCGAGATAGAGAGCGCTGCTTCATCGCTGCTGCTCGCGTCGCTATCTCACCACAAACAGTCACGACTGCCCACGACCGCCAGTGTTGAGAAAATCTCCATTTTTGGTTCTCAATTACTGAGTAAAAGTTTCCTTCGGGTTCTTCAAACTTATGGTTCAATGGAATGACATTTTTTAAATTTTGATGTAAGCAGGGTGCCAGAATAACAAGTTACTTACCTTTGGTAACGCTTCTTCTGGTGGATACAGTGCCTGTGGATTCCTCAACTTTTGATTATCCCCTGCGCCAGCATTCCGCGCAAATTGTTTCCTAGCTCTCCACGCTGACGAGGTTGTCACTATGCCATGGCTCCGCTCCCGACTCCGTATGACATCACTGGAGCCATAAGAGAGTCTCGCTGGCGTGATGATGTCAGATGCACTCATTTTTCCGTGCCTCCTGGCTGAGGTAATAGCCACAAGAAAAAACGTTTTAAAAGACTGGAGTCTCAAAGGACAACTATATAAGGGTTCAAACAGGGAACCCATCAAGAAACTCAAAACAAGATTTAAATCCCAGGGAGAAGGCGGAAACCTATTGGTAAGGCCCTTAATAAATCTCAAAACAAAGGGAGATTTAAACAAAGATGGCTGATCCGGCAAATAAAGAAACACTGATAAAGCTGACAAATAGCCCTTAACAGTGGCCACAGCACAACCGTGCTGAGCCAAGAAAAGTGAAAACTGAAGAACATCTGACAAGTGGGCCTTTAAAGGATCAATGGATCTCTCTTCACACCATTTAACAAATCTAGACCATCTGTAGGAGAAAATAGACTTAGTGGAGTGTCGCCTGGACGATAAAATAACATCCACCACATACGGTGGGAGATAGAAAGAACTCAGATTGCCCCGTTCAATCTCCAGGCATGAACCTGCAAGCTCTGGAGGTGGGGGTATAGAACCTGCCCCTGCAACTGTGGGAGGAGGGCTGCCCTGAGAGGGAGACGGAGTGGATGGTGCGATGAGAGGTGAAGTAGATCAGTGTACCACACCCTTCTTGACCAATCCGGGGAGCTAAATAAAACTTGGGCCTGGTCTTGGCGAATCATACTCAGAACCTGAGGAATCAAGGATATGGGAGGAAACGCATAAAGGAGTTGCAAGCTCCAATCCATTTGAAACACATCTCCCAGCACTCCCTGCATCGGATACTGGAGACTGCAGAACAACGGGCAGTGCGCGTTCTCGTGAGTGGCAAATACGTCCAACCGAGGAAACCCCTACATCTCGAAGATGTCATGGACCACCTCCGGATGAAGCTGCCACTCGTGATCGTCCGAGTAATGCCGACTGAGACTGTCCACACGAACATCTAGCACACCGGCTAGATGATTTGCAAACACACAAATCTGATGGTTCTGAGCCCAGGACCAGAGTTGCAGCGCCTCGCGACAGAGCTGATACGACCCTACACCTCCCTGTTTGTTGATGTACCACATCATGGTAATGTTGTCCGTCAGGACCTGAACCGACTGACTGCAAAGGGAAGGAAGGAAAGCCTTTAGTGCCAGACGTATCGCCCACAATTCCAGTAGGTTGATATGGAGCAACCTTTCCTCTGGAGACCAAAGACCTTTGACCTCCAGATCCCCCAGATGAGCAACCCACCCTAGAGTGGAGGCATTCATGATCACTGTGGCCACCGGCAGAGGAGGCTGAAAGGGCTTTCCTTGAGACAGGTTGCCCTGCACACTCCACCAAGACAGCTCCGCTGCAGCGTCGCTGGAGATTCTGACCTTCTCCCTGAGATCTCCGTTGTGTTGATTCCACTTCCTGCAAAGGCACCACTGGAGTGCCCTCATGTGCCGGCGTGCAAGACTGACCAACAGTAAGCAGGAAGCGAACAGACCGAGCAGGCGAAGGACCTTCAGGACCGGAACAACCGCTCCATCGTGAAACAAAGGAATAATCTCCTGAATGTCGAGAATTCTTTTTTTTTTTGTAAAATTTTTATTTGTAGTTTGAAAAACAAAACAACACATATAGGTTACCGAGGCATCATACAGAGCCCACAAGGGCGCAAGGAAGTTTCATGAGGCAACATAAGCATAACGGAACCCAGCAGCAAGTCTCAGGATTCAATGACCAGTTCAGTGCGGCCGAATGCTTGTCTTAGTGTCGAGGAGGTCAGTCAAGAGTCCATCCTTCCCGCGGATCCTCACATCATAATCGCACAAGCTGTGGCCTCGTCTACATGTACCTCAGCAAACCAAAAACCATGAACAAGAAAAACTCCCTCCCCCCTCCCTCCCCCTCCCCCCCCATGGTGGCGACTTCATGCATCTCAACTCTCATTTCATTCACATCACTATACTTGAAACAGGTGCAGGGACCGTAGGGAAGCCGGACACACAGCGGATGGCAGGCCTCTAGAGAGGAATGTGACCAAAGGACCCCACTGAAACTGGAAGTTTTTGAAATTGTCGAGGAAGATGTCCGCCATTCTTTCCATGCCCAGGAGCCTCCACAGTCGAGCGTGCCACAATGAGATTGCCGGTGCCTCCTTCTTTTTCCATGCAGCAGCCAGCGTAATCTTGGCAGCTCCAATACAAAGCCATAAGATTTTCTTATCCGCCCTTGTCTGATGTTCAAGACCGGGGTCACGCAGACCCAACAATACAGAGGCCATAGAATCCTCAATGGGATATTGAAGAATGTCCCTGATGTGCGAGAGGATTTCCTCCCAATACGGCCGGATCACTGGGCAGTCCCACCAGATATGCTGGAAGTCCCCGAGGAGCCCACAACCCCTCCAACATTTGTCGGAGGTGGCGGGATAGATGCGGTGGAGCCTGGTAGGGCATAGATACCATTGCATAAGGGTCTTGAGGTGGGCTTCCCTCAGTTGGAGCGAGTGATTAAAAGCTGTCAGGTCCCGCCATAACGCCGACCACTCACTGTCGGAGATATCCCTACCTATCATTCCTTCCCAGTGCTCCATGTATCTCGGCCTAGGCGAGATCGCTGATTTAAGTAGGAGCTGATACAGGAAAGAGATGACTCCCTTCATGACTGACGTCCGCAATATAAAGGCCTCAAAAGGCGACGGCGGTCTCGTAGCCGCCTCCCGCACCCCCGGCGACGTGGCCCAATGGAGTAGCTGAACATGACGATATCGATCAGACTGGGGGATCCCATAATCCCTCATGCAGTTAGCAAATGTGAGGGGATCCTGACCGTGGAACAAGTGAGTCAGTGCCCTGCAGCCACCTTCTCTCCAAGCGTCAAAGGGCCCCTCCTGAGTCGCCGGGGGGAAAGCCGGGTTAAAGTGCACCGGCGTAAACGGCGAGGGGAACGTAGTCCAGCGTTCGTCCGATGCAAGGGTATCCCACACCTTAAGCGTGGTACCCGTGGGGGTACTAATATATGCGTTCAGAGGTCGATCCTTCTTAGGCTTCCAAGCCAAGTCCCATATCGACCTGCCTGCCACGCTCCGGTCCATGTGTAGCCAATGTTTGTCAGACTGTTGCTGTGACCATTCCACCAGCACCCTCAATTGCGCCGCTTTATAATAGAGCTGTAGGTCAGGTAGGCCCACACCACCCTCGGATTTCGGACGACGCAACACCGGGAAAGAAAAACGCGCCCGACCCCCTTGCCACACGAATCGCAAAATCTGCGTCTTAAGACGCCGAAAATAGTCACCGTCTAGGGGTATGGGCAAGGCCTGAAATAAATAAAGGAATTTAGGGAGGAGAACCATCTTCACCGCGTGGATCCTACCCAACCACGACAGGAACTTGGGATTCCACCTCTCCAATTCAGCTCGAGTCTTCGCTAACACCTGTGGGAAGTTGGCCGAGAACAGGCCGCCCACAGTCTGAGTCAGGTGGACCCCCAGGTAGACAATGGAGCTCTCGGCCCACGCCAGAGGCGTCAGGGGGCGCACGCGTTCCAACTCAGACCCCGAGAGAGTAAGGTTCAAGACGTACGATTTGCCATAGTTTACCTTGAAACCGGCCACCTCCTCATACTGCCGCAGGGTCTCCATGGCGCAAGGCAATGAGTCCTCTGGGTCCGCCACGGAGAGGAGAATGTCGTCCGCGAAGAGCGTGATTTTATGTTGCTCTCCCGTGAACGGTATGCCCCGAATCCCCTCCCGCTCCCGTACCGCCACAGCTAAGGGTTCAATGCTAAGTGCGAACAGGAGTGGTGAAAGAGGGCAGCCCTGTCTAGTGCCCCTAGAATGCGGAAAAAACTGTGACATGTGGCCATTCACAGCTACGCGGGAACGAGGGTTGGAAAAGTTAGCCCTCACCATGGTGATAAACCGCTCCGAGAAGCCAAAGGCTACCATTGTATGAAACAGAAAGCCCCAGTCCACACGGTCGAAGGCCTTTTCGGCATCCAGCCCCACCAGGACCGCTGGTATGCGGAACCGGTTAGCCTTATCTATTAGATGTACCACCCTGCGCGTATTATCGTGAGTTTGACGCCCCTTGATAAAGCCCGACTGGTCAGGCTAAATAATTGCCGGCATCAAATCTTGTAACCTTTGCGCTAGGATCGCTGAATATAGTTTGGCATCGATGTTGAGGAGCGCTATGGGGCGGTATGAAGCACACTGGGTGGGGTCTTTCCCCGGCTTTGGCAGCACCGTGATCACCGCTTCAGCCAACGAGCCAGTCGAGGAACCAGACTCTGCCATGTCATTAAAAAGGATACAGAAAAGGGGGTGGTGATGAACAGAGTGTCTGAATTAAGCAGAAAGAGTGGTCTGCTTAATTCAGGCACTCTGTTCATCACCACCCCCTTTTCTGAATCATTTTGTCCACCATAAGCGTGGAAGGGTATACTCAGATGTGAGTCCCTTGCTCATTGCACCATCAGGATTCAAGCAAGCCGGGCCGACGACGCCTGAAATGGCAGAAACCGGTCCCCGGAAGCTTGTTTCCTTCCCAGTATAAGAATTGGCTTGGTAGTTTGGTTTGCCCTGTTCCCATCATGCACTGGGACAGGAACAGACTAATTTGCATATAGCCAAGTTCTGAGCTGGGATGGTGCAGTGAGCTAAAAAACGGTGATGGATCAAGCCCTGATCTTTGGACTGGGTAAGAGTGGTCTGCTTAATTCAGGCACTCTGTTCATCACCACCCCCTTTTCTGAATCATGTCATTAAAAAGGGACACCAAAAAATCGCATAAATCAACGGCGTACGTTTTATAAAAAGCTGCAGTAAAGCCATCCGGCCCGGGTGCCTTGTGTAGTTTCAATTTCTTGATAGCCTCTAGAACCTCCTCCCCGACAATCGGCCCCCCCAGCAACTCATTCCACTCCTGGGATATCTGGGGAAGGGGTAAGTGCCGCAAATACTCCAGCTGTGCATCTGCATGCGACCTGTCACCTGTGTAGAGGTCAGCATAAAAGCGGCCAAAGATGGCCGCCTTCGCCTCGTCCCTATGCTGCTCCTCACCCGTAGCATCCCGAATTCCCCCGATATATTCACGTTCCCGTCTGTCCCTCAGCTGTCGCGCCAGATGCCTTCCCACCTTGTTCCCACTAGAGTAGGATAGCCGGCCCAACCTCAACAGCGTTAGTTCGGCCCTATTGTTGTAGTGCGCTCTCAATTTCCCCCGGACCGCGGTCAAGGGACGGAGGGTCACCCGCGAGGGTTTAAGCTTATGAGCCTGTTCAAGGCGCGCCAGTTCGTGTTCTAAGTCCTCTCGTTCCTTGCGCCGCAATCTGTTAAGGTTAGCATTGAGGCCCAAGCACGTACCCCTGACAGAGGCCTTAAAGGCGTCCCACGTATTAGACACCGAGGTGTCGGACACGGGATTAAGGTCAAAAAACTCCCTGATGGCCTTCCGCAACGCCTTGTTAGAGGTGTCGTCCCTCAACACAGAGGCCGGGAAATACCATTTCCGATGCCCGCCATCGGACGACAACCAGCGAAGACTAAGCACCAGCAAACTGTGGTCAGACACCGAGAGTGGAAGAATGGCGGCGTCAACAATGTCCCCCCTGAGGGCCTGGCCAAGAAAAATGTGATCCAAGCGCGAGTAGGAGTGGTGTACGTGTGAAAAGAAGGTGTAATCTTGTGTGGTAGGGTGGAAAAAGCGCCAGCCATCAACCAGCCCCAGCTCCCCCACCAACTGCTGCGAGGAAGCAGAGAACACCCCCGCTCCAGCTCTATGGGACCCAGAGCTATCCACATCCTTATCCCACACCAGGTTAAAGTCCCCCATAAGGAATAAGTGGCCTTCCGCAAACTCACCCACTCTCTGTAATAAATCTTGTAAGAACTGATTTTGGCCCGCATTAGGCAAATACGTCACCACAAACGTACTCATCCGCCCCAATACCATACCTTTCACCATTAACCAGCGGCCATCCCTATCATTGCGCACGTCAATAGGTTGGAAGTGCAACGCAGAGCGGAACATGAGTGCCACCCCCCTATGTTTGATAGCCGCAGATGCCCTGTATATAAGTGGATAAGCCCTATGCCGCAAGCGCAGTTCGTCTTTGCGCGCCAGATGGGTTTCTTGGAGTCCAACCACATCCAACTGATGGTCATTGACATACTTCCATATTTTCTGTCTTTTCTGCGGTGAATTCAAGCCTTTAACATTCCAAGTCCCTATACTAACAGGCATAGCGGAACCAAAAAAACACAGCGCTCAGAAGGCATTGCAGGAATCCCCCCCCTACCATCGGGAGACCACCCGACAAGTGTAGCCCGGGACAATGACCCATCCCTCCTCTCCAGGCACCCGCACAAATTCTGGCAGCCTCCAGCACTTTTACTAACTCCACAGTCCGTTCCACGCACTCCCCAAACTCCCCCCCCCAACTTCGCCACACACGCCACATCTCACTCATGTCACCACCATAGTACCCCCTTGCTTTCCCCCCCCAGAAGACCTCCCCCCCCACTCCCCCCCCTCAAACAAGAGAACAATAGAAGAAAATAACTCAGGACACTGAACCTGACGAAGTCCCGTAACAGTTCCAGTGGGCCATAGTCCAAGAGGCCTCTTCCGGGCCAGAAGTGGGGCAGGGGTACCATCCCGGTGACCCCAGGGCCTCGTACCGGGGAGTCTTCTCCAAAAGTACACTCGAACCCCGGCACCTTAGGCCAGTGCCCCTCCGGCACCAAACCAAGCCAGCTGAAGCTCAGGCTGCCCCAGAGCTCTGTTGCGATGGCGGAAGCGTGGCGGAGGCCACAGAGGCCACTGCGTTCCCTCGCTCCTGTAGGCTAGTCGTGCGGTCGGGCCTCCTGCGATCCTCCGGGCCCACCCTGTGCCAGGACGAGGAACGGCGCCTCCTCCGCGGTGAAGGACTCCGATGCTCGGATGACGGGGACTCCTCCTCAATTCCCAAAAGCTCCTTCGCTTCCCGGAGAGAGCGAAGTTGTGCCAACCTGTTCTGCCAACGGAAGATGATTCTGAAAGGGTGGCCCCAGGAGTAGGAGATATTGTGTTCCCGGAGATAGGCAGTGACGGGACGGAACTCGCGCCTCTTCTGGAGCGTCGACGCGGCTAGGTCCTGGTAAAGCTGAGGACGATGATCTCGAAACTGCAGAGTGGGGATGTCCCGAGCCTTTCTCAGGATTCTCTCCTTGATCTGGAAGTCGTGGACACACACGAGGATATCCGGGGGGGGACCTCCGTTCCGCCGGGGTAGGCCCACCCTATGTACTCGATCCATTCGAATCTCCCGCAGATCCTCCTCAGCCAAGATCTGGAGGAAGAGAGCCTGGACATACTCTCGGAGATCTCCCGCCTCACCATCCCATGGAACCGCCCTAATGCGAATGTTGTTCCGGCGGGAACGGTTCTCAAGGTCCTCAGCATGGGCCTGTAGATCTATATTCTGTTCCACGAGACGGAGCACGTCCTGCTGCAGCAGGTGAACATCATTGGCCATAGTAAGATCATGATCCTCCAGGGTGGCCACTCTGTCCCCAATACTGTCTACATCCCTCCGCACCTCGCGGAGATCCGAGGTGAGCTGGGAGCGTAGCTCCGATATGTCATCTTTGATGGAGGCGAAGAGCTCCTTCATAAAGGCCTTGGTTGCTGGGGCCTCATCATCCGATCTCCCCGACGAGGAACTCTGGCCCGGGGAGGACGGGGCCTGAGAGCCCTTAGCAGACCCGTCTTTCCCCGCTTTCACTTTGCGGGCAGTAGCGGCCATCACTGCTCCTGTTCCTCGCCCCCAAGCGACTGGATAGCGTTCCGTAGCAGAGCGGAGGGCAGGCCAGGCACCCCCACTAGACCACCAGCCGCTGCTCCTACTGCCAATATCCAAGGGAGAGACGTCAAGGCAATGCCCCCGTCCAGAGCCCAAAGAGCGTCCGCAGAGGGGTGACGCGTGGCTACGCCAGAAGAGCCGGCCCCCCGGCTATGCAGGGCTGCTAGGCGGAGGCACCACGAGCGAAGCTCCACCACCACCAGACAGAGTCTCCACAGGGACCCAGCCGGGCACCCCTACACCTGGTCCAGATCGCCCCCTACAGCATCAAGCACACCTGCTGGCGGAAGCAGCCAAGTCCCACAGCTTCTCAGGGCCGACACCAACAGCCAGATTGCGGTAACAGCTCACTCGCCGTGCAGCTAGGAACCAGGGGTCAACAAGGAATGCAGACCGACCCTGCTAGCTCCCTTAGTATGCCGGCGTCTCCGTGCCCGCCTCGTAGGGAGGGGGGAGGGGAACCCAGCCAAAATGGAATCCGCCTGAATGGCACTGGTAAAGCTCCTACGCAGCAATTCTCCCCAGCAGTAGCCTCTGGCCTCTCAAGCAGCCGCCACCGCGGTCGCACTCGCTGTTCGCTCCAATGCTCCCCCGCAGCCGTGCACTCTTCTGGGAGACTAGATCCTCAGGCTGCCTCCAGTCCCAGCTGCCGGCCCCAGCCAACGTCCCTGCCAGCCACGCATCCGGAGCTCGTCCGGCAGTCTCCTCACTCACCGCTACAGCCCAGGTGCACTGAGTCCTCCGGGGGTCGGGCCGCTCTCCTCCAGCTGCGGTAGAGCTCTATCCAGGGCCCTTCTCCGACGCGGGAGCCCGAGGAGCCGCGCCAGACGCTCCCCCCTCTAGGCCTCAGACCACGGCCTCAGGCAGGAAGCGAGCCGCACCGCGGTCCCGGGCGCTCCAGATGCAAGGCTCCGCCCCGTCCGGGGGAGCCGGGAACCCGGTGCCTGTGTAGCACCCCCGCGGCGCCACCCAACGATGTCCGGGACGATCGCGGGTCCTCTCTTTCCACGCCAGGAGCCCCCGGGCCGCCTCCGCACGCCGCCGCTCCCTTCGCCGCTCCAGGCTCGGCCCCTCTCCGGCTCGGCAACCCTCCTGATACGAGCGCCGCAAAGGCAGGCTTCCGCGCCTCCAGGGCTCACACCACTGCTGTCCACCGCTTCGCTGGGCCGCCCGGTCAGCCAACTGCCCAGACAGAGCTCCGGGGACCGTGCTATACAATGCTTTTTCGGGCCTGGGGCCGGAGGGGACACGAAACAAGTCCTACTCCGCCGCCATCTTGGCCACGCCCCCATGTCGAGAATTCTTAATGGAGGTGGAAAAGCTTGACACACAGTAGTATCCAGTACCGCCCCTATGAACAGGTTGCGCTGAGAGGGCACCAGGTGAGATTTGGGAATATTTATTGAAAAGCCCAAGTTGAACAACAGCTGAGTTGTTACTCGCAAAAGATGAAGCACCATCTCTGGCGACTCTTCTTTGAGCAGCCAGTAGTCCAGATAAGGTAAAACTGTAATCCCCGACCTCCTGAGATGAGCTGCCTCCATTGCCATCACCTTTGTGAAGACTCCAGGAGCAGAAGTAAGACCAAACGGGAGAACCGCAAATTGGTAGTACTGCGATCCTACCGTGAAACGGAGATACTTGCTGTGCCACTTCAGGATAGGGATGTGAAAATATGCATCCTGTAAATCAATCAACACCATCCAGTCCTCTTGCTGCAGCGCCAGAAGAACCTGAGCAATGGTCAGCATCTTGAATTTCTCCTGTTTCAGGTAAAAATTCAAGATCCTGAGGTCCAGAACGGAACGTAACCTGCCATCCTTTTTGGGAATCAGGAAATACCGGAAATAGCATCCCGGATCCCTCTCCTGCTCCCAGAACACCTCTATCGCACCTTTTTGTAATAAGGCAAGACCTCCTTCTGGAGAAGAAGCAAATGTTCTTTTGAACAAAAACCTTGGCAAGGAGGGTAAGGAGAAAGGAATTCTCGAAAGGAAAGGGCATACCCATTCTCGACAAGATTTAAAACCCAAAGGTCTGAAGTGACCGATTTCCAATCCTGTAGAAAGTGGGACAGCTGACCATCCACAGGACCCACATGATCCAGGATGGGGGATCTAGGGCTGTTTTCCTGCGTTCCTGCTTCTCTTCCAGGGGGAGTAGAGGAGGTAGAGGAGGAGGAGGAGAGTTGACAAGCTGATCCACGTTGGCGACTCCTATTCCTTCCTCTGTAGGATTTGTAAAGAGGGCCCTTGTTGCTGAGGCTGTCGTAGGCTATGAAAGGAAGACCTTCCAAACCCTCGAACCTTCCTCTATCCAAACATCCTTGACTGAGTTTTCAACCCTTAGGACTTTGCCGTGGCCTTGCTATCTATGAATCTTTGTAGAGCAGAATCAGCCTTCTCTCCGAAGAGCTTTGATCCATCAAATGGCAGATCGAGGAGGGTAGCTTATACATCTGGTGAAAACCCAGAGGATCTAAGCCATGCCTGTCTCCTGGTAACGATGGAGGAGCTCATAACCCTGGCCACCGAATCAGCTGTGTCAAGGCCAGAATGTATAATCTGACGAGCTGCAGCCTGTGCATCCGACAAAACCTCCATAAAATTACCACGCTCTTCATCAGGCAGCTTGGGAGCTAATTGTTTAACATCAAAGCGTGTATGTATCTTCCCAGCAAACAGGTAGCATTGGTTGACTGTAACGCAATGCTAGAAAAGACCTTCTTGGCTGATTGCTCCAATTTTTTAGAGTCCCTGTCAGCAGGAGCTTGAGGAAACGTACCTGTAGACTGTTTAGAACAGGACACCTGTACCACCAAACTTTCAGGGGACAGATGAGATGAAAGAAAGGCAGGGTCTCCTGGAGCAGAGTGAGGTTTACGCCACACTTCCAGAATAGGCTCAGTTAGAGCCTCATTACACGGCAACAGCGGTTCATTCATTTAAGCTGGAGAATGCAAAACCTCTGTGAGCAAATTTGGCTTGTAGTCTGCAGTAGGCAATTGCAAGTCCAAAAGCTCTGCAGCTTTTCTATTAATAGTATGATAGGGAGTCACCTTCTGAGGTGCTGAGGCCCTTGAAGAAGAAAGCTCCCACTCTGGAGAGGTGTCCAGGCCACTTGCTTCCTGAAGCCCCTCGAATTCGTCGACAGACTCAATTTCGCCTTCTTCAGCTTCTTCCCTTTAGAACTGTTCTTCCTCCAACAATCACTGTGCCTCTCTTCTCGAAAGCAACTTCGGTTGCGGCGTCGGTGGGGCCACACGTGGCGATGACAGCTCCGGAGCTGGCGTCGATAGAGGATCCAAAGCAGGAATCGGCACCGTACGAAGTCAAGAGGATGGGCATCCAGAAGGCACTGGGGACTGCACATATGGCGTCAAAAACCTCGGACCCGGAAACTGCCCTGACAGCGCCGTTGGCATAAATGGCATGAAGGGTGCCTGGGCAAATTTTTGAGGCACGCTCAAATTGAAAGCCAGCGAACCCATGGGACCCAAAGGTACTCCAGAGGGTAAGGCTGCCTTGGCAAACACACCATACATAGCATTTAAAAAATGCAAACGATCTGAACCCGGTCCAGGAATTGGAGGAAACAGAGCAGAGTTAGGATCTACACAAGGTACATCCGGCGCCGGAACAGGCGGAGCCACGGGTACAGTCTCATGCTCAGTCTCATGCTCAGGAGAAAGTTCGTCCAGAGCTGGCCAGAGAGCCCCTCGGCGTCAGAGACCGCCCAGGGTACCTTTGGGTGAAGGAGAATGTACCGGTATCACCGGAGAAGATGGCGAAGGCGAAGAAGATGTCAAGTCATTTTGGCGACGCCGAGGCACCGGAGATAGTAGGGTAACAGTACCTTCAACGGATTTTAATAAACAACAGAATTTAAAAACACTTAGAGAGTCGAATCATATGGGCTTAGTAATTTAACCCAATGATGCAGTTTATGCAACAACAGAAATTATATGTATTAGAAGGCTGTCACTTATTAGTAATCAGTGGAAGGAGAGAGCAAAAAGGAATTAAAAGGCGGTGTATATAGACAAAAAGTGTTTAATCTTTTTTCTTTTTTCAAATCAAATTAAAACGTTGGGTACAAGAAAAGGCAAAGATGCAGAAGGGTAAATACATTAGTCTACACAATCCTTACTACATCAATTGCTAAGGCTTTTCTACCTATTACAAAATTAATTGAGTGTTCAATGGTAGATAAAGTCAAAGTCGACGTTTCGGTCTCTATTCTTTCGTGTAGGAGACCGTCCTCAGGACATGGATTTCATATCTTGAGTACCCTAAAAATGATAACAGATTGAAAATTAAAATACTGTCTCAGCCCATTAAAGGGATGATATACTTAATATATATAACACCCAGAAAAGCTCTCAACTACTGAACATAAAATTAAATTTCGATATACCTATAAATCGTAACACAATCATGACAGTTGTAGAATCACAGATTCCATGCATATTGTAAGCTTTTGGAATTTCTATTATTGTTTCCATCATGGATGGGATTAAGCGAGACATTCTGTAGATGAAATGATCATGTACAGGAAGTACCTCAGTATCATGCAATGCATGTCCTAGACAATATCAATTCTAAGTCATACATAAATCTATGTTAACAGAAGGAAAACCATATTCACCAAGCGGAACATTTCAGCTGAAACACCCATATTCTATTGATTCAGACATGGATATATTTCTCAAGTTGTTATCATGTCAAAGGGGTGGCACAAAGGTTACCATATTCTATTGATTCGGACATGAATACATTTCTCAAGTTGTTGACATGTCAAAGGGGTGGCATAAAAATTTCCATTATTTCAAACATATTTATATACCTCGTTCTTATATACGCCCAGACCCGAGATTCAATTGTCTAATGCTGTTACTGGTTTGATAATTTCGTGTGGTGTGATGAAATATCCTATGGTAGGGCAGTAAAATGAGATAAATTTCGATATCATCACATATCCATATATTGAATTGGGTTATTATATAACTAAATCCTAACTTTTACCTTATGGGAGCCAACCGGTATCCCAGATGGGTGGAGTGATTTGCACTGCAGCGGTTGACGGTTGCGGTAAATGAACCTGTGTTTGTAAACGATATAAGACAATACACGTTGTGGTAGTTTGATGGTATCCGGCTGATGCCCACGTTATGTCAAAAAATATTTACGCACTTTATGCAATAGTTTTCACCGTTTGCCCATATGTTTTCAAGGAAATAGGCTGGGCACTCTATATTGTTAGCATTATTGACAAACAAAACTGACTGGTCAGAGCCCTTGAGAGACAATAAATATTGTAGCATCAGGTTAAGCGATTTCTTCAAAAGACCAAAATTATGTGTAGCTAAAGTTGTCAGGTTTTTTTAAGACATTGTGAGATTGAAGATGAATAATATCTAAATAAGTCACTAGGTACCTGTCTGGTCAGTCGGTTCCAGAAATCACGAATTTAAAAACAGGGTCCTCGTTATTTTTGGATAGCTATTTGATTGTTTCCAGAGGCCACAGGTTTAGAGAGAGGGTCCTCGTTAGTTTTAAAGGATTCCCTAATTACGATACATTACTTCATGCATTACTTCATGTACATGATCATTTCATCTACAGAATGTTTCGCTTAATCCCATCCATGATGGAAACAATAATAGAAATTCCAAAAGCTTACACTATACATGGAATCTGTGATTCTACAACTGTCATGATTGTGTTACGATTTATAGGTATATCGAAATTTAATTTTATGTTCAGTAGTTGAGAGCTTTTCTGGGTGTTATATATATTAAGTATATCATCCCTTTAATGGGCTGAGACAGTATTTTAATTTTCAATCTGTTATCATTTTTTGGGTACTCAAGATATGAAATCCATGTCCTGAGGATGGTCTCCTACACGAAAGAACTGAGACCGAAACGTCGACTTTGGATTTATCTACCATTGAACACCCAATTAATTTTGTAATAGGTAGAAAAGCCTTAGCAATTGATGTAGTAAGGATTGTGTAGACTAATGTATTTACCCTTCTGCATCTTTGCCTTTTCTTGTACCCAACGTTTTAATTTGATTTGAAAAAAGAAAAAAAATTAAACACTTTTTGTCTATATACACCCGCCTTTTAATTCCTTTTTGCTCTCTCCTTCCACTGATTACTAATAAGTGACAGCCTTCTAATACATATAATTTCTGTTGTTGCATAAACTGCATCATTGGGTTAAACTACTAAGCTCATATGATTCGACTCTCTTAGTGTTTTTAAATTCTGTTGTTTATTAAAATCCCTTGAACGTACTGTTACCCTACCATATCTTTTGCCCAAACCCTCAAGGGTATATTGGGTTGCCCACTATCAATTCTCATATCAAGCACAGACGGCTGTCTGGTGTGGGCCACTTTTTATAAGTGTTTTTTTGTAGCTATAAAACTGTAGCTATATGTCTGAGGCAGAGACTTTAGCCTACTCAGAAGAATACATTCTGAAAATTGCTAGCGGACCCTCGCTATTGGGTAATAAAACATCATTTATCCAACCAGCTCATGAAACAGATCTAAATCAGCTGGAAAGATTAAAAGAGAAACTTGTACGGACAGAGCTGCATGCTAAATTCTTGACTGATTGCCTGAGTGCAAATATAATCCCAGCAGGGTTGCAAATACAAAACGTACCGATTATCTTTACTGATGACGAGGAATTTAAAGTTGGCTTTAGTTACTCAGCAAACAGGTGCTCTTGCACCTGGATAGTGTTAAGTATTGAAACAGCTGGCAGACAAATTAAACTTCTTACCATAGAGATAGAAGCCCTAGAAAAGAAAATCTTGGGTGACTCCACCATCACTAACAGTAAGTCACTATTGGATAAAGTCCAACAGACAATCAAGGACTTTGAAATCTTTAATGCCCATAAGAAAACAGATAAACTTCAGAACGATATAAGGAGGTACAACAAGGAACGCACATACCCTTATTTAAATAAGGACTTTTACACACCACAGAACACTGACCAACAACCTAGGGGGAGAAAAAGGATTGATTTTTCCGACACTGTGTCTGAATCAGGTAGTGATAAATCTGCTGACAATAATCAACATCCACAAGACCAACAGTCATCAACCTCTCGTCAGCCCCCTTTTTTAGCACAGGATCGGGGATACAACGGTCAACAGCACAGACCCCAAACACAACCACAGAGGAGAGGATGGAATCAAACCCTATATACACCAGGGTTCCGCAAGACTCGCAACCAGTATTACGAGTGGTAACACCAGTGCTTAATTTGTAAAATATGAAGTGCAGGTGCTCAATTTTTTTAGGAGGGCACGCCCACTTCGCTCAGCTCCACCCACTTACTCTAGATGCACCACCCACATCCTCACAGGGCACTTCACTGTACCAGAAAATTAGCACATGGTGGCAAAGGTACATTTGGACCCTGGACAGATGCAATATGGGAGCTTCCATGCAAAATGGTGGCTGTAGTGAAGCAGCATGACAGTTACAAGTACTGGGTGCTCTACAGGACCTATCACAAAGGAATATAAGAGAGACGATATTGAAAAGGAGATGCCTTTTAAATTTTTCAGGTCAGGATTACATGCTATCCCCACTTGAAAGGGCAATCCCTTTGTTTCACAGAATGTCAGCACTTCATGTAGATCTCCATTGAGCACCTTCAGTCAACCCTTTCCCTTAATTTGTGCACATTCCTTTTCGTTACTGCTTTCTTCCTGTGTCACTGTTTTTCCATATTTCTCTTCCTCTTTCTTTCCCCTTTTTTTGTTTTTGCCTCACTGCTTTGGGTGAAAGTCTGATTAAGAAAAATAGGTAGCGGTCCCCGAAAAATAAGTGCTGGTGGGCCCCCCTGCAACAGCCTGTTCAAATTAAGCACTGGTAAAGCATATGTAATCTACCTTTCCATCGCGGTCATAGGCACCAACTTCCCAACTAGGTTTAGACCCCACACTCACCAGTACTTATATTCATATATACCCAGAATGTGTCAGCGCTCATAGGGTTAACGCATATAAGCTCAGTAACAGTCGGTTTTGGTTAAATTGAGAAGCACGTGAACAGCCAAACATTGCCATACAGTAGATATAGCAGTAATTGTAGGCACTAGAAAGAGTAGCTGCACTGTCTGAAATTAAATAGGGGAGTTCAGGAACTCTCTTTGGCTGCCCTTCCAGGTATATTAGAAGTGGTGCACAAAGGCGCCAGCGCTAACTGCAGTCTCACTAAACAAACTGGCTGCACTTGTAGGTGCTGGAGCTCTTCACAATCACAAGTGAACGGAACGCACCCAGACACTGCATATGGCAGTGTGTTATAGATTGTTGAAATCCCTCCACTAATGTCAGATCACAAACAGCAAAAATACACTTCATTGTAAAGCTACTACTGGCTGTAGATTAATCTGCACTTATAGGCAGAGCAGAGGAATGCACTCTCAAGACAGCACTGGTAAAGCATATGTAATCTACCTTTCCATTGCGGTCATAGGCACCAACTTCCCAACTAGGTTTAGACCCCACACTCACCAGTACTTATATTCATATATACCCAGAATGTGTCAGAGCTCATAGGGTTAACGCATATAAGCTCAGTAACAGTCGGTTTTGGTTAAATTGAGAAGCACGTGAACAGCCAAACATTGCCATACAGTAGATATAGCAGTAATTGTAGGCACTAGAAAGAGTAGCTGCACTGTCTGAAATTAAAGAGGGGAGTTCAGGAACTCTCTTTGGCTGCCCTTCCAGGTATATTAGAAGTGGTGCACAAAGGCGCCAGCGCTAACTGCAGTCTCACTTAACAAACTGGCTGCACTTGTAGGTGCTGGAGCTCTTCACAATCACAAGTGAACGGAACGCACCCAGACACTGCATATGGCAGTGTGTTATAGATTGTTGAAATCCCTCCACTAATGTCAGATCACAAACAGCAAAAATACACTTCATTGTAAAGCTACTACTGGCTGTAGATTAATCTGCACTTATAGGCAGAGCAGAGGAATGCACTCTCAAGACAGCACTGGTAAAGCATATGTAATCTACCTTTCCATCGCGGTCATAGGCACCAACTTCCCAACTAGGTTTAGACCCCACACTCATCAGTACTTATATTCATATATACCCAGAATGTGTCAGCGCTCATAGGGTTAACGCATATAAGCTCAGTAACAGTCGGTTTTGGTTAAATTGAGAAGCACGTGAACAGCCAAACATTGCCATACAGTAGATATAGCAGTAATTGTAGGCACTAGAAAGAGTAGCTGCACTGTCTGAAATTAAATAGGGGAGTTCAGGAACTCTCTTTGGCTGCCCTTCCAGGTATATTAGAAGTGGTGCACAAAGGCGCCAGCGCTAACTGCAGTCTCACTTAACAAACTGGCTGCACTTGTAGGTGCTGGAGCTCTTCACAATCACAAGTGAACGGAACGCACCCAGACACTGCATATGGCAGTGTGTTATAGATTGTTGAAATCCCTCCACTAATGTCAGATCACAAACAGCAAAAATACACTTCATTGTAAAGCCACTACTGGCTGTAGATTAATCTGCACTTATAGGCAGAGCAGAGGAATGCACTCTCAAGACAGCACTGGTAAAGCATATGTAATCTACCTTTCCATTGCGGTCATAGGCACCAACTTCCCAACTAGGTTTAGACCCCACACTCACCAGTACTTATATTCATATATACCCAGAATGTGTCAGAGCTCATAGGGTTAACGCATATAAGCTCAGTAACAGTCGGTTTTGGTTAAATTGAGAAGCATGTGAACAGCCAAACATTGCCATACAGTAGATATAGCAGTAATTGTAGGCACTATAAAGAGTAGCTGCACTGTCTGAAATTAAAGAGGGGAGTTCAGGAACTCTCTTTGGCTGCCCTTCCAGGTATATTAGAAGTGGTGCACAAAGGCGCCAGCGCTAACTGCAGTCTCACTTAACAAACTGGCTGCACTTGTAGGTGCTGGAGCTCTTCACAATCAAAAGTGAACGGAACGCACCCAGACACTGCATATGGCAGTGTGGTATAGATTGTTGAAATCCCTCCACTAATGTCAGATCACAAACAGCAAAAATACACTTCATTGTAAAGCTACTACTGGCTGTAGATTAATCTGCACTTATAGGCAGAGCAGAGGAATGCACTCTCAAGACAGCACTGGTAAAGCATATGTAATCTACCTTTCCATCGCGGTCATAGGCACCAACTTCCCAACTAGGTTTAGACCCCACACTCACCAGTACTTATATTCATATATACCCAGAATGTGTCAGCGCTCATAGGGTTAACGCATATAAGCTCAGTAACAGTCGGTTTTGGTTAAATTGAGAAGCACGTGAACAGCCAAACATTGCCATACAGTAGATATAGCAGTAATTGTAGGCACTATAAAGAGTAGCTGCACTGTCTGAAATTAAAGAGGGGAGTTCAGGAACTCTCTTTGGCTGCCCTTCCAGGTATATTAGAAGTGGTGCACAAAGGCGCCAGCGCTAACTGCAGTCTCACTTAACAAACTGGCTGCACTTGTAGGTGCTGGAGCTCTTCACAATCAAAAGTGAACGGAACGCACCCAGACACTGCATATGGCAGTGTGGTATAGATTGTTGAAATCCCTCCACTAATGTCAGATCACAAACAGCAAAAATACACTTCATTGTAAAGCTACTACTGGCTGTAGATTAATCTGCACTTATAGGCAGAGCAGAGGAATGCACTCTCAAGACAGCACTGGTAAAGCATATGTAATCTACCTTTCCATCGCGGTCATAGGCACCAACTTCCCAACTAGGTTTAGACCCCACACTCACCAGTACTTATATTCATATATACCCAGAATGTGTCAGCGCTCATAGGGTTAACGCATATAAGCTCAGTAACAGTCGGTTTTGGTTAAATTGAGAAGCACGTGAACAGCCAAACATTGCCATACAGTAGATATAGCAGTAATTGTAGGCACTAGAAAGAGTAGCTGCACTGTCTGAAATTAAATAGGGGAGTTCAGGAACTCTCTTTGGCTGCCCTTCCAGGTATATTAGAAGTGGTGCACAAAGGCGCCAGCGCTAACTGCAGTCTCACTTAACAAACTGGCTGCACTTGTAGGTGCTGGAGCTCTTCACAATCACAAGTGAACGGAACGCACCCAGACACTGCATATGGCAGTGTGTTATAGATTGTTGAAATCCCTCCACTAATGTCAGATCACAAACAGCAAAAATACACTTCATTGTAAAGCCACTACTGGCTGTAGATTAATCTGCACTTATAGGCAGAGCAGAGGAATGCACTCTCAAGACAGCACTGGTAAAGCATATGTAATCTACCTTTCCATTGCGGTCATAGGCACCAACTTCCCAACTAGGTTTAGACCCCACACTCACCAGTACTTATATTCATATATACCCAGAATGTGTCAGAGCTCATAGGGTTAACGCATCTAAGCTCAGTAACAGTCGGTTTTGGTTAAATTGAGAAGCACGTGAACAGCCAAACATTGCCATACAGTAGATATAGCAGTAATTGTAGGTACTATAAAGAGTAGCTGCACTGTCTGAAATTAAATAGGGGAGTTCAGGAACTCTCTTTGGCTGCCCTTCCAGGTATATTAGAAGTGGTGCACAAAGGCGCCAGCGCTACCTGCAGTCTCACTTAACAAACTGGCTGCACTTGTAGGTGCTGGAGCTCTTCACAATCACAAGTGAACGGAACGCACCCAGACACTGCATATGGCAGTGTGTTATAGATTGTTGAAATCCCTCCACTAATGTCAGATCACAAACAGCAAAAATACACTTCATTGTAAAGCCACTACTGGCTGTAGATTAATCTGCACTTATAGGCAGAGCAGAGGAATGCACTCTCAAGTATTAGGCCCTAATCACAAGCATTGCTAATGTTTTTGTTCTTTTTACAGACTAACGTAGATAATTTCCCCACATAACAACATCACAGATACACAAAATATGTCATTCATGAAGGGATCGATTACTTTTATTTATTTTTATACTTCACACGCAAACTGCAAACATTGAAATGGTACACAGTGGGCTAGTGAAAAGTCAGAGGCCCTGAATTGTAATAATTATCCAGCCACCCCCTTCAAGTACACCACTACCATCATGGCAACAGACAGTTAAGAGTCCCTGTGAACACTGAGCTAAGGAAAGAAGCACAGAAAATGAAACCCTATGAAAGCCAGACGTGGTGAGGAACCAATTTTGTTTTCTGGGAGCTTTCCCTGGCAAGAAACTGCTGGTTGCTCAGATCAAGAGCTGGCACAGCCATATTGGATAAGAGTTAGGAATAATTACCAACTCTACTTAAGTGTGCAAGCAATTTTTAGCTCAGCATGTTGTCCTGAGAAAAAAAGAGTCTGCATTGAGACACAACAAGTTTCAGAACCAACCACTCAAGCCATTCAAGATTTAAGGAAACGTTAGCGACCAGGGATGGGATCGGAGAAGAGAGTGCACAATCACAGCACATGTATGGAGTATGAGAGGGGCACCAGTGTAAGAAGAGAAGAAATAATCTTTTATACATACTCATATTATGTTACTTTGGGGGACAGGTCCACGGTATGTAAAACTACAAAAAAAAAGAAATATATACAGCGAGAGAGGTAGAGCAAAGAGAGAGTCAGTGAATAAGAATGAGAGAGGAAGGCTGGAGGAATCCGGTGGAAAATAGAGGGAAGTATAGAGAAATGGCGAGAGAAACCTGCAGAGAATGGAGAGAGTCATACAGTGAAGCACAGAGAGTGAGTGAGGGAGGGTAACTAAAGAACAGAAAATATATTTCCCGACCAGATCCCAGATATGGATTACTAATAACTTCATGAAGATATAAACCATTAAAATAGGAATTCTGCTTGTCACCAAGGAATTGGATATTTAGAATAAGGTAGAGTGGCCCATGATCATGCGTCCTGTGCTATATCTGTCATTAGAAAGAGAGGTTTCCCAAGTTTCAAATTTCAGCTTACTCCATCTGCAAACACCTAAAATGCGGCTTCCCTGGCCCAGGTGGTGACACACCCATGTGGCAACTTGTGATGCACCGCTGCACAATCTCGGAACACAATCAATTGTATTTTCATTTGTGAAGGTTAAACTGCAGGGATTTAGCCATTTCGAAGCAGTAAACTGTTTAGGGGAGTGGGAGCCTGGAGGACACTTCAGGCCCAGGGGCCGGGCAGGGGCTACATCAGCTCTAAGACTGGAAAATTGCAGGCAGAGGGGTCCAGAAACCATGGAAGTTGATTAACCAGTGGTAGTGAAAGTAAAATCATGCCACCTCTGATCGCCAGTGTCATCGCAGGGTGACTCCTTTTCTCCTCCTTAGTCCATCAACATATTTCTGTTTGCTCCAGAAGCGCGAGGATATAGGCAGACAGTGTAAAAACTACAGGAAAGTAACCAGGTTTCTTAGAATCCTGTTTATATTCTGTCCCTTCGCCTGCCTTACTGAGCCTTGAGGCAGCAATTGCAGTGCATGGGTAGCAGGAGCTTCCCCTTGCTATCTCTCGCTCACTCGCTCAACAGCTCCTTCAACTAATGCAGTTGGGGACCCCTAGTGCACTGTTTTCATTCTAAGCCGAGCTCAGGCACCACTCTCACGCAGGCTCCTTCACAGCCCCTAGGTTGCGTGACCTGCGCCTCCCGAATGGATCAACACTCCAGTTCCTCCTGTCGGAGGAGGACTGGGGCCTTTAACTTAACCCCGGCCGGCCCGGGCCCTTCATCGTGATATATAAATATATCAGACTGTGTATGGCCACCGCTACTAGGCCAGGCAGAGGAAGAAGCGCAGCCATGGGGCGCAGCAGAGTATTATCATCAAACCACAGGTGTAACATCAACACGCTAAAAAAACTAATAAAAAAGCAGCGTTGGTTTGGCAATGGACATGTCTACCGGAATGATTACTTACTGTTACATGGTGAGCTGGGCACTGCCTTAATTCACTGAGATGGGCCTGGTGTGGTGTTGCTACTGCTCTCAACGCAGTCGAGCTCACTTGAATACTGCTGATGACTCATTGGGGGTGTGGCAATTTGGAACAAAATCTGCGCATGAAGCCTGGCTGCCACGCAGACCCTACACCTGCCGGACCAAATCCAGCCCAATTTGCCTATTCAGTGTCCCGCCCAGCAGCAACACTGACCAAAGGGCAGCAAAAACAGTAACATATCTGCCAAAGTTTCAGATTGCTTATGTGTGACATTTTCATGGTTTAGTGTACTTATGAGTGACTTTCAAGACCAAATGTGTGACATTTAAAGTGACACTTTCGCACGAGCAAAATCAAGCAATGGAAATATCAGAAATGACACCCATTTGAGCAACAAGAAACTCTAAATAGATCTTAAAGCTGTTGCACTAACTTAGTTCCTTATGATAAAAGCAGTAACCCATGAAATTATCCATATTAGCTGGTGGTACACTTTCTTTGCAGCAGGCATATTAACCCTCTGTGCTTCTTTATGAGGAGTCAAACTGCCAGTGGCCAAAACTCTGATTTCTTTCCAACAGGCACATTTATCATCAGTTCTCTTTGACATTTTTATTGTTGCCTAGAAAAGTGATAGACACATAAGTAACTCTGCAGCAGGTGCTTTTAAACGCATATGTTGTAATGTAAGCACAGCACCTCACCCCAGCTCAGTGTCAGGTGGGGCTGAACACCAAGCAATAAAAGGATTTCTGTGACAAAAGCAGTAACCCATTGAGCTATCCACATTATATGCATAGTACACGTTCTTTGCAGCACCTACATTAATCCTCTGAGCTACTTTATGGCAACCGCTACGAGACAAAAGCGAGAACATGAATCATGAGTTTCCTTTCACTTACCAACTCGCTCAGCAAAGGCAGTGCTTGGAAAAATAATGTCTGCATCGGGCTGGTGCTATGGCTGCAGCGGTCTGTGGACTCGCACATGCTCACAGCCGAGAGCTGCTCAGGCCAATTGCTGATGAAGATAGGAGCGTTCAGTGGCGGATTCTCATCTATGTCTGCAGTACTGTCGAAGTTATCCTGAGAGCTCGTGTCTTTGCACACTGGAGTTCAGAGCAGGTCCGTGCCCTGTGCCTTTTAAAGATACAGCAAGCTCTCACCGACCACTGGACACAAACAGGTGACACGCGGATATATGTCCAAAAATCAGGACTGTCCTTGCAAATGCGGGACCTCTGGTCTCCCTACCAGAGGGGAAATGTCCCTGTTTCAATCACCTCCCTTCTACTACCGGCTTCGGCTAGCACCTCCCAGCTGTAAACCATTCCTTGAGTGTTAGCAGAGCTGAGAACAAAGTAAAAAGTCTTCACCACGTCTTGCTCTTGAGAATCCTTCCAGTGTGCACGAAAGCACAAGGCCCACCTGGCTCTGGCATGCCGACTGACTCTGCTAGGATAATAATAAACTGTGAAGTTCTCGGGAACGAGCCAGGCTGTGCTCCCCAACTTCGACAGACCCCTCTCTGCCTCACGCAAGACATTTGTACCACTGCTGCAGGTTTTTTTTTTGTATTTGGAAAGATCAAAATTAATATTTTCGAGGTTGCACGCTACTACCTTTCTTATGTTCGGTTCCAGGCGCGGTACTCGGACCGAAGTCACCACAGGGAGCCATTCAAATTCAGCTCTCTGTTTCCAGGCACTGGACCTTGTACTGATCCAGAGTTACAGCCAGCAGTCTAGTGTTTCTTGTATGCCCTACACTAGACACCCACCCACCACTGATGTCACTGGTCAGGTGACACAGCTCTAATAAAAGGGGCCGAGCGCACGTGCTCGAGGCCAGTTGTAACCAGTACCTGACTGTGTCTGCGTCAGTCCTTTCTATCATGAGGGCCCAGGGCCCCCAACATTACATTGGCGACGAGGCGGACGCTAGCCACGCGTGCCGCAGCTGAAGATCCCCGGGAAAGAAGAAGGGAAGTGCCCATGTGCAGGGCATTCCCCTGGGGAAGCGGCGCCGGCCGCCGAGAGGCCTGCAGGGCGTAAGCCGAGCCCTGGGCCTGCCTGCAGACACGAAGGTGACTGGGAGCCTACCCCACACCTGTGAGCCCAGCCTGCAAGGCCCCCTGCGTGGGTTGATGAAGAGTGGACCGTGCAGAGCCCACCTGCGTCGGCTGCCACCGCATGGTAACCTCCGCGGAGCCCACCCGCGTGGAGGAGAAAAGGCCCGTCGGCCGAAGGTGAGCCCAAGCACCGAAAGCGGAGCCCACCCGCAACAGTCAAAACGCCATAATGGCGGTCGCCAGCCGGCGCCGCCGAAAAACACAAAGCGGAGCCTACCCGCTATAAATAAACTGTGCCCCTAGTATAGCGAGGCCAGCGGAGCCCACCCGCGGCCTGCCTGCAGCAGCGTCGTCTGCCCCCGCCGCACAGCGTGTGTGCCCTGAGGCTGTGGCGGCGGAGTGAATAAACTCAACCAAAGAACGCCCGCAGCGTGTGGAGAGCTGCAGGGCGCCAATTAACTAAAGCGGAGCCTACCCGCCATAATCAATAATGTTGACCCACCCGCGAGTAACCCAATATTCAGCGGAGCTCACCCGCTGAATAGCGCTGTCACCCCCACCCCGCGCCGCGTGTGAAGTGTGGCTGCGGCGGTGGGGTGAGGGAAAAGGAGAGATCCAGCGCAGACAGCAGCCGGGGGAAACGAAGCGCTAGCCCCCCCTGTGCAGCAAAACTCTCGAGCGGACTCCATCCGTGCTCTCCCCACCCCCTGCGCCGCCCAAGTAGGACAATGCCCGCGGCGGGGAGGGGAGGATCGTCAAAGCAACACTCACTGCAACGAAAGGAAGCACTAATGCTCAATGCGCACGAGAGGGTCCACAGCCTTCCCTTCGTGTAGCGCGGACTTCCCCCCCCCACGCATCACACCTGCAGCGAAGACCTTGCCCCCAGCTGACACAAACACATAAACACTCACCTGGAGGGCCCTGCTGAGGTCTGCCCTGCTCCGCCTCAGCTTCGATGCTCGCCGGCCGGTGCAGGAGGACTGGAGCCACAACACCACGTGTGCCTACCGCCAACAGAGACACCCATTGGCCGGTACCATGTGTTTTTCTCCTGGTCCCTTCATTGCCTGCAACAGTGGGGTTTGTGACTGCCAATTCACAAGGGGAGCCGAGGTCACAGGCTACTGTTCACCCAGAGAAGAGGGGAAGAAAAGATATCTCGATTCCAAGTAAACAGCCCGGGGCCCCAATACCCGGACCACAGTTCACATAAGGCTACACTGCCATCTAGTGGATTTTGTGCAACACTCCACCCCAGCAAAGGTGAAATGCAATTGTAGAGTGACACGAGCTAGCAGGCAGCAGTGTGCCTGAAAGACCATAACGCAGCACAAGAAAAGCACAGACGCCGTCAGCAGGATACACTGGTGTTACAAGAAATACGAGGTGACTGCGCATCAACGCAACCACAGTGTTCACAAACCCACCGTCACTGCCCAGTGACACAGGACAACATAGAACTGCGCAGGAACGCGCCAGAAGAACTTCACACCCGCAGGACAGCGCAGCACTGCGCCAGGAGTGCCAGAAGTCAGGAGCGCCCAGTGACGCTGCACAGCGACACACCAACGCCACAGACCAGCATTGTGCGAGACCGCGCAAGGAGTGAAGGAACTCCACACCTCAGAACCAAACAGCACTGCGCAGGACCGCGCAAGGAGTGAAGGAACTCTACGCCACCACGACCGAGTAACGCAGGGATCGCGTCCTCGGAGACCTGTCAGTAGGTCACAGCGAAGATGACTTGCCAAAAAGTCACCGCCAGATGCAGACCAGGCCGTTGGTCACCCGGGAAGAAAAGGAGAAGATGACCAGGCCGTTGGTCACCCGGAAAGAAAAGGAGAAGATGACCAGGCTGTTGGTCACCCGGAAAGGAGAAGATGACCAGGCCGTTGGTCACCCGGAAAGAAAAGGAGAAGATGACCAGGCTGTTGGTCACCCGGAAAGGAGAAGATGACCAGGCCGTTGGTCACCCGGAAAGAAAAGGAGAAGATGACCAGGCCGTTGGTCACCCGGAAAAGAAAAGGAGAAGATGACCAGGCCGTTGGTCACCCGGAAAGAAAAGGAGAAGATGACCAGGCCGTTGGTCACCCGGAAAGAAAAGGAGAAGATGACCAGGCCGTTGGTCACCCGGAAAGAAAAGGAGAAGATGACCAGGCTGTTGGTCACCCGGAAAGGAGAAGATGACCAGGCCGTTGGTCACCCAGAAGGAAAAGAAAGGAGAAGCGGACAGTCAGAAGATCACGACTGCAAAGACATGCCAGAAGATCAAAGGCATAGCAACTGAATAGATCAAGAAGAGGTCCATGGACGGGACCCAGAAGAGGTCTGATGACACCGACCCGCAGTAAAGAAGGAGCGACAGGAAGAAAGGTGCGATGCCTGGTTTGGCCATCGGAAGAAGAGGAGGCGTGTCCTAAGGGTAGGACGCAACCAGGGAGATTCGTGTGGAGTGCACGCCACACGGAGATGGCCTGGGTGATTGAAGAAAAGAAAGGGACCGACCACGTCGTGAAAGGAATGGAGGAGAAGAAGGGTAGTGAGTGCCACTCGAAGACCACAAGAAGTGAAGAGGTGTGACCAGTCAACTCACACACCCATCAGAAGAAGATGGCGACATGCACCGGAACACCGGAGTGCAGCGGAGAACAAGGCCTGGCATGAACACCGGCGGCACAAGTCAAAGATATCCATCTACAAGCCATCCATCAATGTGGCGATCGTAGAAGATAGCAAGTTTGGACTGTTGACAACATTCTACCTTTGGGGTTGAGCGGAAGATTGAATGGCGAGAGTGCTCACACATCCGGCTGAGGAACTGACCACTCCACATCAACCCGTGGCAGCCCAATAAGCAAAGGCCTCAAGGGACTCTGGTGGCAGCAAGTCCTGCAAGAGAGACGGATCCATGACGGTGCGTCTGCAAGACCCACGGAGAGGAAAGCTTTGCGTGCAAGAAAAGAGTCAACAGCGTAACCTTCAGGTGGAACTCGGACACAACGGTGAAGATCGTGGAGCGCCCCGCTCACGGCCCGAAGGCTATGGTGGAGCAACATGACCGACAACACCAGTCCAGTGGAAGCCTGGCAAAGAGGTCCTCCCGGACATCTTGTGAGAGAGGAATACCGGCGAAGAGGGGCATCCTAGTGAGAGGGATGTATGCACCTACTCCTTTCATCTGCCCAGAAATACTTTGAAGCCTGCTCAGAGACATCACCAAGGACCAGGACTGAAGAGGAGAACCGAGAAGACAAACAATGCTCGGATCACGTCATCCTTCTATCTAAACTACCAACTGTCACCAGTGGTGCCAAGCAAAGGCAAGACCGAGAACAATGTCCAAGCGGCGCAGATAGAAAATAGGACCCGCTGAACAACGGCAAATCATGTCACAGTGACTCATGAGTCCTGAATGCAGTAACTACACCATCTGCGATCTGCAATCCACCAAAGAGACTCATTTCAATTTACAGAGTCCAGTGTTATATTGCACGTACATTTTTCATTCCCACAGGTTGAACTTTATCGTGGGGTTTGCAAACTGCATTTTTCTTCCACAGGTTGGACTTTCATTTGTCTTAATTTTCCCGAAGTTTGGGAGGGATGTACTGATCCAGAGTTACAGCCAGCAGTCTAGTGTTTTTTGTATGCCCTACACTAGACACCCACCCACCACTGATGTCACTGGTCAGGTGACACAGCTCTAATAAAAGGGGCCGAGCGCACGTGCTCGAGGCCAGTTGTAACCAGTACCTGACTGTGTCTGCGTCAGTCCTTTCTATCATGAGGGCCCAGGGCCCCCAACATTACAGACCTCACCTGAGTAAAGCGCAGTGCCTCCGGAAGGCGCCCGGAACAGGAGCAAAGTGCAGGAAAGAGAACAACAAGAGCAAGGAATTGTTTCCGGCCTGACCGCATGCGCACCACAGTCTCACGACTCCAGTCGTCGAGGCCCGGCCGCCGCTTCTGACTGACCTCACTTCCTTCCTGTAAAGGACGTCAGGTCATGATGCCCCCACATGGCCTCGGTAATTGGACAGGTGACGTGAATCAGTGACTAACTGTGACAGCGGGTGGGAATGTATTTGTTTCAATTATGCAGGCACAGAGGCAGCACTACTAGCCTGCCTGGCAGATTGTAACATTAAACCACTGACTCTCTCACCCAAAGCCGCACCACCCTTCACCGGGGACTCGGGAGAGCAGAACAACACTGCGCCGAGGCCGTAGGTACATACACAGAATTTAAATATCAATCATCAATATCATGTGTGACATCACGTGCAGCAACGTGTGTAGACCCGGCCCTACAAAGGAAGTGCCGGTGCTAAGCACCGGAAAGCACCGGCACAAATTAAGCCCTGGGTAACACCAAATCAGTCCATCCCCATTTTTAACTTATCAAGCCATGTGCTATCAGAAAAAGAAATTGAGGTTTTATCAGCTGGCCTCAGTTTCATCCCAACGTATAAAAATGACCTTTTTGAAACCAAACTTGAAATGTACAGATTCTTCAGATCTGTGAGATTAAAAAACTTTTTTGCCAATAATATTGGTAACAGAAATCAAGGCATAACGGGCCTTCGTTGCCCCTCCACCTTTTACCCCCTAAACTCCATGGTGAGGAAAGAAGTGATCACATTCGAGAATACTGTCTTGATTGAAATAGATAATCTGTTCAAGAAGAGACTGCAATACAAGTCGAACTTCCCTATAGACCAACAAAAAGCGTTACGAAATCTCCAAACATTGGATAATACCCTAATCAAACCTGCAGGTAAAGGGGGAGGAATAGTGCTCTGGGAACGCAATAAGTACAACATGGAAATGCTCAAACAATTATCTAATAAATCCAACTATAGGGAATTGACAACTAACCCTACTTCCCGACTGACTAAAGAAATTTGTCCTTAAGCAAAGAAGGCTTGGAGGGAGGCTGGCTCAACGATAAGGAAGCGGCTTTTCTTATCAACAAAACACCAACAGTGCCAGCAATATACCTATTGCCTAAAGTTCACAAGAGCCTATCAGATCCCCCCGGACGACCTATAGTGTCCGGTTGCAATTCCATACTCAAACCTTTAGCACAATATGCGGATCATTTCATTAGACCATTTGCCACTAAGTCACCCTCGTACATTAGGGACACAATGGCTGTAATTAATGCAGTAGAGAACTTCGAATTCAATCCCATGGAAGACATTCTTGTCACCATGGATATTGAAAGTTTGTATACAAACATCCCGCAACTGGAAGTAATATCCATTCTCACAGATCTATTAAATGACAGACCCAGACCACATGAGGTGCCCACTGAATTCATAATCGAGTGTGTACGCATATCTTTATGTGAAAATTTCTTCCTATATGAGAACAACTTCTACCAGCAACTTAATGGAGTTGCCATGAGTGCAGTGTATGCCCCAGATATAGCTAATATCTATGTTTCCCATTTCGAAAATCTATTTGTTCACGATGTATCCAACCCTTTCTTGAGTAACATCCGAAAGTGGTTGCGATACATCGATGATGTATTTTTGGTCTGGCATGGGTCTGAGACAGAACTACAAAACTTTCATGTCTGGTTAAACAATCAAAAGTCTAATTTGAAATTTACTCTTGAATATAATCCATTTGAAATGAACTTCTTGGATATATATATATAAAGAGTGATATGACCAATCATTTATATACAAGTTTATACACTAAGCCAACATCACGCAACACTCTACTGAAATATCAAAGTCATCATCCCCAAGCCCTCAAAGATGGGCTACCGTTTGGGCAATTTCTACGTTTGCGTAGAAACTGCACCTTAAGATCTGACTAATTTACTGAAGCTAAAATACTAAAGGATAAACTGAAGGCTAGTGGGTATCCCTCTAAGCTCCTAAAAAGATCTCTCAAAAGAGCCTGGTATAATCCAAGAGAAGAACTTCTGAAAGGTAAAGACCGCCCCAAGAAAGAGAATCTAGTATGTGTATCCACCTTTGGCACTCATGCCAATGCAATCAAGAAAATCATATTAAAACATTGGAACTTGTTAGTATCAATCCCTGAATTGATCCAAAAGCCGCTTTTTTCCTTTAAAAGAGGCACCAACCTGCAGGATCGGTTAGTCCACGCGTATGACAACGCCAAAGAGCAACATGTGGTTGATAATATGAGACAATTGACACCTATTATGGGTCACTTTAAGTGTTGTAGCTGCCAAGCCTGCCATACTACACAAACAGTAAAAACCTGTAACATCAATGGAATCAAATTGATTATGAAGTCCTTCTCCAACTGCAATACTGCTAACGTGGTATATTGCATTAAATGCCCTTGTGAGCTACACTATATCGGCAAGACTATTCAGCCTGTTAAGAAACGGATACTTCAGCATCAGTCTCGCATCCGATGTAAGGTAAAATCTGCTCCACTTGTTGAGCACTATCTCAGATCAGGCCACACTTTTGACCAAATGACCTGGTGGGTCATTGAGGTAGTCAAACCGACAAAACGGCAACAAAATGTTGACCGTAATTTGACACTTAGGGAAGGAAAACACATTTGTAATGCCAACACTATTGAGAAAGGGCTTAACAGCGCCACTGAATGGCACTCACTTGCGTGTCTGTAAAACCTCAGGTTTGGCCTGTATTCATTTCAACAATTTAGGTGTAAACTGGTTGTGAACTAGGAGGGATTCTCTTTAGGCTAGCTGTAAACTGGGACACAACCAGGAGGGCCCCATAACGTTGTCTACTATGTACAGAATAATTGACATATTTAACAATGATGATCTCATAGATCTATTAAATCAAAGTCAGAATTTATTGACATTAAATGTGTTGCACTTTTCTGTCTCTAGATACTACAATAATGTTTTTGACTTCCTAATGCGGATGTTTGTCTGTTTCCCCAAATTCTGTGTAATCTGAAATGTTTCTACAATGTTTGTTTCTAACTACATAATCTCCACAGTACTTATTTAAACATCGGCAAACGCGAACAGATATGTAGTCATAAACTAGATCATGAAACACTCATTCTGCTAGCGTGACAATACATACTAGGAGCCATATATAAATATTAGATATACTAAAGACCTTTTTCACTACCGCTACAAAATGGCCGACTGTTTGTCTAATATAACACAGGACGTTTTCAAAAACTCTAGTCCTCTGTCGATCTCCAAACGACATTTGTATAAATTTGTGTGAACCCACGGTCACAATCTTTGCATCCTTTGCTGAAGCATCTACTGTGTGGGGACAGACTCTGACTCATTGGACTCAGGTATTTATAAATAGGAGGCCCTGTACATTCAGCTCCCTAAACAAATTGTATAGATTGATGTCCATGGATTGGAAACTAAATTGGACGGTCGCCTCTTATTTATTTTTAGAGCAGACTGCCTCACTCGAAAAACATTGACAAGAAGGCGTTGTTACACCCTCTAATATACAAGGTATGTAACGGCCCTCAGATATTTACCAACATTTCTGAAACAGAATGTCAACTAGTGTAGACCTTCCAAAGGCTCTAATTTGATTTCTCTCTTTATGTATCGTAATTAGGGAATCCTTTAAAACTAACGAGGACCCTCTCTCTAAACCTGTGGCCTATGGAAACGATCAAATAGCTATCCAAAAATAACGAGGACCCTGTTTTTAAATTCGTGATTTCTGGACCCGACTGACCAGACAGGTACCTAATGACTTATTTAGATATTATTCATCTTCAATCTCACAATGTCTTAAAAAAACCTGACAACTTTAGCTACTCATAATTCTGGTCTTTTGAAGAAATCGCTTAACCCGATGCTACAATATATATTGTCTCTCAAGGGCTCTGACCAGTCAGTTTTGTTTGTCAATAATGCTAACAATATAGAGTGCCCAATTCAAGCGTGTAGTAAACAAGAGTATAAAAAGACTTTCGCATGTGGAAGACAAAGCCATCTTCTCCCACAGGCGTCACGCCTGGATGACACTGTGCACATACAAATCACCGGGGCTACAAGCTTACTTCGGTCTGGGGTATGGCAGGAAAACTAAAGAAGCTTTTTTAAAACACAGGCTTGGAATCCTACCAGTCATACCACATCTTCAACCATGGCTGAGACGGAACTGTGGGTCAAAATGTAGGCTGTGTGGTGAAGGTAATAAAAATTTTGAACATATGCTATGCACCTGCTTGGGGCTGAAAGAGGAAAGAGTAGCCCTGCTAAAAACCGGTTTTAATGAACGAAGAATTCGCACATGTAGACAAGCAGTTCTCGCTTGTTTTGACCCAGATCTTCCACAACTAAATGGGAAGCTGGTGAAATTCTTGAAACTAGTGGAGCTGAAACTAACAAACTATGAATTCGCCCCTGATCAGACCTCTGGAACTATGGTCAAGACATGATGCAATGAACATTGTTGACCTCCCACATGACATTGATTTTTATCATTTCAATTTTTAAAACTAAAGTTTACTGTTTTTAACTTTTTCTTTTTAATTTAATTTTCATCCGAGGATATGTGTTTTAATGTATTTTTGTATTGGTTTTAATTAACCTAAAACAATAAAGTTTACTTACTTACTTACACTCCACCCATCTGGGATACCGGTTGACTCCCATAAGGTAAAAGTTAGGATTTAGTTATATAATAACCCAATTCAATATATGGATATGTGATGATATCGAAATTTAGCTCATTTTACTGTCCTACCATAGGATATTTCATCACACCACACGGAATTATCGAACCAGTAACAGCACTAGACAATTGAATCTCGGGTCTGGGCGCATATAAGAACGAGGTATATAAATATGTTTGAAATAATGGAAATTTTTATGCCACCCCTTTGACATGTCAACAACTTGAGAAATGTATTCATGTCTGAATCAATAGAATATGGTAACCTTTGTGCCACCCCTTTGACATGATAACAACTTGAGAAATATATCCATGTCTGAATCAATAGAATATGGGTGTTTCAGCTGAAATGTTCCGCTTGGTGAATATGGTTTTCCTTCTGTTAACATAGATTTATGTATGACTTAGAATTGATATTGTCTAGGACATGCATTGCATGATACTGAGGTACTTCATGTACATGATCATTTCATCTACAGAATGTTTCGCTTAATCCCATCCATGATGGAAACAATAATAGAAATTCCAAAAGCTTACAATATGCATGGAATCTGTGATTCTACAACTGTCATGATTGTGTTACGATTTATAGGTATATCGAAATTTAATTTTATGTTCAGTAGTTGAGAGCTTTTCTGGGTGTTATATATATTAAGTATATCATCCCTTTAATGGGCTGAGACAGTATTTTAATTTTCAATCTGTTATAATTTTTAGGGTACTCAAGATATGAAATCCATGTCCTGAGGATGGTCTCCTACACGAAAGAATAGAGACCGAAACGTCGACTTTGGTTTTATCTACCATTGAACACTCAATTAATTTTGTAATAGGTAGAAAAGCCTTAGCAATTGATGTAGTAAGGATTGTGTAGACTAATGTTTTTACCCTTCTGCATCTTTGCCTTTTCTTGTACCCAACGTTTTAATTTGATTTGAAAAAAGAAAAAAAATTAAACACTTTTTGTCTATATACACCCGCCTTTTAATTCCTTTTTGCTCTCTCCTTCCACTGATTACTAATAAGTGACAGCCTTCTAATACATATAATTTCTGTTGTTGCATAAACTGCATCATTGGGTTAAATTACTAAGCCCATATGATTCGACTCTCTAAGTGTTTTTAAATTCTGTTGTTTATTAAAATCCCTTGAAGGTACTGTTACCCTACCATATCTTTTGCCCAAACCCTCAAGGGTATATTGGGTTGCCCACTATCAATTCTCGAGGCACCGGAGAAGCTGATCTCAAAGCCCTTCCCTTCGACAAACGACGCCTGAGAGCCATGCCTCCTCTTCTTCTTATGCTTCCTCGACTTCGAACCATGCGAGGTCGATGACTTCGACATGGATCTTTTCCGACCTCTCTTCTCCTTTCTTGATTTCATCATAAAGAGTTTGCCTTCTCTTTCCTTCAAAGCCTTCGGGTTCATCTTGCGACAGCATGAGCATCCCTCGAAGTTGTGGTCCGACGATAAACGCCACAAACAGTCCTCATGGGGGGCCTGTGATGGACATATGACCCCCACACGCTCTACAGGGCTTGAATTCTGACTTCCTCGAAGTCGCCATTGCAAAACTACTGTAGAAACCTGGAGAAGTAACTTGAAACAGTATGGAGTGTCCTAGAAAACCATTACACATTGATGGCGCAGAAAAAAGGGAATTGACATCAACACGCCGGCAAAGCTCTTTTATGGCTCCAGTGACTTCATACGGAGTCGCGAGTGGAGCCATGGCATAGTGACAGCCTCGTCGGCGTGGAGAGCTGGGTAAAAGTTTCCGTAAAATGCTGGCTCAGGGGATTTTCAAAAGGTGAGGAATCCACAGTCAGATGTATCCATCAGAAGCTTAATGCTTACACAGATTCAGCACACTGGTATGTTAGGGTGAACTAAAATAAAACAAATGATTGCCTTCATTGCACTATTTATTTAGCGAGACTCATTGAGGCCATCTGACTCATTTTGCATATGTGCATGAACCAAATTGGCGTTTATTGCTGATGTTTCCCTATCACACACAATTTAGGCATATATTTGTTAAAATACAGCTGTAAATTGAGCACTGGACCCTCCACAACACTCCCTATTCTTTTGCTGGTGTGCATCTATTTAGTGTGCTGGCTCTTTTCTCACAACTCTGTGTCTGTAGTGCGGTGTCATTGTTGGCCAGCCCTCAACTCTAAAAAACTGTAACAGCAATACTGTTTCTTGGAACACCGTCACACCCACGCCGCATCCAAAGCTGGTTTGGGTTCAACATTTCCAAAAATTGAAACAGTTATGAGCACTACATTCTTCATTTAACAATAATTTCTCAAGATTTTTTAATTTATTATTATTGTTGGTAATTGTTGTTTTGCAGTCCATTTTTCAGCTGACTACAAATTTTCTAGCAACAACAACTCAAAACTGTTGATTTCCCTAAGCAGTTAGTGGTTTCTCTCTGGATCATTGATAATGACTGTAGACTTGAAAATCTTTTGCTTTATGCATCCATTATATATAATTATTAGTTTGCAATGCACACTGTGGTGCGACAATTCCAATTTTTTGCTTTGTTTCACCCTGCTCTTTATAAGTGTGAACAGGCTCCATAAAGCTTTTTGAATGAAAAACAACTGAATTTGAATACTTTTTCTCAGCATACCTGTTCTGAACTGATTGTCATGCGATCCTTGAGGACAATCCATATGACGCTTTCCCACAGTGGTGGACTAGTGAGAGAGCCCAGATAGGTCCAGTACTCCAAAGATTTAGGCAGAAGGGACATAGGATCAAAATCGGTGAAAACAATTTTATGATGCTGAAATAAGATCAGTTAATGATCAAAATGATTATTAAATGTAATTAAAAATTGCAATGAATCAATAACATATTTATATAATCCAGCAATTGATTATGTCAATATATATATATATATATATATATATCAACGATTAAAAGGATGTTATAGTTAGGTGAAAGTGGCAGTTAGAACATAACATTTTAAATAAATAAACCACTGAAATTCACCAGTTATAGGTATCTCAAGTACCTATAACCCATGCAGTAAAGAAACTATAACTCACACCCCTGTCATGCACAGTGTTGTCATGAATGCTGTAATTTGAGATGATGCAATATTAACTGTTTAATTCTAAATAAAGCAGACATACTGTATTTGCCAAAGGGTCCAAACACAAATATAATAAAAAGCGGGGGCCCATTTGGCTCTATCTAGGGGTCAGCACATCAACATATATAATGGAGCCATAATCGCTTTGTCAAAAATTCCCCACTCACTATATTCAAATGCTTATTTTTATACATTCACACATTACTATGTTTAATAATAGTTATTTTCACAACTTGTTTTCCATGCAATATTATATTTAAAAAAAACATGAAAAATGTATTTGAGACTTATTTAAAACATTTATCAGGCTACAAATTGCAGCAATAGAACCAGCCTTAAGGGTCCTGCACTCCTGCTGAAGAGCATACAGCGCAGGCTTTTTTAATTTTTTTGAACTAAAGTAACTGATTTATTTTGCATAATTAATTAAAATCATTGCAATATCCGCATCAACATACAACCAGCTGGTAAACCAAAGATGCCATAATAACAAACTAAAAAGACCATTTTGCATTGCTTTCTGTGACTACACTAGAGACATTACTACAGTGCCCACTGTGCAGTATTACAATGTCTATTGTAACTAAGTAGTTATAAAAATACAATCATCGGGTGCAAAGGTATTTTCTGAAAAGAGCAAGTCACAATTTAGTTTAAATGCATTAGGCAAAACAGGCTAAAATTTCATGAAAAGCTGAAGTCTAAGTTTAGACCTAAAGTCTAACTTTGCTATTCCTAAAGTTAGACTTTTGGTCTAAGTTTAGACCAAACAGTTTAACTTTACTTGTAGTAAAGTTAGACGTTAGGTCTAAACTTAGAATTCAGGGCTAAACTTAAACTTTTGGTCTAAGTTTACATTTGTGAATCAGACCCCCTGTTTTTGGCCCAAGGCCCCCCACCAGGCCTATGGTGGAAGGGGATCCCTACCCTTGCCCCCTATATGTTTTTTTCTCCTTTATTCAGGACAGGGGACTGAATCCGATTCTTAATTCTAATTCCATTATATGTTTGCTGATGTGGTAAAAGCCAATCAGATCTTATCGCAAGATATGTTGGCTCAGCATTTCCTTTAGTGGCGTGAAATATCTATAATTGTTGACCCTTCATCTCTTAAAAACTACTGAATGGATGTATACCAAATCACAAAAAACATGCTTTCTGGATCAAGATCTAGTTTTTTGCCAAAATTGGTGTAATACCGTTCAGCCATTTTGGCGGTAGTTGTGTGTAATTGTCAAATTTCGTGAAGATTTGTCAAACCACAGCAAAGGTATAAGCAAACCACAAAAATGCTTTTCTTATGCAAACGTTGTTCTATCTATAACTGTCCATGATAATAATAATAATAATAATAAAAACATAAAAAACTGAAACACTGTCAGTCCCTCATAGAGCTACTCACACACCTACTCACTCACCTATAGTCAATCAGACAGCCATTTACTCACCTAATCAGTTATACACACACCCACTCACTTATTCATACATATACTAACACATACTCACTCACCCATACACTCACACATACAGTCACTCATATACTCAAACACTCAACTATACTGCCTTTCACATATGCAATTACTCACCAATAGTTAGAAATGGGTGTCTCTATTTGGCAAGGGCTTGACGCTTTGTCCAAATAGGGACCCTTCTTCCTAGTCAGGATAAGGGAGTTACACTCCTAAAATAACCCCTGCGCACCCCCTTGGTAGCTTGGCACAAGCAGTCAGGCTTATCTTAGAGAAAGTGTGTAAATCATTTGCACATAACCAACAGTAATACAGTGTAAGCACTACAAAAAGACACCACACCAGTTTAGAAAAAATAGCCAATGTTTTTTTATACTTTAAGACATGACCAAAAACGATACGAATCCAAAATATAGGAATTAAAATTCTACAGTTGTCAAAATAATCTTTAAAAACAGTTCCATTATGTTGATAGCTCTGTCTGGGGCTATCACGGTGTTGTGAGCAAACAAATCCAAAAAGTTCTGGCTGACCGCGCCATCGGGCCAGCTACGGTGTGGGAAGACCCGCAAACAGTACCTTTTAGAAATGCAGCGCGTCGGCGACCTCTCGTTGAGCTTTTCAAAACACGACGTCCACAGGCGTCGGTGTCGGAGGTCGGTGCAGGAGTCGTCAGGGCCCTCGAAGTCACATGCGTTGCAGGTCGACCTCCTCTCTGTTGGGATCAGGAGTGCTGGCATCGGCAGGCGTTGTGTGCTGTGGTGTGAAGTGCAGCGGCGTACGGTGGCCCCCGGTCGCATTGCGAGCAGCGGCTTAGTGGGGCCGTCGGATGGCGTCGTCGG